>NW_024467868.1:478410-1064228 GCF_001890705.1 Aspergillus sydowii CBS 593.65
GGGGGGGGGGGGGCCGCGTGGTAACAAGAGCAAGAGGGCGCAGCTGCATTTCCACATGCGTCCATGAGGATTGGTTTCCTTGCATCGCGTTAAAGCCGTGTATGCGCAAAGGAGGCAACGGAAACAGGAAATCAACAGCTGATGTAGAGTGAGCGTATGGTCGTCTTGGACTCGAATTGCATTCTCAAGTTTTACGCATGCCAGCGGCCGACAGGCATCGTGTTTCTCCGCTGTCAATGCGAAGAATCCTGACCAAGCGCTATATTGCATGCTGACAGGACACCGAATGTGAAAATGCCACAGTATGAACTGCAACCCTGCAATGCATCCGGTTTGTAAGCAAGGTGGATATGCACAGGATATTCCGAGTCCCGGGAAAGTTTTGCTGGTACTTGCTTTATTCAAGCGACTCTCCCTTGCAAACTTCCTTGCATTTGCAGTTGCTCTCGCAAACATGCAGCGACAGGAGATTGCGACCTCAAGTTCGAGGCTTCGAGCGACAAGATAGCTGAGAAGGTACGTTTTGGCTTTCCGCAAGGAGTCGATGTAGTATGCGCGGGCTTAGGTCGGGGACAGGGCGCTTGTTCCTAGAATACCTTGCATACGTCCGGAAATCCAGGGCCGAAAGTCGCTATCCAAATCTCCTTGAATGTCTGAGTCCGACTCCTCGCACTTGTCGCACACATATCGACCGAGTACCACTTGACCGGGCCCCGGCGGTACCGCAGACTTGCCGACAATCTTGACGACAGCTCATGTCTCCGCTCGGTTTTTGGAGGCTGAATTAGCGGGCTCCAATGCGTCAGACGAAAAGGGGACAAAACACGCGGTTATTGCGGTGAACCGAAATCTGGAACACTAACGGAGTCAACCATGGTTCGCAAATACCGCTGGAAAGGAACTCGATGGGAGCTTGCGAAGACGGCGTCTCCTAGCGCGAACCAGGCGTCCAGAGGCAGTGGTACGGTACCAGCAATAAGGCAGTAGCATGGCGCGACCCGGATGGTGGTGGTGGTTGTTGTTGTTATCTGCAGCACTGGAAGAATCGAAGAGCTGAGGCCGGGCTCAAACTCAAGGCCAGAGAGTCAGCTGAGGCCAGCAGGGTGCTTCGGCGCAGGGGGGAAGTGGGAGTGGGAGCGAGAGCGGGCAGGACAGGGCAGGCAGAGACCGCACAGGCTTCCTAACGGCTAAGACTCGAAGAGCCTGCTGCAGCACCAATCAGCGGGCGGGAATGCGGCTATCATCCGGGTGGAGCCTCCCGCTCAGCGTGAAGAGAACGGGCGGGTATCGCACCATTATTAGCACCAGCTAGCAATGTACGAGGTCCCGAGTCCCCTGCAGTCCGGGCAGTACAAGTATTCCTGTGCAGACTGTCCAGGAGGCCTGGACGGGCCAGCATTAACCACCCGGCAGCTCCTCGGAGACTGGGCACAAAGTACTAATACACAGTCGGTATTGTGTAAGAAACAGAGGTCAAAGAGCACTAAAATAGCTTGGAGCAGTGGGGAGTTCCGTCACGGCGCCTTTACCCGTCCCGGCGTCCCTTTCGAACAGGCCGTCATTCAGGCTTCAGGCTTCAGCTGATCTCTGAATCTGTCCGGGTTCTATGGAGCCATCGCTGCGTTAGCGTCGGCTTGGGAGTCCTCATCCATGTCTATGGGTCGTTTGGCGTTGGGTACCGCTGTACCGCGGTCCCACCCGCTGAGGGACACCTCAGGTTTTCTACTTTAGCCTCTGGCCTTCATGACCGCTTGTTTGATCGGTTGAATTTCGATTCCCTCGCCACTCCACTGCCTTGAGATCCTCTGAAGGTTGCTCCCGTTGCGGTGAATCATTCACTAGCGAGAGCACGGTTCGACTCTTCAAGCCTTGAGCCGTCATGTCGAGGCACTCACCCTCGCCCATATTATGATTATTCGTATCCAGCGCAGGGCCAAAGAGAAAGACCCATCGACCCAGACAATCAATTGCAGGACGCATCCCATTTCCTCGTCCTTCCCCATCTGCGAGTCTTCCCGCCTTCCTTGCCTCCCGAACGGACCGCCGAGCGGCGACCCAGACTCTGTGATGGAGTCGTTTCCAGCTGGTCGAAGTGTTGAAAAGAAATTTCTCGTAGTTAGTCGATTAGCAAAATACTCTGTATCTCTGCCATTGAATTCTTCCACTTCTTCTCTCGCTATTTCGCTCTTTTCCCACGCCAACGAGAATCCGCGCCCTCACGTACCACGGGCCCGTTGAGTCTTCGTCGTTTGTCTGCACTGCTGCACTGCTGCAGCAATTCGGAAGTGGTTTCGACAAACGAACTGTGCTTGGACGTATACTGACTTTTGCATCGCGCTACTGCCAGACTGGTTGGTGTAGTGGACGCTATTATTCCTTCTTGCTTGCTGACTGCCTCTCCACCACTGGTGAGTCGAGTTCGTTTTCATTTTTTTGATTTATTATTTCATTTCTGCTTTTTTCTATTCTTTTTTTTTATTTCACTTCCTTTTTTTAATCCCTCCTCCCTTTTTTTCATCTTCCCATCCGCTTGCTCTATCACACTTCTCTCGCACTCATAAACTGTCAACGTCATCATCAGAAGCCCGAGGCTCTCAGCCTTTTTTTTTTTTCTGCTGCTTTTCTGGACTCTCCCTTTTCCTCCCTTTATATCACCCCATCTCCGCCTTTCTGGCTCTCCTCCACCGCCACTTCGCACCCCTGTCACTGTCCCTGTTCTTTTTCCTTCCATCCTCTAGCCTCATCTTCCCTCTTAGGTTTAAGCCATTCTTCAGCCCTTTCCCATTTTTTTTCTCGCTGCATTTTCTCTTCGCGTCTGTTTCCCCGTTGGGCTTCAGGTGACCACGAGGCTATGCTAGCCCTGCACATCACCCGACGGACAACCACTGTGATTTGGCCTCTTTTCTGAACCTGAACTGCGCATCCTCGCCTCTTATTAGCTCCCGTGTTATTATTCATCTTACTCATATTCATTCGCTCCTTCAGCGGCCCATTCACCGTCTCCGTACACCTTCGGCCATACGGCTTACGGCGCCTTACAGCGTTACATACGTACATACCGTTACATACGCAGCAAACGCTTTCGTTACGTCTTGATTCTGACAGACTCCCCCCTACACTGTGCTCTGTGCTTTGAGCCCAACGACGCCAACGACGGGAGTCC
The DNA here is from genome assembly GCF_001890705.1 of Aspergillus sydowii CBS 593.65. Taxonomy (NCBI): domain Eukaryota; kingdom Fungi; phylum Ascomycota; class Eurotiomycetes; order Eurotiales; family Aspergillaceae; genus Aspergillus; species Aspergillus sydowii. The sequence continues at coordinate 481,574 of NW_024467868.1, forward strand.
CGACGCTCATACATCATCCTGCATCTCCCTTCCTTTTAATCCCCAGTCCGTCTCTCCCGTTTCTCAGGCAGCCTCTCGCCTCCCTCGTCTCCAATGTCCAATCCCCACGACTACAGCGGCCCTAGTCGACAGGGACAGTATCCACCGCCTCAGTGGAACACCAGTCAGCCCGACGAGAGCCCNCACTACCCACCTGCCTCTCAATATCCTCCTGTATGTTTGGCTTCCTTCTTTGTCGCTGTCGCTCTATATAACTATAACCGCACGCCTCCCCCTGCAAATCCTCCGATCCCCTCAATTCTCGCTCTGCACCCGACCAATACTAAACTAATGACTTCCTTCCTCCAGTATCCTCCAGCTTCCTACCCTCCTCCCTCTGCGGACCACCAGTATCCCCCTCCGCCAGCGCAATATCCTCCTCCGTCGCAATACCCTCCTCAACCCAATATGGCTGCCGTTCACCCACTCCACGCCCAGCCAGATCCCTACCGACTACCCCCTCCTCCAGGTGCCTACCGTCCAGAAGTATATGGTCAGCAGCCTCCACCTCCGGCTCCTCCATCTGCACCGGGTGCGGTCGTTTACCAGGCTGCTCCGCGCCAGAGGACTGCCATCGCATGTCGCTACTGTCGGCGACGGAAGGTATGGTCTACTCAAAACAATTGTATGCTATGTAGTGGCTAACGGTTCGATAACGGTAGATCCGGTGCTCGGGCTTTGATAGCAATCCAGATGGCCGTTGCAGCAATTGCATTCGCTTTAACCAGCCATGCATGTTTACTCCAGTTTCATCCCAGACCCAGGCCTTCGTCCCTGCTCACGCCGCCTACCCACACATGAGAAATGGTCAGAATGGAGGGCGCCCTGGGGGAGAGCCGGTTGTGCTCTATGGTGCGCACGGCCAACCCCTGCCTCCGCAACAACAACCCCAGGGCAGTTCAGAAACGTCGCTCCCGCCACCTCAGGGAATGTATCCTCCATATGCTGGTGCACCTCCACCCCTTGCATCTGTGCAGCAAGACCATGTAGGTTCCCAATGACTCATATCATACCTTGCATTTGGTTTCTATGAAAAGCTAAACTTATTTCTCTCTCAAACAGAGACCTCGCCGAGGCTCCGGGTCCGGGTTTGATTATCCCGATCCGACCAACTTGGCCCCTGTGACACCAGTCAGCGGAGCTCCGTACCAGCCACGTGCCGCTCCGTACTATCCCCCACCTCCGCATGACCGTCGTCCTTCGCCTCAGGCCGCTTATGCGTACGATAACCGCCATTCTTCTTCCCCTCACGGATCGCCCTATCCTGCAATGCATACTCAGAGCGCGATCACGCCTCCGCCCACTTCGACTCCGGGATCAGCCCCGCGGAATGGACTAAATGTGCGTGACATGCTCAACCCCGGTGATAACCCGGGTCGATCCAGTACCGATAGCGATATGCTCAATGCGTTGGACCGCCGCGGACTAGGCCAGTAGGCAACTGAATATTGTCGATTAAACCCGGCCCGTCGGAGGAGGTGGCGAGGTCGAGATTTACAACGGCAGAAAAGTTGTATCAAGACGGTGGGGCTCGGCGCGGCTCGCTCGTGTGCAGGTCACACGCTTCTTTTACGCTCCTCTGCCGGGTGCCCATTTCGACGTTCGAATCGGAGTTTTGGATGTGGTCGGAGATTGGAAACCGGAGATCGGAAACGAGAGTAAGAAAAGAAAGAAAACTTGAAACAATTGGCCAAAAAGACCTAAAGCTGCAAAGCTTCATCACATAGTGTTGCTTCGCCCCGTGGATCTTTTTATTTCTGGCGCGATCGAACAGAAACATATCTTGTTTCGTATCGTCTAAGGCTGATGTGAAGCTGCTGGGGTATCACAATGAATTGTGCTGGCACAATCTACGATTATAGTTTTGGCATGAGGACGAGACTACACTAAATTCACCAACTGGGTTCGACTCTTGCAAATACGCGACAACGTGCGGAATCGCCACTTGTATGCGCCGCTGGTTCTTGTCCTGGTTTCGCAACTTGTCGTCTGTAGACGCTAAGTCGGTCTCTCGTCTCACGTCAAATACCAAGAATGCCAATTAAAGGGAAAAAAAGAAGAAAAAGAAAAAAAGAAAAACAACCGAAATCGTCCACGCGGATATTGCGTGGGTGTTGCAAGACAAGATTTACGACTATAAACTATTTCGGGGCAACCTGTTAATGGAAATTTTTTTTTCCTGTCGTCTTTAACCAGTTATCGATGGGCATCACTCCGGGCTATGTTTCTCCTTCGGATTGGTGCCACTCTGAAATTGGGAGGAAGACTTGCATCAAGAGGGCGGTATTTTGCGTCTGTTATCACGAAGCGAAGACCGGTGCGGAATTCTGCTTTTTAGCCGTCGATTTGATCTGGAAGGATTTCTGTGATTTGCGTGGCATTTGTCGATCCAATACGCCTTGTTCATTCTGTTGCACTTGCAGTATATTTCGGGTGGCTATCTGTCTTTGCGTTGGGCCTTTCGCCTACGGTTTTTGTATTGTTGCATTTCAACCGTCTATTTGGGTGGCTAACTACACCGCGTGTTTTGCGAAAAGGGGGGCTCTCTCTGTTGTTTACTGCCCGTTCTAATATGTTTTCTATATCAATATTTCTTTTCATCTTACTCTGGGAGGCTGTCTGATCATATTTTAGCTAGTTATCATTGCAAATCATGATCACTCTATCTATTCTTGCATTATCTAGCATATCCCTAGCCTACATGTACATTGTTGAATATTCTAGGTCTTAGGTCCCTTACATACAAGATCACATACTCGATCCTCATCTACTGATAAGAAGGAAAATTTGGCAGGGAGACATTACATTAGATTAACTACTAAACCCTAAAGTAACGCTCGCACATACATGAAAAAGTAGCTTAACCCGTCACTCCCAGAAACACAAATGAAATGGCAATAAAATGCATGAAACGAGGGGGAGAAACGGGTGGCTAGCTCGCACTCAGTAGTATGGGGATTGCTGTGGCTGTGCCGACTCCGTCAGCAGCGGGCTCTTAGGATGGAGCCGGCCACCTCGGATCCCAGAGCGGTTGGTGGGGGTGGTGAGAAAGTCACTTGCTGTATGCAGTACGTATGCATGTCGGTAGAGGAAAAGCGGACGTCGTATCACCGGAGCCAAATCAAGCCAACGCAAGCCAGGCAAATGAGAGGAAGGAAAGTAAATAGATAGGCAAGTATATCAATCCAAAGACAAACCAACCAAACCAGCCAGCTAGCTAGCTAACTGCTTCAATCAAAAGCATTGCTATGTAATATGAGATGATATAGCTCAAGCCAATTGAACGAATGAGGGGCGGCGTAAGCGAGTGGATGAGTGAGTGAGTGAGCGAGTTGGTGGGTGGGTGGGCCAATGCAGTTATTGAGTGTAGTTACGCATTGGGAAAAGCATCGAGCACCTGCACCATTTTCTTTGCACGGATCGGGTCCTCGACTACCAGGCCGCGCTGCTTCATGACCATGGAGAGGGTGTCGACGACTTTGTTGAATGAGGACGCGGCGCCGCGCTCTTGTCGAAACCGGACAAGGCCGAGGTTTGCTTGTCGGCCGTCTTCGATGACTGTGTAAAAGTCTGCAGAGAACTCGACGGGGCGGAGGTGGAGGACTGTTTTGAGGTTACTGTTAGTGAGTTACGTTTTTCTTTATGTCATGAGGTAGGGTTGAGGGTTGGTCTTTGTACTCCAAGGGATATGAGAAGGGTTAGAAGGGACCGTGGGTACGTACAGTTTGTATCACCAACTCGGCCATAGATGATACTGTTGGCTTTATCTAGATGAATGTCCTCGATGCCGTACTGCTTCCATTCGCGCAGGATTTTGTAAATCTCCTTGCGGCCTTTGATCTTGGTTGTATTAAGAGGTACGACGCGCGTAGCGGGTTTGAATTGGAATACGCGGGCAAACCAGTTGTTACTCCGCCCACCGGACTGCCGGCTTCGGCGAGTCTTAGGTTTCTTGGGCTCAGGTTGTTGCGTTGTTTGTTGTGGTTGTGGTTGGCGTTGCTGTTCATTATCAAGACGAGCATCGAGGAACGGGTATGGGGGTGTTGGTTCAGGGTCTGAGTGTGAGGTTTCAGTTAGTGACGGAGGTCAATAGATGAGGTCAATGGGTATTTAATGTACCAGGATTCTTGTGAGTCTTTCTCTTCATGAAATTCCAGAAAGAGCTTTTTGGTGTGTCCGATAATGGTTTTCGGAGCTTTGGTGGGCTTTCCGGCGTGGTTGTAGTTTCTCCTGTAGGGCGAACGTCATGGACGACCACTGTTGCTGAGCTTGGATGTAGAGGTTTAACTACTCTAGGTGATCCTCTCGAGATATCGTCTTCAATATTCTGGGATTTCCTAAACCAAGACCACTTCTTGTGGTCAGAGGTTCGGACGGCACTTCGTCGAGGTGACGCTGGATGTTCGTCAATTGGATCCAGCTCGCAAGGGACGCGAGAATGTCTATTGGTAGATATTGCTCGGGTGACTGTATCAAATCCCACATCACTCTGCTCTGAGGTTGTGCGGGTCTTGCCAACTGTCAGAGGATCGGTTTTGCCCATGGACTGAACGGAACTATGAGGTACCATTCGAATTGAGCGCTTTCCGCGGCTAATGTCACTTCTTCGACTGCTTGCATCAGTTGAGCCTGAGGCTTGTCTGCCGTCCTTCCCAGCATTTAGGCTGTCCGACCTTATGGGTATCGTGTCCAAATGTTCGGACACAATTGAGAGCCTGGTGGGCTCCAATGAGGATCCGGAGTGTAGGTCACTCATTGAACTGCTGCCGGGCTCCCTTTCTTTGCAATTCCTTCCATGGTGTCGCAATTTTTCTTGTTCGATCAGCCGATCAAGATGGTTTATTACTGTTGTAATATACCCCGGAAGGTCTTTGGAGCCATCCTTCGTTGAGTGCTCAATGAGCTTTCGGCGGGTTTCTTCTAGCTCCTTGCTGGCTTGAGAAGCCTTTGGCGATGGCACTGGTGTCTTTTCGGTGATGCAGATAGTTGAGCTGCCATCATCCATCTGGTGATCCGATGCTCCTGGGCTGGCCATTGATACAGAGGTAGCAGGAGTTTCTGATCCTGCGCAGGTGGTATCCGTACATCCAGTGGACAGCGAACTTCCATTGAAAGCCTCTTCGCATATCTGGCTGAGTTCGTGCGAAACTTTGCGCGCGTCATCTCTCCAGGTGAAGTCAGAATGGTGTACCTTCCTTTGTATACTGTGCTTGGCGGCGACGCCAGCACCACGGACCATTGTTGGTTGAGCCGGTAACATAGGGCTACCTCGTGGGTCGGAGAACGGGTCATCCCCAAGCGATGATACGAGACTTCCTTCGCTTGCTTGTCGTCTGGAAAGAGGCATCTTCGCCCTGACGGATACGGAACTTTGTGAACGGTTCCTGTTGTGGCGGAAGCAAACATTTCGCTTGTAACTGGCCGACCGGGGGTTGGATACGGAATTCGGCACTCGACGTGAAGCAAGCGAGGTCTTGGATTGAAACGACTTAACTGAACTGACTCTTGGTCTCTTTTTCCGCACTATTTTGAACGGTGGGCTTTGTTGGCTTTCGATTTCCTCGTGCTCAATGTCGAGGAATGGGTTTGAGGGGTCGTTCTCAACTTCGACACGCTTAGGGCTCGTCGCAGCCGCATCTCGGTGAATGGTGACACGTGCGTACTGTGGTGACCTGTCTGGCACACGCTGGAAAGGCGATCGGAAAGGGTCGTAACTCTCAACCGTACATGATGATTTTGGCTCTTTTACGGAGGGCTTGCGTTTGCCGGTTTCTTTGGCGGCTGGGGTTTGCGGTCGCCTCCGTGATCCATGCTGCGAGCGGCTTCGCAGGTGCTTAGAGAGCCGGGCCTGTCCTCGTGAAATGTGGTGGTAATCACTTGCTGAATACTTTAGAGGCTGGCCTTGGTAGTTTTCCAATTGTTCGTTCCTAAACTTCACCAGAGCATAATAGAACATCCGCTCCTGGGTTGCCCTATGGATGGTCTGTTAGACCAGATTGCGTAGTTGACATAATGTGGAACAAAGAAGTAGGCACTTACTCAAGGCTTAGTAGTCTCTCAATGAGCTTCTCCGGTTTCACATCATGCCACAAAGTTTGCAGGTTCCTCAACAAATCCACATCAATGTCTTGTCTTACAACTGGCGGGCCGCAATCCTGGGCTGTCAGAGGAGGCGCGGGGCCAAGGTGATGGTTGCATATAGCCTGGTGGAACTTTTCGTACTTTTTTAGCAAAGGATGCCGCCAAATATCCCTCATGCTGATGCGGTCGTCTGGCTTTTTCTGTAGGATACGCTGGATAAGGTCTGCTGCCTCGTCACTGATATTTGGCGGAATCATGTAGTCCCCCCGTCGAACAAGTTGCAAGGTACTGTGAAGATCACCTCCATCAAATGGGAGGAACCCAGTTAAGAGCGCGTAAAGGATAATGCCACAACTCCAGATATCAGCACTGGCGCCCCTGTACTTGCGGCCATAAATGATCTCCGGTGCGGCATAATGTGGACTTCCGCAGGAGGTATTGAGCCAGTGCCCTTCAGGCTGAAGGGCAGCCATTCCGAAGTCAGCGAGCTTGACGTTATGCTCTCCGTCTAGGAGGATATTCTCCGGTTTTAGGTCTCGATGGCAGATGCTGAAGCGATGACAATACCCAAGACCAGCTATTATCTGTCGGAACAGTCGAACAGCCTCTTCTTCTGGCAGCGGGCCATGATTAGAAACGTAGTCGAAGAGCTCGCCTCCCTCAACGTATTCCAAAACGAGGTACCTAATCACTGTCAGCTCTGTAGAAAGTCGTAACACTCGTCTTTTCTCACAGTTCTCCGCGATTCTCCCACACGTCATATAAACTTATGACGTTAGGGTGCTCAATGAGCTTCATGATCACCACTTCACGTTCAATACCGGACGGCATCTGCCTTCCTCCACTCCCAACGAAGTTCCCTGCGCTTCTATCCATCGCAGCAATGCTGTCACTCTGAGATATGGCAGCGCATTTCTTAGATACGATCTTGATCGCCGCTGTTTGGCCTGTGACCGCATGTTTCGCAAGCCTCACCCGGCCAGTCGCCCCACTCCCAAGAGTCCTGCCCAGTTGCCATGGTCCAACATGAGTCTTTCTCTTCCCCTTTCCCGAGATGATGGAGGTAGCTGATATCGTAGAGTTCCGTTTCGAGCCCGCCCTGGAGTCGACTACTGGCGAGAGACAGTTCTTATCCGCATTGCTCTGGGGCGACAACGGACTGGTCACGATGGACATTGGTTCCGGTGAAGTCAGCATGTATTCCTCTCTCATCGATGCTCTATCTGGAATTGGTGTTTGGCAGTTGTTAATTCTGTTACTGGCATCGGTTAAGGGTGACCGCATTGCTCTGGAATAAAAATTAGGAGACGAATCCTCCATTGCCAGGAAATACCCTAGCACGACGCGAATCCCCTATCGGAAAGGCACATGTGGACAGTATGGTGTACTATCCATCAGTTTAGTTATGACTAGGCTAGACAGCATATGGCGGCTATGTGCTTTAACTGCAGGGATTCGCTCACCTCAAAGTTTGGATTATTGTATGTGCAGGACCATACAGAGATGAGTGTTGTTGTAGAAATAGATACTCGGCAACTGATCGATCAGTTGGCGTCCTCAGATGTGTTGTCGAATAGTCCCTGCTGGTTAGTGGGTAGTAGTCGCAAAGCCGTCGAGCAGGCGAGCACCGGTTGAAAAGACTGAAGGTCCTCCAAGGCCAAGGATGGTGGAAGAAGGCTCCCAGTCGTCGTGAAGTGGTGTTGGGAACGATGCCAGTCCGGCACAAGCCTCGGGGAGTCCTCCAAAATGTCAGGACAATTTCCTGCAAAAATGCTACCAAAACACATGCCCAAGATCCACCAAGTACAAAACCGGGCAGCTGGAAAGGTTTGGGCATGCCACAGCGAGGCCAAATGCTGTGGAATGGACCAGTGTCGATACCGAGCTGTTTGTTTTGAGCAGGATTCTTTTTGTTCCCCCGACACCAAATGGCATCACACTGAAGAATGTGTTTCTTACTCAACTATGAACATCAATTCTCCCAGCGTATGCGGTGACGACTTTTGAGACGAAACATGAAGATATTGCTGCAGAGATAATTCCAACCGTTATCGATTCTAATCGATCCTAAAGGGAGCGCGGCTTAGTGTAATCACGACCAGTTTCACCTTGGTGGTCTTTCGGACATTATGTTCCATTTAATAATAGAGGGTATATTTCAACAAAGGGATGTTTCAATCTAAATTGATGTTGTTTAACCAATGTGATCAATGACCTACGTCCCGAAGTCATACCTCGTTTACAACACCCAAATATAACCATAACCCATAATCCCATATGCAGCAACAGATAATGTCCGATCAGCTCTCATGTCCAGTTCATGACTCCTTTGTGGCGATATTACGAACAGCTTTTCCAGCCCGTGCTGCTTCGCTTGAGTTCAGAGCACAGGGGCGAATATGTTCACTCAAGGGAGAAGGGATGTCCATCCAAGTTCGATCAACATACCCAGGCCAAACATTCCAACCGTCCAAGAATACTGTCAGTTTTAATCTCTTAGACATTGCTGAGTCCGCTGCAAGTTGGTGAGCATTCATAATAGTAGCTGCAAAGTATTTACCCTCATCGTCCGGAGCGCAAATAAATCACCAGTGCTCCTCCCCAATATCTACATCGTCAACGTCAACTCCATCCACAAACCATCGACCTTCACCATTCCCATCAGGCCCAAGCAGGATATCATTGCCGCTCATCATCCGCTTACGCATTTTTCCTGTTTCCCTATCGAACGTCCAGTCTTCAAGTCCGTAGCACCGCTTCCACCGCATGGAGTCGCTGGCATCCTGAAACTCGTACCAGAACTGGACAGCGATACGGTCATCAGTATACGAGAAAAGTTCCTTTTGTAGTCTGTAATTCTTTTCGCGGTTCCACTTCGCTGTTAGGAAGTCGATGATTCCCTCTGTTCCGGAGAAGAATGAGCTGCGGTTGCGCCAGATGCAGGTCGGTGTGTATGCCTGGGCAACGCGTACGGGATCTCTGCCATCCTAGGTAAGCACGAGCCTGTAAACTATGTTACGTTCTCTGCAATAAAGCAATCTACACCATGTGGTTGCTCGAGCGTGAACTGCAATCCTACATAGAAGGGGATGAGGGGATGAGGGGTGCAGGCTGGGTTTAAACGCGTGGAACTGCGATATGCAAGGGGTTGAGATGGATCGGCATCTCACGCCTCGACCAGAGTTCCACGGTTAACAAAAATAGTGATAACAAAAACTGCTTAAAAAAGGAAAGAAATGGAAAGAAGTAGGAATGGAAGACTTGATCAGGGCAGATTGTAAAGGCCGTTAGAGTGGTAAAAGGAATTAGAGAAGTTCTTACTGGGTGTTCCAGAGGTTTTGGGCTACCTTGACCTTCTTCCTTGCTGTCTCTTCGGTAAACGGAGGCTTGAGATCCGCCATAATTGCTACCGGAATCGGAGTAATTGAATTAAAATAGTTACAGATAAACTGTTCAGTTAACAACATAAATAGTCAAACACGTCAGTGATATATATAGGTTAAGCTTCATCACGTGCTGTGGCTTACTCTGAAATTAGTAACACCAGCTGAGGAGGGGTCCGGCGTCTATGGTTGGTCAGACATATATATACGTTTGGAGTACATCTTGAAACGCCAGCTAAGGAAGGGTTGGAGTCTACCAACGGTTGGGTAGAAGCATGTTAGTTTATAAAGCAAGATGGAAGGCCGGTTAGCTAAATGCCACCCGTGTTTTCACGGTCGAACGGTCAAGGTCAATAGAATATATATCTTTGGAGTACATCTTACCAATACAGTCCAAAACCTTAGATTCTAATCATGTCCCTAACAATGGGAAACTTCTGTATTCAATCCAAGTTACTACCAATCTGTAGCCTTCCTAGGAAGGTTGTTCCATGTTTTTGTATTCGTATTTGTATACCAACTGTTTGCAGTTGCAGGGTTTACGGCACAAGGAGAAAAAGTTTTCAGCATACCCTTCATATGAGCATATAAAGACCCCGAGATATTTGGAATTACGATCTCTGCAAAATCAAAACCGACCGAGTATTCTTCGTTCAGCCACCCGGGCGGCGAATCTTATCAGATTTCAATAACCGAGTCTAAGATCCGACGGCGGCTCGGATAGTGGGGGACTACGCTTATTTCCGGTGGCGACCAGCTAGCCTGGTAAGTGGTAAACGCGCATACCTATCGCCGAGCTCACGGGGCAAAAGAGAGCATTCATGATTAATCTATTAACACGCTGTACCAAATCCCCGAGTCTACAATTACTAAAGGGACCGTATCTCGGAAGGTCTTCGGAGCTAAGCCCCGAGGCGACATTCGGTCGTGGGCCACCATGGAAATTTTGCCCGTCAATTGGAGGGGTACCGCTCGGCGGTAAGCGTTTCCTCACTATTTCTGGCTAGTAAATGGCAGGCGGTGGAACATTAGGTTTTATTTTTTATTTTTTTTATTTTCACTTCAGGATAAGTCGGGATTGGAGAAGGCAGCCTAATCAGTTCGCCTCTTGTACGCCTCAGGCACAATTCGACATGGAGGGGCAAATTCAGATATCTTCCTCAGTCCTGAGGACCTTGAAAAATACGGCCCAAGACAGGCCTTATGCGTCAGTGAGCCAATGCCACATGCAGCTTGAAGTCCCACTCAACTTGAAAGCACTGGGGGAGGGGTTAGTAGAAAGTGCGGTGTGAACCCTGTACTCGAGAGTAAATATGAGACATCGCAATCGATAGACGTACGAAAATGCCACGTTGGAACGGGCGAAGTCACAGGCTAGAGAGTCCCGGTGATATCACTCGGTTTGATTGGATTAGTCAATGTCGGGGTCTAGATAGCAAAGTATTACTATTGCGTGGGTGCGGCGCCGAAGAGAGCACTCATGGTGGGGGGATGAGGGAGGAACTTAGTAAGGTGCTGGCCTCCTGGGACTCGGAACTCGAGCAATTGGCGGGGCCTCAGTCTCGGCCCTCTTTCTTGATAATACAGACCGGCGAATCATCGACAGAATTCGTTCGGTATCCCTCTGCTTCGGATCACCTCACTATGGATGGCGTCTCTGTTGCTCGGGACTGCGCCATTCCCTTCCTCTTTCTGGAAGGCGCGATCTCCAACGGCAACTCTGGCACCGTTCCTATTTAATCCACCTTCCCCCCTCCCGATTTTTCCTTTGCTTTCCTTCACTATCCGTGCTATAAAGTCAATCCTATCTGCCCGATTTCTTACCTTTCCTCAATCTACTTTCTATCTTCCAAAACACAACACAAAGACCACATCACTCACAATGTCTGGACTCAAGGCCGGTGACAGCTTCCCTGCTGACGTTACCTTCTCGTAAGTTGCTCTTATTTTCCAGCAAACCAATTGGCTTCAAAAGCTAACGTCTGTGCCTTAACAGCTACATCCCCTGGACTGAGGAACAGGGCGAGATCACCTCCTGCGGTATCCCCATCAACTACTACGCCTCCAAGGAGTGGGCCAACAAGAAGGTCATCCTCTTCGCCCTCCCTGGTGCTTTCACCCCCGTCTGCTCTGCTCGCCACGTCCCCGAGTACATTGAGCGCCTCCCTGAGATCCGCGAGAAGGGTGTCGACGTTGTTGCTGTCCTCGCCTACAACGATGCTTTCGTCATGAGCGCCTGGGGTAAGGCCAACGGAGTCAAGAATGACGACATTGTACGTTTTCTCCCCTCACCTCGTCTGCACACTTCGAATTGCCACTGACCAAAGTCTCTTAGCTCTTCCTTTCCGACCCCGAGGCCAAGTTCTCCAAGAGCATCGGCTGGGCCGACGAAGAGGGCCGCACTAAGCGCTTCGCCATCGTCCTTGACCACGGCAAGGTCACCTACGCCGCTCTCGAGCCTGCTAAGAACCACCTTGAGTTCTCTAGCGCCGAAGCTGTTATCAAGAACCTGTAAATCATGAACAAGAAACGATAGACGTGTTCTAGCCGAACGCATGTGTTCCATCGGTGGGGTAATAGCCTGCGAAGACAGGTGTTCATATTAGATTTAGAACTTCCGCATATAGAGGAATGCAATGCCTTACGAAGCTATGAAAAAATCACTCAAGAGCATCCTTGAAATTTCCTGACATGTATTCAATGTATACTTCGACGAAGAGTGGAGTAGAGGAACGCGCGATGTCAGGTAGTATAGCATGAAACATTGAACACCAGGTGGCAAGAACCAGTAGACCAAAGTAAGCTTAATATTAATTACCCCAGCTTCCACAAGATCTACGTTGCTCAAGCGCTGTCGGATTGTTCTTCTCGACTTCGATTGGTTCTCGATTTTTGTGCGCTTCTCTCTCGGCCGGGAGGGATAACGCGCTAAAAAGTTCCATCCAACGCGGAATCCAGACCCTGACGGATGCAGCTCTCAAGCTCCAAGTCTGAGACCAAGAATTTTTTTTTTTTTAATTCCCAGGCCACTTTCGACGCCATCGCGAAGTGTCATTCCTCCGCCCCTCGGCCATTATGGCCCTCAACCAGCCGACAAAGCGCAAAACTGCGTTTTCGGGCCAAAACTCCGCCGCAGCCCGCAAACGCGCGAAGACCATCGATGCTCGCTCACTTGCGGTGCAGTCTTCTGAAGCAGCACTTTCTGTGACGGGAGAACTCGATGTAGCTGCCTACGTCAAAGCTCGCGAGTTCGAAATTCGCTCCCTTGAGTCCGGCATCCAACGATCGAAAACCGCCCTCACCAGTCGTGCGTTTCAGCAGGTACCTCGATCGCTAAGACGGCGGACAGCTAGCCACAATGTGAAAAGAGTGCCCGGGAGATTGAGGGCTCGGGCGAAGAGAGAGGTATATCTCCTGATCTATCATTCAGCATTGACCGTTGACGCGGACTTGTTATATCCTTACTTTATATTCCCAGACCGTTTCGCTTATCTCTAAATGATGAATAGATGATAGAGGATAACACACCGACTGTCACCGCCAGGCGACGAAAGCCCTCCGAGACGATGCGAATCCGCCTTGAGACCGCTAGACGTCTACAGAACCTCAATGCCAAAAGCAAAGCCAAACGAGCCGCTCTAAGGGCGAAGCAAAACAAGGATGACGAAAAGGCTTTGGAGCAAGCAGGGAGTCACTCGTTTGCTATCGCCCCGCGAGTTCCAAAGATCAAGAAAAACAAACTTTCACGACCACCGCCGGCGGAGTCAAAATACAAAAAGCGGCAGCGTACGAAGATTTGGCTGCCTACGCACATGTTTCATGCGAAACGTGCTCATATGGCTACGTCGAGAGACCCGTTGTGGAGGTTTGCGGTGCCATTGTCGCCGACGGAGAAGAGCTATAGGCCCGCGCATCGGGCGAGTGGTGCTAGGGGCGCAGTAGCTTGGGACATGAGTTATATTTCTACCATTCAGCTCGAGGGCGCGGGGGCGGCTCTGGAGAGTGTCTTGAGAGGCGTGGGCGTTGTCGGGGATGACGCTTGGGGTGTGAAGGGGAGGAAATGGAGAGCTGGCGTGAGGAGCCTCCGCACATGGGTTTTTGAATCCGAGGGGCAACAGAGGCCGATTGCACCCGTTACTTTGATACAATGTGCCCGACGAACAGCAGAAGACGTGGAAATGGTAGATGCTGATGCTAATGCTAACGGCAAAAAGAAGTCGGATGAAAAAGTGAGAACGAAGATGTTCGTCCGGGTACATCCTTCTGCATTTTTGCGCCTCTGGAACGAGCTGCTTGGGATATCTAAGAAGCAAAGCCCACCAGTCATGGTTGAGGACCTCCGATTCGAGATTGGTAGCATCGACATTACCGGTCCAGGGTCAACTGAGGCGCTGATTGCAGCATTACGCCCATTGAACCATGGGGGGAATGATGCTTCGGCGGACAGTTTAGAGGCCACATGGCGTGGTCTACTGGGGGTTACAAATCCCTCTTCGCTGCCACAAAATGCGCTCCTTTCATTCTCCATATCAGACCCCCGTCTACACTTCCCTCCTCAAAGACTCAAACCTTCATTTACTGAACAGAGGATGCAGGAATTGGCTATATTGCTATCAACCTGGCCTTCCGATAAAAACCCAACACCGCCGGCAATATTTGACCGTCGCAACCGATTAGCGGCTAGCCGCGACCTGGCCAGCCAAAAGGCCATCAACCGACGACGCGCTGAGGCAGGATTCGGAGTTTACCCAACCCCTCAAGCTTCTGATCCACAAATACCCGTCCTTCTATTGGCAAGCAGACGTAGCTCTCAACAAAAAAGCAGCAATTCACTCGGCACCTGGACTGTACTTCTCCCATGGAAATGTGTGGCTCCGGTGTGGTATTCCTTGATGTACTATCCGCTTTCGAGTGGAGGTAACCCGAGGTTCGGCGGGTTGAAAGAGCAGCAACAGCTCGCCTTCGAAGCAGGAGAGCCATGGTTTCCGGGTGACTTCCCGGGCACCCGTGCTGGCTGGAAATGGGGCCTACGAGAACGTGAAGCAGCCAAGAAGGAATGGGAACGACGCCCGAAAGGACGGCGAATTGAATTCGACTCACTGGATCTGGGAAACGGCCAGAAGGGCGAAATCGGTCATGGCTGGGCGTGCGATTGGGAGAAACTAGTTAAATCTGGCAATGACTCCTCAGTGAAAGAGGGGGGTACAACTACTGGCAAAGGAAAAGACCCAGAAACTGACAAGGCATCAGCTGAGAAGCAGAAAGAAGAAGCCGAACCACGATTAAACATTCATCAACTGCCATATCCCCAGGCAAATCTTGTTATCAACGGCAAAACTTCACCTAAGGTCAGCGAGGCCGCTCTCGCAACAGTGAAGCTCACTCTCCATTCTCGCGGCCACCCTACTCCACGAGCACGCATTTACCGACTTCCCTCGAATAACGCGGAACTCCGGCAGAGATGGATATCGTTGATGTCGAAGAGCCCACGACCAGAGACACCAGGCCAGGCCGTCCCAAAAGTCCAACGAAATGTGAATGCAGACGATGTCAACGCATCCCGACAACGTCTTGCCGCATCCCTCTTGTCAAGCGCTGAATCCTCCAGCCACCAAGAACATCTTCCCTTGCCTTTGGAAGAGGACCTCATCGGCTTTCTTACGACAGGGAACTTTAACCTCTCCGAAGGGAAGGGCACGGGAATAGGCTCGATACTTGTATCGAAAGTAAGGGATACAGCGAAGGGTTCTAAGCGAAAGAGCAAAGATAGGAATATGTGCATTGTTCGAAATGCGGGAGAGACCGTGGGTCGATTGGCTTTCTGGGAGCTCGTTTGAACCCAGTTCGGCCTTTGGAATTCTGAACATATCAAGTTCGAAAGTGATGTATGATGGCATGATACCCATAGATTAGATGTGCGAATAAACCATATGCTGCTTATCAAGGAAGAATCTCCCCCTGTCTGTGGGCCACGGCCGTAGTTCTTGCACATTAAGCGTAAAACAAATCATATGACCTCAAGTAAAAAGTAGGTATACAAGTAATATAATGAACAGTACCGATAAATCCAACAATTCTATTTTCGGCAAAGACGCTCTGTTCTCACAGCGATATCGCTCAGGCCCATCACATCACATCAAAAAAAAAATTCAACCCACAATCCGATCCACAAAGCCCTCCTCAAGCTTTGCAACCTCTCTCTTGAAATTCTGCACCTCCTGCCAGCAATCCAGCGGCCGTCGGTCATTCAGTCTCAAACAGCTAGCCACATCCGCCTGTGCTTTCGCAACGCTTCCATCCAACTCCGCCAGCTTCTTCCGCCCTTCAAGCTTAAGTCTCAGCTCCTCAATCTCCGAGTTCACAGACTCCCGGTTCAGCTCGCGGTTAATGGGGGCTGCAGTCTCGGCAGCTGCGGGCGCAACAGGCGTGTACTCGCGGCCCGCGAACGGGATCCGGGGCGCATCGAGATCTAGTGAGCCGGCTGGGTAGCTGCTGATGTTTGATGTTACGGGTGCGGCGGAGGTAGCGGCGGCAGCAGAGTCCCTGGCTTCCGCGAGACGCTTCTCGACTTCGGCGAGGGTTTTTTGTTCGCGAGCGCGGAGGCGCTCAAGTTCTTTGGCGACGCGGGCCTGGATTTCAAGTTCGAGGGTTTTGGCGCGGGCGGAGTCGGTCTGTTGATTTTGTTAGAATCTTGCATTCCCCCACCACCACATTCTGGTATAGTTCTTGGACTGTTATGGGTGACATACTTCGGTGTTGGATTGGAGGCCATCAACGAGGTTGGAGGAGAATTGGATTGGGGAGTTGCTGTAGTCGTTTTATCTGGTTAGCTCCTAAGATTCAAATCGCTCGGGTTCCAAGATTATCTTTGGAGAAAGCGCCATTGAGGCGAGTAATATGTTTAATAAATCTCAAACAATCCAATGGGCCTTCGATAAAGATCATTGTGCTCTTGGGATAGTGAATCGTACCTCTCGAAAATGTGTTTTGACCCGGCCGAGGCCTCGGGCTTCGAGCCGCCAGCGCCCATTATGTGCTGTCTTTATAGGAAAACTTGGAGACTTTTGTCCGAATATGAGAGTTCTCCTTATATGTCCGCTGACCGCGCGCCGCAATGGGGTGTAAAGAGTTAATTGGGGAGCTATTCAAGGTCGTCGTCCGGAATGGAGGTTGATACTGCAGCCGACTTCCGCCGGCGGTGGTCACGTGCCAAGGTACATAGATTACATAAGTCTCTTGATGTGCTGCTCAGATTACATAAGGATTCCATCATCGGAGCAAGTTATTGTTATTATTATTGCGGACAATTCGGCAATAATTGCGATGTTTTGCACGAGTGTAAGTATAATGTATGGATGAAGTTCACTCTACATTACGATGACTACCACCTAGCTTAATAGGCATTCGGCACGCAATGAAAAGCGTTGGGTATATCCGCTCTAAAAAGGTGCCTAATTATGCTGAAAGCGGTACCAGCAGTGAATATATAAAAAAGAGTGGCCAAGTTGATGAAGACTTTGCACCAGACTAGGGCTGCCTCCGCGGGTGAAATCTGTCGAATATGGTCGACATAGTTAAACCACTGTCGGGCCGGTCCGAGCAGTTCGCATATGGTAGTAAAACGAGAGTTCATTTCACATTTTGCGCAAAAGGATGGGTGTCTAAGCTCGTTGTATAGGCCCATACCAACGAACCAGATACTCGTCAGATCCTGGCTCTCCAACATAAAGTCCGCAATGGTACGGCAAAAAAAGTCCACGTTAATCTCTAAGCTTGTTCTCGCGTCCACGGTATATCATAATTATCTAGATAGAGTGTTTTATATGCATGTAGACCGTGGGCTTATGATAATTATCAGACTCAATGGAAGCAATCGCTGAAGCCCTAAAATCATATAACTGAATTTTAGGATACTTGGTTGGACTTACGCCAAAGGAATCGTGGCGAAGAGCCTGGGTACCTGGAAACATAGATATTATCAGAATTTGACGGAACAATACCGGTAAAGTTTGATTGCGCTCAGCTCGCATCTGCGATTAATTCATTAACAATGCACGCAGGCAGAATCGCAGCAGTCAAACCTCCAACTACCATCCTCAAACCTTTCTCTTGATACTGAAGGCGTCAATTGAGGCATGCAGAATTTGTACAGCTAGCATGGAATATGCAAAGATTCTACTCGTTATCTCTACATTATTGTCAGTTTCACAATTACAGCATAAGCTTGCAACGTGGGCCTGTAGACAAGCGATGGATAGCGTCCACGGTGGCGTTCCAAGAAACCAAGAACAACTAGACCGCTTCAAGTCATTAATATCACGGAGGTTTCTCCGGAAATCGAGACGGAATTGACAAACGAGCGTGACCTTCAAAGAGACTTCAGGATGTGCCATAATGGTCTTGTCAGGTGCAAGGCAGCGAGCGGCTCATGTCCACCAAGATTAGGTGGTCGAGCAATGGGGTGGTTCTTTTCCTGACGACTTGAACCTGCAGGTCGCACTAGGGACATCCATGTCTTCTTTTCGCGTGTCTCCGTCCCCTGCCCCAATTCTAACCTTTGTTTCTCACCGGTGAAGCAAAACCCCGAGCCATCCCCACTACGTTTCGGAGCGTCAGAGAATCAGAGATGGAAGGCCGTGGACTCGCTTTGGCGTCCGCCAATAATCTCGCTGTTTCTACAGAACACTCGGGACACGGACTCGATGCAAAGGAGCTACGAAAGAACCCGAGCAAAATATCTCAATGCCCAGAGATGCCGATGATAGCCCGCGTCGGGCAAAGACGCGCGCAGAAAGAACAGACTGGAAGTGGAGCCCCGCCGGCCGGCGCTCCCGCAAACAGAGACAGTTTGTTACCCACTTCACCTTGACAACTGACCTCATCGACCCCTCCGTATCCAGGAATTAATATCCCCGTCTTGCTTCACTTTTATCGTCTGAGGAATTAATATTCTTCGCTCCTCCTGCATCCATTACTGCTATCCTCATATCTCCACCATACTTTTCCCTCATTCCCCAGAATCTCCTCCGCATTGCCCCTCCTTACTTCCATTCCCTCGACAGATCGCCGTCCTTGCTTCAGAACCTCGTCTACACCCAGGTAGGATTCTTCCGCCTTTATTTCGGCTTGGTCTGTCCTCCGTTACTGACCTCTCTACCATCTAGTTCTTCCCTGCATCATGTCTGCCCTCGTGCAAGAAGCTGAGCGCATCGCGAACCAGTTCGACTACCCGCCGAATGAGGTACAACGAGGCGTGAAGGAGTATATTAGAGAGATTGACGAAGGGCTCTCCCAAGAAGGCACAACTTTAAGCCAAATTCCGACGTTCGTGACGTCCGTGCCCAATGGCACCGAGAAGGTACGAGAACCGGTTCACGAGCACGATCAGGACGGCTCTGACATTAGTTATAACAGGGCTTGTACTTGGCCGTCGACCTAGGAGGAACCAACTTCCGGGTGTGCTCGATCGATTTGCACGGCAACAATACCTTCTCGCTCACGCAGTCCAAAATTATGATCCCTCGCGAATTGATGACGTCAGGATCATCAAAGGAGCTCTTCCTCTTCCTCGCGCGCCAGATCGAGTCATTCCTGCGCATTCATCACAACGAGCACTTCGAGGCTCATCTGAGGCGGAAGATAGAGGCTAAGGAGGTGGACTTGTTCGATCTAGGATTCACATTCAGTTTTCCTGTGCGCCAGCTGGGAATTAACAAGGGTACCCTGATTCGCTGGACGAAGGGCTTCGATATCCCCGACGCGGTAGGCCAGGACGTTTGCGCGCTCCTTCAAAGTGCCATTGATGAGTTGAATCTCCCTGTGCGCGTGGCTGCGCTTGTGAACGATACCGTTGGCACGCTGATGGCTCGTTCATATACGTCTCCCGGTGAAACTGGGACTTTTCTCGGTGCCATTTTCGGGACAGGCACGAACGGTGCGTATGTCGAAAAACTTGACAGGGTTACCAAGATGGACAAGATTGAGCACTCGGACTATGACAAGTCAACTGGTGAAATGATCATCAATGCGGAATGGGGCAGCTTCGACAACCACCTAAGCGTTTTGCCAAACACCAAATACGATCAGCAGCTGGATGCCGATAGCAACAACCCTGGTATTCAAATGTTTGAAAAGCGCGTATCTGGTATGTTTTTGGGTGAGATCCTGCGTTTGGTCTTGCTTGACCTGCATCGCAACGACTCTCTAGGTCTCTTCAGACCCAGTTCATCATCAGATGTCGTTGTCCCAGAGTCCTCCTCCTTCTACCGACAATGGGGTATCGACACCAGCCTGCTCAGTATAGTCGAAGCGGACAAAAGCAAGAACTATGAGCAGATCAAGTCTGCACTAAAGGAGCACTTGAAGATTGAACGTCCAAGCGACAACGACTGCAAAGCCGTTCAAACCGTGGTTCACGCAATCGGAAAGCGTGCAGCTCGTCTGAGCGCCGTCCCTCTAGCCGCTGTCCTCATCTCCACGGGCAAGCTGCAGACTGATGATCTGGTAGATATCGGTGTTGATGGCAGTCTGGTCGAGTACTACCCTAACTTCGAGGAATACATACGGGAGGCTCTACGTGAAGTTCCTGAGGTCGGTGCAGCCGGCGAGAAAAAGGTACGAATTGGTATCTCCAAGGATGGTAGTGGAGTTGGCGCGGCTCTGATTGCGCTCGTCGCAAGCAAAGAGGGAACGAAGGCCCCACAATAATGGGGATACTCTCGTGACGAATTTTCTTTTTCCTCTTTCTCTTGTTCATACTTTTGTCCCTTTACCTTTCTCATACCTTGAACCTCCGCGAAGGCTTCAAATGTTCCTGTATATTGTCTGCAGTAGCTGGGCTCCTTGCCTATCCCCAGCGCCAACAAAAGAGGCAGCCAGTATTGTAAAATGGAAATGTATCACTATGAATTTTGTTTCTAAATAGGTCTATGACATCTAGCAATCTAAGAGTTCAAACTGCTCAAAAATAATCAGATAACGCCTCCCACGCGGGATTGTAACAATGCTCATGAACTTAGTAAGTGACCAACAGAGTTGGCATCCGGTACAATTAATACATATTATATAAAAAGAAAGATCCTGTTTAATCTAACAAAGTCCGAAATCAGCCAAAGACACAACGCAAACGAAATATGTTAATCTTATAACTTGATGAATGGGCCATGGCTGGAACCTATGGTACGCTGCAACGCAACACCAACCCCAGAACAACTCCACGATCTTGCAATGCGTTTAAACAGCTGCGTACAGACTCAAATAACACCCCCAGAGCACTCCGGTGAGGCTCCCAAAAACAACTCGTCGGTCCAGTGGGATAATTGTGTACAACAACGTTGATACAACAGGTCGGTACTTCAGCCGGGCTATCATGATTGGTTTGAAGTCCTGCCTTCTCGTTAGCATCGCCATCAAAAAGTAGCATCCAGGAACAACAGTGAGATAAGGTATAACGGCGTCAATACGGGGCCATACCTCAAGAACTAACTCCCAAGTCCTATCCAAAGTCGCGCCTTTAAGCAGGTTAATCAGCCCAACAAACAGAACGATGTTCAGAATTCCGCCAGCCGTCTGGTCTAACAAGAGCTTCATGGTGAAATTGTAAAAGCGTCTTCGCTTTCCAGTTGGTGGTATCGCTGTCACCCTCCGTGGGATGAACTTGTCTTTGACCTCGACAACTTCCTGGCTTCCTTTTTCATTGGGAATGGTGGATAGTGGGAGTGCACTGGGGTTAGAAGATGATGACGACGATGAGCCTGCATCTGTCGTTGCCTGGAATAAAAAGCCCGGAAATGTCACCTGTGATGAGCATGTTAGTAAAATGTGGATTGGTCAACTTTGACGGGGGGCATGGTTTCCAATACGATATATGCTTACCTCCAACCAACGCTGCCACCAGTGGTTGATGGGCACAATGATAATACCATATATGATGAATTGAAGGAACGCGGGAACGTTCAGACTGAACGGTTTCTATATAACAAATGCCAACGGTTCTAATTACTTTGCTGTACTTGCGGTGTTTTGTTTTTTATGGTAAGGGGGAGGAAAGAAGGTCTACCTAGTCTACGGGGGTCGTATCTAGGGGAGGGGTGGGATTGGAAGGGTAACATACATCTTTCTTCCACTGGTCTATGATTTGAGCCAGTATATTGGAAATTGCATTGAGAAAAGTGCTCTGGACTGTGATTGTTAGGAGGGTGTTGTATGGTGACATTATAATGGTCGCGGATAGGGGATGGTTGTTATGGTGTCAGGAGGGAATGCATTGAGCAGACATATAAGTCCAGGCGGCGCAAAGGAAGCACTGAGGAGAGAATTTAGGGACTTGAAAGTCATGGGGTTGTAAATGGAGTAGTTGTCAACATCTTTCAATGGTAGGGGCGAAGAGTGCCTGGTGGACAAACTCCGTGTTCACGTGTCCTCAGTGACAGTTCACCTGGAGTAAGACATTGGCACTTGGCAGGGAGAATTTTCATTTATTGCCTTAAAATATTGATTTCAGGCCTACAGAGCTGCTTTAATTCAACGGTATATACCGTCATATTCCACATGTCCACGGCGATATCGTTGGGTAAACTTTCAGGGGTCCGCAGCCGTTGTCAACCATGACTCGCTTGTCCACCAGTTTACATGTCTTCTATATAATAGCCCGAGTATACAGGCCCATTCCTTTTGATTGTTTCAACAGTGGGAATATTTATTTAGTGGTCTGGGTCTTGTGCCCAGTCGATTTTTACTACGTCTCTGATGTTGACTCAGTATAACCGTGCAAACCTCCGTCTAAAATCCACTGCTCGTTATCGTCTTTGTCATCTTGAACTCTTCGCCACGTCTGCTGCCGCTCTTTAGGCTCTCCCTTCTTCTCTTCAGGCGCTTTCCAAACAGGTCGCATGAGGCCACCAGCCGCAAGCAGAGGATTGCGACTAAATGCCTCACCGCCGCTTCGTTGGCGGCCGACATCGTAGGAGAGATCCTCTGTCTCCTCGTCCTCCGCTGCCGCGGAAGTAGTTTCAGTTGGCGCGGCCTGATACACCTTCCTAACACGACCGCCCTTGATATCTAAGCTCATAATCGTCTTCCTCTTCTCCCATTCCGGTCGTGCTTTCTCCTCCATCTCACGCATAATTCGTTGTTGCTTCTTGAGCGCCAGCGCTCGCTGTGACGGTGTCATCCACATCGTAGAGGAAACGTTAGGTGTATCAAAGTCCGCGGCCTCATCGACCACACGCGTTCTCTTTGCATTCTGCGCTTGAAACTGCAAAAGCTTGTCCCTATGCGCTTTCGCAGCATCCAACTTACTAGACGACTGCGATGGGCTGGAAGTACTCACTCCAGGGCCGCCCTCATGATGAAGGCTATCGTTATGCGCGCGCATTTTTTCTTGGCCCCGTTCCGCCCGCAACTCACGAATCATACTTTGAATCTCATCGTTAGATAACAATGGCGTCCCGCAGAACGAACACGGCTGCAGCCCCTCCAGCGAGCAGATTATCTTCCCACAGCTCAAGCAATTCGGCGCTGCATCGAACACCGGATGTAGCGTCCCATAGCATGTACATTTCCTCTTCTCACCACCTAGCGTCGGGTTCGTAGATACTTCCAGCGCAGCAATCGCTGCTGTTAGATCTGAGATGTTGTTCGTAGTCAGGGATCCCTTCGGCGTCGCAGTCCCAGAACTTCCACCTCCTCCAGCCCTCGAAGGCTTTGCCGCCTTGGACTTCACATTTGGAAGAAGATCTGATAACACCGGTCCGGCTGCAGAGGGCGGGGCCTTCGATCCCCCTCCTCCTCCACCCCCTACTGGGGGAGTAGGCGATTGATTCCTTGATGATGTTGCAGATCCCTGGTGCGAAGTTATCTTCAAACTCGAGCTCGGTCCAACATCCAGCGCCCGGCTTCTCGATGACATATAATCCTCATCTAAGTCTGCTTTCTTATAACCGCCAGCAACATTTCCGAAATTCTCAGGCCTCCGTGGAGGGCCCGCACTATGTAGTGGCGGTTTGCTCTTCTTATTTTTCCTTGTAGACCCTGCTCTGGGGCTTGGTGTCTGAGACGGCGACGGATGCGACGGTGTGGTAGATTGTTGTTGACGCTCGTCCCGGTGCGAGTTAAACGCTGATATGAATTCAAACGCAGCGGGGGAGTCACCCAGGAGGTTTTTGAGGTGGTCGGCGGCTTCTTCCTTGGAGAGGTCGGCGGCGTAGGTGAGGATCTGGGTGAGGGAGTCGGAGTCGAGTGGCAGGACTTTGGCAAGCCGCGGGACAAAGGGGGAGATATTCATGGCGCGTGTAGTTGAAGAGGGTTGTAGGGAACTCTTTTGGTCATAACATTAGGTGGGGGGGATGTAGAGAATATTAAATGTGGGGAATTAAGAAAAGGCGAAGGAGAGAACAGCCACTGGACATGAATCATAGCGATGCGGAGGGACGGGTATACGAATGTTTGCCTTGGTTCTCAGGCAAACTTATTGTACCATCCAACTAGGACGGGCTAGAAAAGAACGGTACGGAGGATACGAACCTGCCTCTCTCAGCAATAGTAGCCTGAATAATCTTGAAGAATCCTGAGGCTTTGTTTATCTGAGGCTACAGATACACAGAGGCCGAAGTCACCGGTATGATCGAAAAGCAACCTTCCATGTTTATAAAAGCGACTGCCAGACTGGGAACCTGAAATCCATCATTCAGGCTATTGTACATTCATTCAACTACATAATCATCTATTCCCAAAATCAAGAACAAAAGACCCATGAAGCCTGAGTAAACAAGGAAATGTAAATGTCACGTCATGATGTCCAGACTTTTAAACATGATGTGTAGTCCCGTTGACGCCTGCGATGCCGGAAAATATGTACGTAGAGATCATTAAGTTAGGAAATAATATGTTCGCTCCAATACAGACACACCTGCATGTCCGAAAGGGAAGGGATTGTTAGAGAATATCAATTATGCATCTCCGTTTGTTTCAGTCTTGATTTCGCTGCCTCCAGAAGATGCCATATCAGGCGTGATACCGTTCTTTAACTTCGAAGGGGGCGGTGGCTTCTTCCCAGATAACTTCTTTGGAGCACCCAACTTTTTCTTCTTTGGCAGCGTTGTGGGGGTATCGTCATCCAATGGTCGCTTTATCGGAACGGAGGTCGGGGTGCTGGTGCCATTGTCCTGTGGCGTCTTGTTCCTGTTGACTTGTCTACCAGAAAGACCCAGGCATCTATCCAAATGCTGTGCAACTCGTGTAACAACGAAGTAGCGCGGGCAATTTGGGCATTTCACTGTCGGGAATGACACTTTCTCCGGCGCTGCTTGTTTGAAGGAGCTATCGGGTGTTGTGGGAGGACTCGAAGCAGGTGTATTTGATGTGTTCGTCTGTTTCTTTTTCTTCGGATTCAACTTGTCAGTTGCAAATGGGTTTCCATGGACGTCATGACCAGGTTTGTTAATCAACGGTTGCTTCTGACAGTACTCCCTGTAGGGATCTGGCGGAGGTCGGGCTCCTATCCCAGTCACTGGGTATAAAAGACGAGGCAATCGACAATCAGGACAAATTATCTCTTTCGTTGTATGAAGTGGGTTTCCCTTGAGGTAGACCTTGCCTTCATCAAACACCGCTGCATCGGTCTCAATGCGAATGTCCTTGAACTCTTCCAAGTCCTGGTCACCTGGTTTCGCTGGGGCAGCAGGTTTGGTTCCAGCTTCTTCACGGCGTCTAGCTGCTTCTTCTTCGCCTTTTTGCCTTGCAACGACTACCGCGGAGCGCATCCGGGCCACCTTTTCTTCACGATGGGCTTTCGCAACTATGTCATGAATGATATTATAAAAAGTGTCATTCAGAACGTCGCAAGTCTAGACGATTAGCACATTGTTTAACGGAGCGTATAGGGAATCTCGAGCTCACCAATTTCGCAATTGTTCCGGATGGGAAGGTGCTTTCCCCGTCTGTGCCGTTTTGTTCGCTCATGGCTGAAGCTCTCCTAGATTCACAAGATGTTAAAAGTTTGAGCACTCTCCTAAACATCCAACGGAAAGGTGCTGTTTAAGGAGACTCGGCTGGTAATTGGCTAAAAATCCATATGTCAAAGCCGGTAGCGCTTGTCTATGAAGTACCAAACCCACGGCGCGAGTCTCCGACGCACTCTAGAACCGTAAAGCAACGCATAATCAGACTAACCTTTGTATTCAACTTCCGAACGTATCTCTAAAACCCTAGCACTGGAGAACTGGATAACAAGCGGAAGCCCAGCTGCAAAGAAATCTCGAACTTAAAGTCGTAGCTCCATGTACGGTGTGCAAGTAAATGCGTCGAAGTGGAAAAAAAGGAAGCATAAAAACGATGCCTCCAGAGATCGGAAGGATTGCGACGATAGGGATGAGGACACAGCTAGGTGTTATATGATCGCAGTTGGAGCGTATGTCGGAAAGGGACAAAGGGGCGTCGGGAATCAATGGAGAGGCGCCGGCTCGACGAATAACACAGAGAAATAACACTGATTATAGTCCATTCATCTATAGGTTTTTGAATGGTGGAAACTATTGTGGTCAGTAACACTGGAAAGGCAGCCCAAGGGAGTGAGTGTTAATGTTCGCATGACAACAGCACCACCGAGGCTTACCTGCCCACACCAATCAACCACAAGATATGGCTGTATTGTATATATATAGAAGAGAGTCCGCGTTTAGAGTAGGAACCCAAGAAAAAATTTTATCCGGATTGGGAGGCGCGTGGGAACGGTGCTGCTGAAGGACAGTCGTGAACTGAAGAGTGGTGAAGAGCCGCTGGCTGTGTCGGCCTCAGGTTTCCACCTTATTCATTCTGCCGCCAGATCTTATCTTATCGCCATCTCCGCCTTTGTCGCGTCCTCCACGCTGCTCCGCTGCCGGACTTGTCTCGCCGGATTGGTAGTAGGCTAGTAGCAAGTCTTCTGTCGTTACCCTATTCTCTCGCTTTATCTGTTAGGTTTGCTCGAAGACCGCCTGGCTTACTGACTCCTGAGCGAGTCACCTCTTTTATGGCATACCAGTTCTTTGCCAAAGCCCACCAGGCTAAGCGGCCCTCCTCCGCTTCTCCCCCGCTCCCTCAGCACTCCTCGTCCCCGCCATCGTCGCAAAGCATCCATGGCAAGCCTCCAAAGTACCCTCCGCCAATAGTGGCTTCTCCGAATCCAGCGCCGTCAGTGCCCTCAGCTGTCAATATAGCCGCAAAACTGAAGCCGCCAACCTCCAAAGACCCTTCGTTCCAGCCTCCGGCGTACCCTCATCCCATTCAGCCTGGCTATTCTACTCCGCACGAGCATGTCACAGTAGAACCAGTGAGCACGGCTCATATTCAGTCACTATCTCGCATTACCGGCCTTCTCTTGCCCATCCGCTACCCGAATTCTTTCTACACCGCTACTGTCACGGATCCCGTGATCGCGTCTGTCTCGCGCGTGGCCATATATCATGATCACCCGGTAGCCGCCGCGCCGGCGCCGGCGCCCACCCAGTCACCTACATCAGGGACTGACAAAGTGATTGGCGGCATCCGATGTCGACTGGAGAGACTCCCAACGAGCTCCTCTGAAGCTCCTTCCCAGTCAGGCAAGAAACAGGAACCGACAAATCTGTACATTCAGACACTGCACCTACTCTCTCCGTATCGTGGCTACGGAGTGGCGGCTTCTCTGCTTAATTCGCTGTTATTCTCTAGCCCCAGCGCGTCCCCGAAATTGGGGTACAAATTGTCAGACCTTGTGAAACATTACAACATCCGCGCTGTCACAGCTCATGTGCACGAGGCAAACGAGGACGGTCTCAACTGGTACATCTCACGTGGATTTCAGGTGGAGGAAGGGATAGTTGAGAATTACTATCGCCGCCTGAAACCTTCGGGCGCGCGGATTGTCAAATTAGAGCTCCAGCGGGACCACGCCAGTGACAGTCGAGCCACCGAATTTCTTGCACAACCCCCGGCGGTACAAACGGAGACTGACAGAAAAATCTCACCGGACGCAGATGATGATTGGGAAAAGGTCGAGGCAGAGGACGAACTCGAACCCGAAGAACTCGGGGTGCATTCGTTTACAGAGTCTACGTTCTTAGATGTGAATGAATCCGCAAGAAGGAAGCGAAAGGCCGATGAAGAGCCGCAGAGGCATTGACTAATGTTATACACTGAATGCGTCTTGTCTTCCCAGTCTTGTATTAATTACTTCGCCTCTCTGCTCGCTCCATTTTCTTTGCGTCGTCGTTCAGGATACCCTTTTTGTTTGTCAGACCTCCCATTGTTTAGAGCATCTCTATTTTCACTGTTCACTGTCACACTCGAGGGCTAAGAGTGAAATATAATCTGTTATATATAACTAGTCATTCCTTTCAGATTTAAATTAGTCGCAGTATTATCACCGTAAACCTTCAAAATCGAAAAACAAGCCAGGTAATCAAACCCCAAAACACCATGGTATCAAGCTCCCAATAAAATGTAAAGTGGACAAGAGACAATAATGAACATGCCTAGTGTCAAGTAGAGATAGGTCAGATTGTTTAGATATTATAGTTCTCGGCGTGCAGGAATATTTCATCCTTGGAGGAATCTGAGAGGACCAAAGACTGCAATCTTGCGACCGCATCCGAAACATCCATTCGCAAACTGGGGGGGCCGCAGACATAGACACAAGTCCGACGACCAAATGTCTTGGAGAAATCGTTGAGCATCTTAGGAATGTCTGGACGCATGTACTCGATTTTCCATCCATTACGTTTTTGCAGAGGTAGAGATGCGAAACGTGAATTGGCTCGAGCCGGCGCGGATGGGATGGTTTGAATTGTGAGTTGCGGTTGTTCCTTTGTTGGCGTCTGCTGTTGGAACTGGGTTGAATCCTGACCAAAGCCAAAGTCGAAGGGGACGTTCGTGGGGGTTTCAGGCGATATGGAAGCGAATTGCTGGGGTTGGTGTATGTATTGTTGGAACTGAGGTTGTTGGGTCTGATAGGGAGACTGATATGGTGTTTGGTGAGGAGTTTGGTACGGAGATTGGTATGGTGAAAACCCGGTGTTCTGCATAGGGGGTTGGTAGTTTGAAGACCGCGGCAAGTTCGCGGTGTAGGCGCGTGGGAGAGCAGTGAGAGTGTCTTCATTTTCTCGACGCAATTCCTTCTCTCGCTCCTCGTCTCCAGCAGCTTCCTCGCGGATGTATGCTGAGCTGCGCTTCTCGATATCTTGTAGCGTATCGTAGATTTTCTCCTGCACCATGTCGCGGTAGAGCTGTTGGTCTTGCACCTGAAATGGATTACCATGATCATCCTTGGGCCCCGTCAGGAAGAAGTAACAGTGCACTGTATTGAAAGGTGCGTGATCTCTGCAGATACGCAACTCTTCTTTGAACCAGTCAATGGCCTCTGGATCTCTTAAAGCCCAGATAACTCGAACTGATCTCGTGACAGCCTTGCCCTCGCGCATCTTCTTAATCAGGTCGAGTAGGTGGCTAGCAATTGCTGTGATGCCACTGCCGCCGGCAAAGAAGATTACGTCGTCGAAAGCTGCCATCTGTCGCCGCATACCTCCATAGGGCCCTTCAAGGAAGGCAGTCCATGTTTTGAACGGGCCATACTCGGCACTTTTGCGCAGCACACTCCGCGTGAAGCCACGAAAAGGCCTAAATACAAGGGCCAGGTCGCGATATTCCTCGCCATATGCGGACGGCAAATCGCCGCTGCAAAGAGAGGCGATGGTGAAAGGATGGTTCTGGAAGAACGCAACTCCGGGCATACGTAGGTACACGTACTGTCCAGGACTCCACCTAACCTGGGTCGGAACCGTAACTTTAATGGCGTTCTGTGGTAAAATTGTGACCGCGGAATCTTCTCCGATCATGAACGATAATCGCAGAGGATTGGTCCAGTTGAGGTAAAACAATCTCACAACGTATGAAAGAAGGAAGATTGCAATTGTAGACCACAAGTAAGCCCACGAGGATAGAAAGTTTCTCGTGTGCCAGAAAAGCATCGCGACGAAGATGATGGACACAGGGAGGTGAAGTTTCAAGAACAGCTCATACATCCAGTCCCTCACAATTGGTAGCGAGTGAACACACAGAAATGCAAGAGGCACGAGTGCCGCCACTCCAGTTCCATAAACGTATATGTTCCGCGGCTGGAGATACATTTGATATACTGACAGGGCAAGCCCATCTTCCCAGACGGGAGTGACGTAGAAAGGAATCGTATGGATCAGGCTCAGGAATAGGCAAATATAGCCAGCCCAGCGATGAAGGACATTCAATCTCTCATGGCCGATGCCAGTCAACATACTGATAAAATTCGCTCTTGTACTCATGGCCACAATCCAGGGAACCATTGCGACTGCCAGCATTCCCGCACGGATAGCCAGAGGCGGAGATCCAACCCTGATAGTCGAGTAGTAGAACGGCTGCGGGATGAAGGTATATAGTGTAACAAATATTGATGCCGCAAGGATTATCACCGAAGCACCAAGCGATGGGAAGATAATTCGGTATCTCCCTACTCGAATCTCTGGAAGCGATCGATAAAAAACCCAGCGCGCGAGTGCGATGACCTTATTCAGTGGAGAAATGGTTGAAGTAGACGACGCCTGCCGCTTTTTATTGTGGACAGTATCTGGAGGCGGGAAAAAAAGCGTAGTCGAGCTATCGGTGGCGGCGCTTGGGAGCTCATATTCATCCTGAGGCGATTTGAATCCTGCCTGCGGTTTCTCCTTGTATACAGCGATTCGAATCCGATCACTCCAGGTATGGTAAAATCGAATTGTCGTCGTCACAGCTAGGAGCACCAGCGAGAAATATATCCAGCCTCTCCCATACTTCCCAGCTTCGGTCCACGAGTCTCGTTGGCGTTCAGCGAGTATAGCATCATCGTAAGGGGCGTCGGTAGGGAATTTAATGCGCTTCACCAGAGAAGCTACTCGATCCCAAGAGGACATGATTGCCGCGGCGTATTGTCTCGAATCACAAATTCGATCGTTTGGTGTTTCGACCTTGGCGAGATACCAGCTGAAGGGTGCGCTCCGGAAGACCAGCTTCGGAACTAAATATTAGAGTGAAGAACAACTAACGATCGTCGTTTTCCCCCCGGCTCTCACTCAAATCATTGAGTCGAGCGTCCGTTGGCGACCATCACTTGAATTGCTTGGTGCTCTTGACAGTATGTAAGATTCTTTGTCTCAAGCGGCGGTCAGGGCCCTGTATGTATGTACAAGAGAAATTGGATATGATCGACTCAGGAGGAGTAAATAAAATGGCTATAACTTCTGTGGGAGGCCGAGGGTTGAAAAGGCCGCATGGTCAGAGGAGGGGAAAGCCAGCCAAAATCTGAGCTTACCCTCAGCACCCTGGGCGCCAGCCATGATGAACTCCGTGGCAGGGTCGAATCGATAAGGACTGATTGGTTGTCACATTGCTCATGCGGGGAGTTCACAGTTCGGCGCAACGCTTCGTTGACCCTCTGGACAGGCTTATGCTTGCATTTGGCAGGAGGGAGATCTCCAGCGGCGAGGAATAGATTGGTTGTACGGGTTCCTGCTCGGGCCGCAGCCAACCATCGATCGCGTGGGCGTGCCAATCTGCAGCTCGATCCCCCACTAATGCGCCAGCCTGGGCGCTCGTCACTCTCAGAAGCCGTCGTGGCGGCGTGATTGGCGGTTGCTCCATGGGGTCGGCGGCAAGCCCGACTCTCCTACTCGCTCACTCTGTGCGATAGGCAGTTCCCTGTCTTGAAACGGGTGTAATGATTTGTGAGTGCTGAGTGATGCAGCATCTTCGAGATTTATGATTCGACGAGTTGATTTCATTATTGTGCCTTCACCGCGATATCTGTTCCGAGTTCCGGGACGTGGTGCATCATTTCAAATAATATTGAGTACTAACCGAGAGCTTTTGCCTGTACCGGCTGGTTGATCCAGCCCATGCTATCACCTGACTTCACTTGACCAAGAAAGAGAAGCCCTATTCGCAGCCTGGTACTGGACCGACGACATGTCGATTGTCGAGAGATTCTATATTCGGTCTATATTGGGCATACGACTGATATACGCGCAGAAACCCCCAGGCCACGTCCACTTGTATAGTCATGATAACCTTCATAACCAGGACTATTCATAACTACAAATTAAAGCATTCAAGGCTTTTCTCAACAAGGCTGAAAACTGAAATGCTTCGCTCACATCGGCATCTGCCTAAAAACTGAGTCGCTATCATTGCTCATTCGCTATATACGATGTAAAACAATTAACGCCGAGGTGCCCATGTTGCCAATACATGCCACACTCCCAGCACCATTCCCGCAGACACATTCCGCCTATTAAGAAATTATTACCCCATTTGCAGAAGATGCTGACCGTGTTTCAGAGAGAGAATACATACATCGCATGTGTTTGCAACCCCCTGCCCTTTCCGTTGCAGCGTGACATTCGGGACACGCACGGGTAGTTTCCTGGATGGTCCTTCGACTTAGAATCTCGTCAGATACGGGTTGCTCTTGCCTTGCATTGCCCACTCTCTGTACGTCCACTGGCCTTGCTGTCCAGTTGTCGTTTATTGCAGTCGGAGAGTTGGCTGAACGAATCTCGTACTGTGCACAGGTCAAGCCGTCGTGCCAGGGCGCAGTACGATGGTTGAAGCATGTCCGCGTGCCACACGCCCGACAGACGACGACGGGATTCTCCAGCCCACCAGCATGCAGCTGTCCAGAGCTACAGTCTGGGTTGATACACGTGACAAATTCCACATCCTGCTCCAGTATCCGCCAGGTCCGAGCCATATCATAGGCAAGAAATGTTGGCGTGCTTGCCCACCGTTCGACCTCTTCGTCAGATAGTTGTGCATGGCAGAGGGGGCAGGCTAACAGCGCCGATCGTGATATAGAGAACTGTGTGTCAAGACTGCGGCTCAAACAAATAGCGCACAGATGTGTACCAGATATCGATGTATGGTCACATCCAGCAGCTATCGGCGTTTCTGGATAACGGTCGGGTTCGAGGGTCTCGAGGCATACGGAGCATGTTATGCGTGAGATGCGTCGAGTTTGCTCGCCGATGTGAGCAGTTCTGGATAGTGAGTCCGGCGGTTCCTTATGAAGCAGAGAAAGCACCGCGCCAGCAGTTGTAGCGTCGCTCCAGAGGCCATCGTTCCACGATTCGCTGGAGTCTAGAGGGGAGATATCACCGACTGTGCTTGGAAAACTGTCTCCCCTTTGGCGAGCTGTTGTACCATACGTGCCTGGCGTGGAAAACGGTTCACGACGAACGACAGGGGTTAATGGAGAGATAACATCAGTTTCAGTCGATAGTCCCAAGCTTGAGGGTGCAGAAGTATCATTCAAGGCAGCATTGATGGATAGTTCCCAGCTTCTCTGTCGACCTTCGCCAAACGCGACCATCATAGTTTGTCATTCCTTCAGTGCGCTCCTGGCTGTTACTTCTGGAACATGAACAGACACTGCAAACATATGAGTACTCGCACACGTGCCAAGAAATTCTTCTTCTCTGCACAACACGTGGAGTGAAAGGAACAATAGCGATATTTTATTAAAATAGCACAGATAAGGGCCTCTGGCGTCCTCAAGGTCAGGAGGCGGGGGAAGGATACTCAGTTTTGATAGTGTCCAAGCACATCATTCCAGTGGGCAAATACGAGGCTAAGGGTCATCAGAACGCCACTCGCATCACATCAAACACGGCTCCTCAGGCGACGGAAGCATCTTTATGCATTGACGGGAGGAATGGGGAAATCAAGGTCCGCTCGTTGGAAGGGACAATTTGGAATCCTCCACTTAGTCAGGCCACTAGCATCGACCATACGCCTTTTTGGAGGGTGGGCATAATGGTGATCTTTGAATAAAACTCCTTAGGACTGGGAGAGAAGGAAGCTGGGTGAAAGACTGGTTCGCAGAAGAACTAACCGTCGCTCCACGGAGTGCCGAGTGCCGCAGAAGTATGCAATTTTATCGAGGAACATGAGGCATAAACAGGGACCGTTAAATGCCATAAAGGACTTCAGCATTGACGCCGTTAGTTACAGAAAGCTGGAAACACAACTTGGCTTCTGGTGCTGTTTGGTTTGTTTCCAAACTATGAACAGAGATGACAAGGAGGTGTCTCGCGGTTCGTCGGATCGACACCTTCTCGTATTTATATATAGATTTGCTGGAACCATGAAATTTAAAATGACTTCTGCACTCGTCAGAAATTAACAAATCAGGTATGGTCGATTCGAGAGAGCACTTGTCAGTGGAACCCAAATCACTTTCCTCCACATTGGGACCGTATCCTGTACTCGCGTGCCTCTTCGGTAAATTCAATCTTCAATGCACCTTCAGACGAATTGACTTTCGTAGTGGGCCCGTATTGATATTTGGATCGGACGCCGCCAAATTCAACAGTTTGTCTACCTCGTCCGTCGAGGCAGGAATTCGCCTAGCCTTTTCAGGGACAGTAAAAGCTGCTGCGAAGCAAGTATGTGCGGGTTTTGAATTCGGCTACCGAATGAGTAGAATACCTGACTCGAGGTCGTGAGCCAAATGGATAAAATAATAGCTAGACCGGATCAAGTAAAATCCCTGTTCATGGCTCAAAGCAGACCAAGAAGGTACATGACTTATGTGGGCGGAGATCTGGATGAGAGAGTTTATGCAGACGGGGGCCGTTCTTTGTGCCCGGTCCCTTGTTGTATATAATTCTCACCGCCTTGGCGCATGACATTATTCTGCCGCATAAAATAGGTTTTCTTTGTCTCAGCAAAAATACCAAAACAACTAACATTGAGCGGATTATTGGGAAATCAGAATCCAGCATCTTGGAACTTCCCATTTTAACAGGATGGCATCAACCACTGCAGCGTCAGCGCCACAGTCCGCGCCGCCATCTCTCGCGCTCCCGCCCTCCCAGTTCGCCCGACTTCAACCACATGCCTACCTTCTCGCTCACCTCTCACCCCCGACATCGAGCCAACAGCCCTCAATCCGAGCCAATGGCCGTGCTCCTTCACAGTTCCGTGTCACATCTGCAAACACAGGCTCGCTAACACACACAAATGGAAGCGCCGTGGTGCGACTAGGCGACACTACGGCCGTGTGCGGTGTGAAAGCGGAGATCCTACATACGGAAGATATTGCCTCATGGAGTGTCTCGCACTCGTCGTCCTCTGACTCAAACAAACGACGGAAATTGACAAACCCAGCTGACAAGCCTGGTGAAGATCGTGAAGATGGGTCAAAGGAAGACGAAGAGGAGGAGAATTCGTACATCGAAGACTTTAGTTTACTCGTGCCCAACCTTTCTTTGAGCACTGGATGCGCGCCAGGGTTCACACCTGGCGCACCTCCTGCCGCTCTAACCCAGTCTCTATCGCATCAGATTCTCTCATTACTGCACAGCTCCCGCCTAGTCTGCCCCGAGGATCTGCAAATATGGTACGATCGACCAAATCTAGGACCAGAAGATCTGGAACGTCATAACGAGGACGAACAGATGCATGTGGACGTTGAAAAGCAGTCAGGCGAGGAGACACTGCAGGCGCGTGAGATTAAGGCGTTCTGGGTCCTCTACATAGATGTCATGATTATTTCCCTGGCAGGGAACCCATTCGACGCAGCTTGGACAGCTGTTCTGGCCGCTCTTCGTGATACGAAATTGCCGCGCGCATGGTGGGACGTTGATAGTGAAACAGTGGTGTGCTCGGATCTTGTTTCCGAAGCTCGCAAGCTATCGCTGCGGGGTCTACCTATTGCTAGCTCCTTTGGTGTCTTCGAGGCAGATGCAGCAGCTGGTTGGAGAGCGGTTATCATACCCGACGCGGAAGAGGAGAGGAAATTAGCGGAGAGTGACAGGAAAGGTATTCAAAGGAGATGGATTCTGGCTGACCCTGACGGTTACGAGGAAGGGTTAGCTGCTGAAAGAGTGAGTTTTGTTGTTGATAAAACCCCAGAAAACGGCAAGGTTACCATCGTAAAGATGGAAAAGAACGGCGGACTCTCGGTTGATAGGAAAGAGTTGAAGGAGTTAATGGACATATCTGCTCGGAGGTGGGAGGATATCAACCAAATTCTTGGGCGATGTTAAAAAAATTGAAAAAGAAAGAAGAAGAAAAAAAAAAAACATTTGCAGCATTTTCACATTCAATATGGTCAATACTACCATTAATATGCACACAGAACTCATGTGTACATTCGCACAAATTTATTTGTCTAGAAACTCCAGTAGAGACCGTCGAATGCCATCCTCTGCTGTCCAAACTGCGTCACATCCTAATCTCATTTATCAGGTGATGCTGCTATCCTAGGACTCCGCCGTCGCCTTTTGGTAGGGGGCTCGTTGTCCTGTTTATTGACGCCAACGTAACTAAGTTCATCGTCGGGAATAGACTCAGCGGTACCTTTCGATTCGGATTTCTGTGACCCTGCCTTGCGAGGGACAAAGATTGAGACTGAAAATAGATCCAAGGTCTTGGAGTTTTCATTGCTGCCATCTGACTGCGGCTTTTGCTTGTCATTGGTTTCGGATCTCGTCTCAGTCTTATCAGCTTTCCTCTCTGGGGTCTCAGAGGTGTTATCCTTTTTGTCAGACACTTTGTCGGTAGTCTTGGATTTGTTGCCGTTATCGGAGCTGGAAAATATGCGAGCGAAGAGGCCCCGGCTTTCGCTATTCTTCTTGCTAGCGTCTTCATCTTCATCTTCATCTTTACCATCGTCAAATTCCCACATTTCGCGAACTTGACCTTTAACCAAGGCAGTTCCCCATAATGAGAGCACTACTCCTGGAACCAGGTACAAGAGAGCCGGCTGTGCGTGGCTAAAAATATGCATAACAGCAAGAGTTGAGATCATTCCAAGCGCGTACCCAACAATGCTGGCCTTGAAGTACGTCTTAGGAAAGGAGCGGGCATCGCGATAAGGGGGCTCCAATTCAGATTCGCTTGAACGGGCTTCTGGTGCCCAGAAGCGCTCTCCCCATCCTCCTGTGGCTGACTGATAGGTCGGCTTGATGACACCTGAGTCTTCGCTCTCTAACCGTGATTTCAAGACGCCCTTCGCCTTGTAGTAAAGATAAAGATCGAATCGTAAGGCCAATCCCATCATCATGCCAGGGATGACAATGTCGCCTAATCCCAACATCGACAGAGAAACAGCACCAGCGGGGTCAGTAGGATCTGACGGACGAGGAAACAAGAGTTTGACTGGAACGTCGAGTTTCGTTGCGACTGTAACCATCAAAGGTGTGAAGTAAACAAAGTAGATATCGTAAAAGAAAAGCGAGCTCAGAATGAGAGAGCCGGTGACAAAGGTAGATGGTGACATCAACTGCAAACTACCATAGCAGAAAGAAAATCCGAGAAAGTTGGTTAACCACCATGGTTTCGAGACGAACGCGAAGTAGGCCACTGCTGGTAAAGATAACATGGCACTTAGGATATCCATGGCACTCAATAAGGATTCGAAATGGATAATGCGATGCATATGAACACGAAGCTTCGCACGCCAATACAGTGCCGCGCGGCAGGCCCAGAGTCCCTTCAGGACGAATATAGGTAACGGAATTGAGCCGAATACTCCTGGCAAGGGCGACCGCCGCACGTCGTTTGCCCTTGAAGCACCTGAGCTGGTCGCGACTGAGAAAATGCGTTCAGACGGTCTAGGTTTCCAAGTTCGCCCACCGGATTTATACTTGCGCGGAAAGACAAAAGACCTCAAAACTGAGAGAGCATCTTTCACAAAAGCCATGCAGAAGAAAATACCTATTTGAGAGAAATAAAACCCGAGTATTTTGTTCAAGAGGTCAGCTCCCTTCCATTTGATTATCAGATATAGGCCACCAAGGGTAGCGCCAGCGGTCAAAGGGAACATTATAGCATCGCCGGGGGAGAGGCTTTCCTTTATATTGTCGTCGTTTTGGCGTTCTTCATCTTCTTCCTCGTCTTCTGACTCGCTCTGGGCATCTTCGTCAGATTTAGGAGGTTTGGCAGCTGAATTTGGCCTCGAGAGTGACGCATGAGCTCCGATATATATCAGAAACAGGGCTGATGCAATAACATGCCCGTAAGTTGGCAACATCGGTTTCATGAGTGTGAATTCGTACAGCGCCTGCCCCAGGAGCTCTGCGAGTGGACTGACCTCAGCCATAATGCGTTGGCAGTTTGGTCGTAGTACAGAGCAGGTTGTAAGGCAGGCGAGCCCAGATGAGTGGGTTAAGTCTCGAGAGATAGACTCTAGCTATTGTATTGGTTGGTGAATGTAGGATTCTTGAAGTCGCGGGTGATTGTTGATGAAACGAAAAAGTCGCATTGCGTCCAGTAACAACAACATTTGATGCCAAGACTAGGTACTGCCTTCCTGCTTCCGGCCCGGAGGTCAAACTCAGCCGTAACCCCTCCACACATACAACTGACGATAGCATCCTCTACCATGGCGACAGACGTGACATTTGACACGAGCATGGTAAGAGGCTGTCGGTTGGTAATCCTGTATAGACTCTAACCTACTGCAGGGCTCATTTACTGTCGAGCTCTACAACTCGCATGCTCCCAAGGTCAGTCGCCACTATCTACAGCAGCACTCGGCGTCCAACGCGCAAGTTGTTAACTTTGGCAATCACCATAGACATGCAAAAATTTCGCGACGCTCGCACAGCGCGGTTACTATAATAATGTCATATTCCACCGCATCATACCCAACTTCATGGTCCAGACTGGTGACCCTACCGGCACTGGGAGGGGAGGGAGTTCTATCTACGGCGAGAAATTTGAAGACGAGATTCGCTCAGACCTGAAACATACTGGAGCCGGGATATTGAGCATGGCAAATAGCGGACCCAATACCAATGGAAGTCAGTTTTTCGTCACATTGGCGCCGACTCCCTGGCTCGACGGGAAACACACAATATTCGGTCGCGTGAAGAGTGGGATGAGGATAATCCAGCGCATGGGGTTAGTAAAAACAAACAACGAGGACCGGCCGATGGACGAGGTCAAGATCCTGCGCGCCAGGATTGTGGAAGAAGGCAACGAAGAGTGAAAAGGCCCCAAAGCTCCAACACGGTTGCCATTCAGGTGCCGGTATTTCGCGGGCAAGAACACGGCCACCTACTGTCAATTTATCTTACACAAGGCAGACAACGATTAGGTTATCAGCGAGACGCGAGACAATGGCCGCATTGGCTACAATACTCGCGTCGAATAGGAACTTGAGGATACAGAGTCCAGCTTAGAAACCCAAAGCCAGGGGCGATATGGGTAACCGTCGAAGCGACTGCTAACCTTAGATTGCTGTCTCAATGATAGGAAATCCATCGAGCGTCTAGCTATATAGAAGCTTATTATAGAGATGTGTCACTACAAACGAACCGCTTCCATCAAATGTTTCCATCCAGAGCAGCAGATACAGAGTGACAAGATTCTATCTACCACTCCTAAACGACAAATCCAATGAAGGTTTGTGCGAAGAAGACAAACTGCGACAGGGATAATGGCAGCCTGGCTATGCAGAGCACCAGGAGTGGTGTGCAAAGAGAAAGAGCCTGTGCTGCGGGAGAAAAAGTCATTTAAGTGTGCCGCAGTAGTCGATCTAGCCGAATTCAGGATAGCGTATATTGAACTCTATAGGTGGACATGGCAGCTTGAGGACACAAAACTACTACTACTTAATACATTGCATAATTAATTTGACAAAGGCCGATAGTACATATAGTATTTCATTGAAGATTGTTTTCTATTTCCCTTTGTATTTCTACCCGTTTCGCTGTGTATCTCTACCTGGACCGGCTGTGTCCCTCCTGCTGCAGCTAGTTGTATCACGTGATCGCGCGACCCCATTTGTATTTCTTCAGTGGGCTTCTCAGATTTTCTTTTCGTTTTTCTCCCACAGCGTTTCGTCCGCGGACAAAACGGTTTCATCAGCCACCACAAATGAGTCGCAGGACTTTCCAAAGGCGAATAGGATTTAGCCAGCCGACGAGATGATAGCTGCGCCAACTACTCTACACAACAAGCGATACTAACGCACAGCTCTGACCCTAACCAGGTGCCAGCTACAATGGAGTCACTGGAGGAGACCCAGTGGGATGTGACAATCTCTGGTACTGGCATTTTCCAGTCGCTTCTAGCTTTGTATGTTTGCTTCCTGTCACGGTTCGACATTTGGCTAATATCATGCCAAACAGAGCTCTTTCTCGGTCAGGTAAAAAGATCCTCCATGTTGATAAAAATCCATATTACGGTGGCCCAGAAGCCGCCCTGAGCCTCCAAGAAGCTGAAGACTGGGCTTCGGAGGTAAACAAAGGTGAGATCTGCCTCCTGTTGATATTCGGTCCACTTGCTAACTGCGATATTTACAAGTTAGATGCGGCTCATCTTCCATTTGAGGATGCTACCGTCTTTACACCGGGCCAATTTGGGTCTGGTTCGGGATTATCTTCCTCTAGGGCTTATACTCTATCCTTATCGCCACAACTTATATACTCCCGGTCTCAACTAGTGCCGACTTTGGTGTCATCCAAGGTCTATCGTCAGCTTGAATTTCAAGCCGTTGGGAGTTGGTGGATATATAAGCCAACGACTGGCAGAGACAAGGATCTCTACAGGGTTCCTAGCAGTCGTGAGGATGTCTTTGCAGATGACTTTATAAGCATGAAGTCAAAAAGGACCCTCATGAGATTTCTTCGGCATCTCGGCCAAAGTCAGTTGAACTGGGAGTCACCAGTTGAAGAGCAATTACCTATGGTAGACGAGGATTTAGCCAAGCCTCTTTCAGAATACCTTACCTCGAAGTTTCAGGTTCCAGCTGAGCTCTATGATCCCCTACTCTCGCTCTCATTATCACAAGCCCCACCACAGGGAACTGTAGCGCAATACGCTGTTCCGCGCATCCAAAGGCATTTGTCGTCGATCGGGGTCTTTGGCCCAGGATTCGGGAGTGTTTTGGTGAAATGGGGTGGTGGATCCGAAATTTCCCAAGTCGGATGTCGTGCCCTTGCTGTTGGCGGCGGTATATATGTCTTGAATTCCGGAATCGAGTCATTGAGCCAAGCCGAGCAAAACGGAGCCGACGATTCACGCGTCCAGCTGCGATTACTCAGCGGTGAAGCCATCACTACTAAGTGGGTGGTTGGATCTGACTGGGATTTTCCCCCAGAGAGCCAAGCCGCGGGTGACTATGATAAAGTCTCACGGTCGATTTCAATTGTGTCATCGTCCTTGGAAGGTCTATTCCCAGTCGCGGCAGAGGGCGGCCCGATCCCTGCTGGGGCCGTTGTAGTATTTCCGGCAGATTCGCTCGGTCTTACTGACGAATCTCCTTCTGTTTACATCTCCGTCCACTCTAGCGAAACTGCCGAGTGTCCGACAGGCCAGAGTGAGTTTCCATTTATTTCTTTGTTACCTTTTTTCTATCATGCCCTTCTTGTGATGACTTTCTTTAAAAACTTATCTACATTGCCTGAAATTGCATTGTTGAGAACTCTACGTATCTGATCATGGCATTTGACGTTACCAAATTCTCGCGCCAATTTTTTGCATTGTGAGATGCTAATATTTGTGCTACAGGTGTTTTATATGGTAGTGTCAGCATCCCGGGTCAACAAGGACAATCCTTGATTGAAAGTGCCGTAGAGAAACTCCTCCAGTCCGGCGCGGAGCCGGATGCCAAAGTATTATGGTCCCTCCGTTACACACAGCTCGGACGAGCAGCCGTTGGGGGTGAAGCACGTCCCGCCAACATCGTGTCCGGCAACGTCATTCGGTTCCCTGCGCCGAGCCTTGACCTTGCCTTCGATGATTCCACCATCGATCTGGTGAAGGACGCCTGGACCACCATCATAGGAGACGGGGCTTCTCCAGAAGAGTTTATGAAGTTCGAGGACCGTGAGGCTTACGATGATGATGAATGATTTGACGTAGACTTTGAGGCGGTGCATCTTTCAATAATCGCACCCCTTCCATTATATTGCGGGCAAACAATGCGAAGAGGCTGTAGACAGTTTTACGTATTCGTATAAATTCTCAAGTATTGTTTGGCTTCACAAAACTCTGTCTCTGGTGTGCGCAATCAATCCTTCAATAAGAGGCAGGGAAGATGAGAATCGATCCATCTTGTCTCACCTGAAGGTATGTCGATAACTCGATAGGATAATCTATCTATCATCCCACCTCAGCTTACTCGATCTACGCCCAATGAAATGTTTTAGCATGACACAATTTCAAATTTATAACGAGGTCCTTTCATCCCTTCAAGCGCCGTCAAAGCATCTAGTTGGTCTAAATTCAGGATTTCCCGGCTGTTGAATTGGTTATTCAATAATACAAACAATCAAGCTACGTCTACTGTCTTCCTTGGACCTTGAAGGTGAGGGTGGAAGCGTATGCGTACTGCACATTCAGACAGGCAGTGGAGGTATTCCAGGTGTCAAATGCAAAATTCTCCATGCCTGGTTGGATGATCCAGACGAGACATTTTCTAGGCAGGTTCTCGACTTTTCGACACGGTAGATATCATTATCGACCCTTCGAGATTCAGTGATCTACCGAGTTGCTGTCGAATTATCCGTCTTGAGAGTTGAGATCTGCCCTGCCCGACCCTTCGGCATAGCGATCTCAGACTCCCGACTCTCGAGGCGCCCGTCCGAGTCAACGTCTTCAAGTTCAAGATACTCGGGCCTTGCGACACCGGAACAGACAGTGGACACTGCACGGGAAGTGGACGCTCCCCCTCCCTTCAAAGAAACGATGGTTGGGTAGGGAGGTGGATGTCACGAACCCCTATTCTGCCTTTTGCAATGTCGATCGAGGTTCGAGCAAAGTTAGGTACGGAGTAAGGTATGAAGATGAGCAAGTAAATATCATAATCTCTCGGCGGAATGGTGAGAGATCGCGCCATAAGCCAATCGCTGGACAATTTCCCCGATCTTAATCTCATGGAAGGTTCGAAAAATGTGCTTGATGATCATCTGCAATTTCGCTTAGGAGCAAAACTCCATAGACGCGATTGGAGTTGAAAATTTCAACATTGTTGCTTGCTAAGTTGCTATTGCACGATTTGTGGTCCATGGAATATTCGATAACCTACTGGTTAAATGGTTATTCGAGATATTTCGGTGTCTGTTGTTGGCAGTTGCTCAGGTCCAATTTCCTCCGTACTAGGCTCGAAGTAACGCGCGTAATTGCCCCTGGAAAGGTTTTGCCTTGAGAACTGGACAGGCGCTTATTTTAGTGCAGCTGATTGGCTCAAATTGGATTGGATTGCGAGCTTGGCTTCCTTGTCCACGAAAGGTACTCGATGTTGACAGTCCAATTCTTCACCTGGAAAAAGCAGGGAAGAGTACTACATGATGTTGCCATCCGCAAGAATGTACATTTCGCTCGGTGAGGCCGGCGGTCTCAACCGCTTCCTTGTTAGCCCTGTGGCCCCCGTTGGCGATGGGTCAAGATTCGAGAAACCAGTGATCGTCGAGGACATCAGTTCCAGAACCTGGACCCTGTCCTGTCAATCGGTTTAGGGCAGTCTCACAGGAAGCTGTCGAGATGGATGTTGATAACTCAAACACTGGACAGAGACACCTTTAGTTGTGGGCGGGTTGATCTACTCATCAACTTGAGGGTCTACAACGTCAGACTTTCCTTGGTCTCTCTCTAGAGAATATCAAAGGGAGTAGGGGATAGCCGCCCCTCTCATTCTTGCCTTTGAACAATCGCCTGCCTCGAATAGATTCTGCAGGGCCTATCTACGTGCAACTTGGCGACTTTTGATACAAAGTTACGTATGTGGCTTCGGTGGACATAATTGGATCACCGGCGTTGACTGTCTTGCGCGTCTAATACGTAGCTGAACCGTGCAGATCACCCTCCACTGCTGGGGCGACACTTGGGAAATGTTGCCATCTGTGATCTGAGACTGACCAGTCGACAGAACAAAGGCGATCCATGCGCAGGAAAAGTGTATTCCTGAAGGAAAATACCGCGGATCGGTGAGTGCTGAGTCTGTGAACACAGGCAGGAGCACAACATCCGAAGCTGGAGGGCAGAATCCGCTGTCGGACTGTGAGCAAGTGTAAATTTACTTCATTCTGCACTCACCTCAACTCCTTTCCGAGAGCCAAGCGGGAGATTGCGACGCGGATCCACGACAAAAGCTTGGGAGCGGACAAAGCCCAGTCCAGAAAGGCCTGGATTAGTGAATAAAAGCTGGAGATACGAGTAATGGTCACACTCACACTCACAACAGCGCAGCCGTAGTCAGCAGCTGTTTCGTGTTGATTCTGTCGAGTCTCAGGAGAGACGCCATGCATGGGACACGCGGCCCGTGGGGCAGGCAGCGAGGGCCACAGGAAACCACTGGAACAAACCCCCAGGAGCTCCGCGCTGAATGGCCCAACCGGCGGGAGGCGGCGCTGATCAATTGCGCTTCCTCTTTGAAATTTTTGCATCCAAGGGTCACACCAAGCTGCCAACAGGTTCGCCGAACCGCGTTATTTTGATTACGGCGACATCTGACGCAGACGCAAAAGCTCTTCAGGCATCCGAGATTCAGCGCTGCAGCTCGAATACGGCAAACAAAAATAGAAGACGCCGCCACTCCAACATTCCGTGAGCCACACTCAATAAGAATAGCACATCATGCACTCCACCGCTTTGGTGAATGCAAAAAACGGGAGTGGCGTAATCTCAACCCCGTTTGCAGTTTCCAGGGCTTGACGATCACCAGTTTGAGAGTCTGAGTATGAAACGTCGACATTTCTCAGACGCATGCATGCCATGCACAACCTTGCGATATCTGTTTGTTTTCTGATGGGTGGACAATTATGGTTTGATCAACTGCTCCTGCCTGAATGGACAATCCAGTCTGGGGTTGCATTCTCTCCGTACTATTTCCCGGGCGATCCAATGACTGGTAGTATCATGAGGCCATGACTTGGATGTGCCAACCCTATATCCCCGAAGACTCCGAGATATCGAACAACTACGGTGTCAACCAGCGTTTTAGCGCACTGAACATTCGTTGACGTAGGTATCACAATTTACGGAATCTCCCGGAGTAGCCTTAGCTCCCTGGTTGCATGGGAATTGAATCCTATAGAGAGTACT
The DNA here is from genome assembly GCF_001890705.1 of Aspergillus sydowii CBS 593.65. NCBI lineage: Eukaryota > Fungi > Ascomycota > Eurotiomycetes > Eurotiales > Aspergillaceae > Aspergillus > Aspergillus sydowii. The sequence goes on from NW_024467868.1 coordinate 526,153, forward strand.
GAGACTGTAGAGAACGGCGAGATGCCACTTGGCAGGGTCCAGGTGAAAAATACGCATATGGATCCGTCACTGGAGGACTGTGCCTGCGCCTGTGGACTTGCTGCATCCACTGAGCTCACGAGTCACGACATTCCTCCGTCTATGATCGGCATCGCAAACAGTGAGCCAGGCGCACAGCATGCGATTATTCCGGCCACAATCAGGGTCGAATTGGGAGGGAAAAATGCATTGACGACGGTTGGGCAAGGATCATAAACAGCGACGGCCTCGCTTTTTTGCTCTGCTGATCGATCGAAGCTTTGATGAAATTGAGAGTACCGCGTCACCCAGGCTGAGTGTAATTTGCAGATCAATTTACCGCCCCGTGGTCCAAATAACCAATCCAGTTCCCGCTTCCCACTTGGGGTCGCCTGTCCACTGTCGCCTTTTCTGCGTCTCCTGCCACCACGTCCTCATCATCTTTCCCTCTTCCACTTCGTTCGTCCTTCGCTTCTCTCTCCTCCCCTTCTCTTCTCTCCCCAGAGACTCGAGGTCTTTGACACTCTTCAAACCCTCCTCTTCACCTCAACTTGCCCACCCAACACTGAGGGCCTACGTCTAGCTGTGCTCTTTGCCTGCCGTTTCCCCTGGATTTTCGTTCCGTCCGCGCGGCTCGACTTGTTGACTTCACAGACATCATCCATCTGTGAAACCAGGCAACAAATCTCGGCGCCGCCTGTCCTTCGTTGATACTCTTGTTTGGCAAGCCTCACTTGTCACATTCACTCTTTTGGTCCTTGATCAGCCAACGATAACGAGCGCCTTTATATTTTCCCCGATCGATGTTTTCTCGATACCACGGATTCTAACATTTCTTGACCGCTTGATTTTTTTTCGAACCTCTTCATGCTGAAGAACACTTATAATACTCCGCGCAAAATGCCGACCTTTCGCTTGAAAACCGCTTTCCCCCTCATTGCCCTGTTCTCCATAGGTCTTTTCTTCTGGTGCATCCAGCGATATGATCGCGAAGCACTTCTGCGGTTGAGACACCCCGTTGACCGGGTCGGCTCGTCTGGTGCTCCGCAGATTCAACTGCAGCCTACACCACCCACCTCGAACTCGAACTTGAACGGGAACTCGAAGCAGTGCGAAGTCGAGAACATCATGCCGCCCTTGCCTTTCAACGAGTGGCTCCTCCGCAAAAACTATACCCGGGCCTACTTCCGCCCCAACTTCCTGCCTCCCAAGACTGAATTCAAGTCGCTGGAAGATATCAGTGTCCCTGTCCTTCCTCCCACAACCGTTCTCGAACGTGGTATGGTCATTTCCCCAGCTAACAAAGAAGATGGGATGGCCTGTCCACCGGTCATTGACGTAGACGTTGCCGCGGATCATGACATTGATGAGACGGATAAGCTACTGTTCGGGTTGGCCACGTCTGCTGATCGCTTGGACCGCTTGCTTCCTTCCCTTCTGTATTCTTATGGAAACACCAAGGCCGGTGTTATTGTGCTGGTTCCCAACTCTGATGACGACATCGCGAAGCAGGAGACTTACTTCCGCAACCGTGGTCTTGATTTGAGGTTGATCAAGTCGCCCCTGGATTTCACTGCTCGCTACTTTGGTCTTGTCCAGGCGTTCGCTGAGATTATCCGAACTGAGCGACCCCAAACCAAGTGGCTCGGCTGGATTGATGATGACACTTTCTTCCTTTCCCTCCCCACTATCGCTCACGAGTTGAAACTGTTCGACGTGAACAAGAAGCACTACATTGGTGCGCTCTCGGAGGCTAGCTGGCAGGTTGACAACTTCGGCCACATTGCCTTCGGAGGAGCAGGAGTGTTCGTTTCCAAGCCCCTACTCGATACTCTCGTAACCTACTACGATGAGTGCCAGTCCTGGGGTGAACAACCCGGTGACCAGAAGCTTGGGCAGTGTATCCAAAGATTCGGTGATACTCCCCTGACCCTCTGGCCGTCTCTCTACCAGATGGATATGCAGGGTGATGTCGATGGTGTATACGAATCCGGTCGCAAGATCGAGTCTCTCCACCACTGGAACAGCTGGTATACTAAGGATGTCGTCAAGATGACTTCCGCTGCGGCTGCTGCTGGTCGCCGTTCTATCCTTCGCCGCTGGGTCTTCGACCAGGAGGAAATCATCAACAATGCCACCGGAAAGTCTATCCGAACCTTCTGGGTTTTCACCAACGGGTATTCCCTTGTTAAATATACCTATGATGAGAACACCCCTGACGATGCGATTGACTTCGATCACTCCGAGAAGACATGGGAGGAAGATCCTCGAGGCTACGAAGCCCGCTTAGGACCTCTGCGCCCGAAGGACCACCCCGGGGTTACCAAGGACAGGTGGCTGTTGCGGGAAACATTTGTCGTTGGCGACGATGTTCACCAGTGGTATGTGCGTGAGGAAGATGAAGGCCACAGTGTCATTGAGATCGTGTGGCTCGGTCCTAAGGGTGGCGGTGGTGCTGGTGTTAGGGATTTTGCTGTCAACATCCACTAAATTTCCTTCTCTACGGCACATCCCGAGGCTGGACCTTGGACTCTGTGAGGACCTTCACTTCTTGCACATTATTAACATTCATTACTTGTCTTTCCATTTCCAACCCTTCTTTTTTCTTTCTTCTTTTTTGTTTTTTTTTTTTCCTTACCAACAACGAAGACGGACGACATCTACGAAGTGGTAGAAAATTGATGTCCGCTTCAAACCACTACCGAAGTTGGACACGCACATTTTCAATCGGCTATTACTCGGCGTTGTCTAGGCGAAATATGATGGCGCAGTCAGTTTCAAGCTACGAGTCTATTCCCTGAACCAACAACATTGCTCACGAGCGACCTTTCTGTGTCCCTGCCGTTTACTTCCGGGGAGGAACTGCTTTTTATCACTGCATGCATATGTAAAAATAGAATTTTGTTTCCTTGGTCAATTGGCGCATTGTCATTTTCCAAGAATATGATGAGTTAAGTCTAGATCTTATTATAGTTAGGATACCGTTGCCCACCACGGCTAATATGATAACTTAAATTATATATTATCATATATTTCTCTTCATTCCACGTGGTGTTGGAGTTGGCTGTTTCAGCCTGACGTTTCATATTAAGTGTTGGCGACAATCCGCACATTCTCTGACACCGGCCGGCAAAATACGAATGGGCCATTGATTTCAATACCCCGGAGTATATGCGGGGAAACGGCGGACGTTGTAATCTCATAGACAATTTAAATTCTGTAATGCTGAAATTGCGCGGTTGTCATTATTGTCATCATCATCTGACAAATTGGCCAATAGAATATAGCATACTGTGACCCGAAACCCGGAGTATACGAGCTTAGTAGATATATATTTCTCCCCGTCAACGAACCCGTCTTAGTTGTTAGTTCCCTTCGTGAGATACCAAAAAGTGGAGTTCTAATTGAAAAGGGTGTCTCAGTAGTTACAGTACTCGCTACGTACTAGCTCAATCCGATAGTCGTCTTGCACCTGGAGACAAATACGGGTTCTCCCCGGAAGCAAGGCCGAAAGAATCAAGAAAACGGTTGGAGGGTCAGTGAAGAAAGTTGAATTCCAAACCCAAGTTTGCACGAGGGACTCGGCTTCCAGAATCCAGCCAGCCCTATCCGATTTGATGTGTCTCGTGCTGGCCGTTTTGACGATGCCGGGCAGAATGACAACGATACCGACTAGAGGTTTATTGACATGGATATTGCCGGGATGGCTGGAATTATTGGGTGAACTATCGCTGCCTATATCCTATAGTAGTGTGGATTTTGATTTTCAGGGTTCACAAAACTCAGGAGCAGTTATATTGAACCCACCATTTGACGTTTGTACTTTCGTCTAGACTCCAGTCCGTCTTGTCGATCTAAATCAATTATGGAGGTCTGCTAGGGGCTGCACTCGTGAAGTCCGTGAATAGTGACAGTGTATCCCATCCGTATTGTACTCTGTACGACCAGCTCATTCAGCTGCTGGTCAACGACTTTCTTCCTGCGCGAGACTGCGGAAGGAGGATATCAACTCCCGAAGCAAGGTACTTCTGTCCCCAACAGTGAGCCGTTGTGATCCAGATGCGCTGGCCAGCCTCTGCATTCCTTACCCACTGATCACCTCTGTTCGTTGATTAGGCTAGAGATGCGTGATTCCGAGTCGTGGACTCGAGGAGGTTGGTATGCTGGGACTCCACAGGTTACATGCTCTGCTGGTCCAGTTGCGGACTAGACCGTGTCCGTGTTCGGTGAGAACTGAGGAGAGCTCTAGCCGCCAACTAGTTCAGAGCGACATGCTTGTAGAGCCATTTCCCCTCTGGCCTCAACGTCCAGAGTATCTTCCAGGCCTGTCTTTGGGTCTTTGGGGCTCCTGAAGCGATGGCCAGGCGGAGTGAAACCTGGGCTGGACGAGGGCGCTGGCCGTTGGACGGAGTACCGGTAATATTACGCGGTATTGGTGGAGAATGGGCGACTGGCAAATCACGACTCCAATACCTCACTGCGGCTGATCCAATAATGCGCGTTGCCAAGAGGGGATTATCCCCACTAGAAGGTCTGGACAAACTTAGTACCGGCCGGATTCAAGCCGTGCACTTGTCACCACTGCGACTCTTGCTTCGTGATTCGAGCTTTGATGAGGGGGAGGAAGGGAAATTTGGGGCTGGACGAAGGAGAACTTTGGGATGCTCACCCGCTGACTCTAGGGAACGTGGTGTAGACGAAATTGGTCGCTAGTGAAGGCAAGGCAAGCAAGTTGACAAGGGGTGGAGCAGTCACGTACGGTAAAGCGCACGTGAGCCACCGCCTTCCTCTCTGCACCGGCACTTTGCCTTCTTCGACCAACTTCCCAGCTCTCCCCGTTTCCCTCTTTCTCTCGTCCTGAACCCAAACCCTGCGAAGCCAAACGCGTTACTCGATTTGGTCATCCTCCCTTCCCCTCAAAAGCATCATTCCTCTTTGGGCATTTGTCTTCAAGTCCCCCAGATCCTTCCTTTTATTATTTGACGACTCGATCCGAACAATTCTTCTCGTCCCCCCGATTCCAATTCCATCATGGCCGACATCACCGCTGTTGGTGAGGAGAACCCTTCGCCCACTCAGGACGAGCTGCAACAGGCCGCCGGTAACGGCGCCGCTGACAACCGCGGTACCAAACGCTCTCGCATGAGCGCCGACGACGACGATGATGATGAGGACAAGCCCGGTCGCGAGCGCAGAAAGATTGAGATCAAGTTCATCCAGGATAAGTCGCGTCGCCACATTACGTTCTCCAAGCGGAAGGCGGGTATCATGAAGAAGGTGCGTACCTCCGCGTCTCGAGTACCAGCCTCACAACATCTGCTTTGCAGCTCCCTGCATTGTGATATCTACCTTTCATCTTGTCCCTTTTCTTAGACAACATCGTCGTCCTTATTCCTTTACCGCGAGAACGTGTATTGTTGGATTCCCACTGACGGGTCAATGCGGTCGCGTAACAGGCATACGAACTCTCCGTCCTTACTGGAACCCAAGTCCTTCTTCTGGTTGTGTCCGAGACCGGTCTCGTCTACACCTTCACAACTCCCAAGCTGCAGCCATTGGTGACGAAGCCAGAAGGAAAGAACCTTATCCAGGTAAGATTTGCTCATGCCGACCTTCTTCGCATGAGACTGATATCCCCTGAACCCTAGGCCTGCCTCAACGCTCCCGACCCGACTACCAACGAGAATGGCGTTGATGCCCCCGATGTTCCTGCTGAGACTCCCGAAGATGTGAGCCACAGCAACGTCAATGCCCAGCAGTCGAGTATCCCTCGACCCGCGGGTATGCACCCCGGCTATATGACAAACGAACAACAGCAGCAAATGGCCTACTACCAAAATCTCCAGCAGCAGCAGCAGCAGGCTGGTGGGCAATACCCTGGAATGCCTGTTGGCAACCGGATGCCCACCCAGCACCAACCCACTGCGTAAACTTACGCATGTGTAGCCACCCAGAGAAATGGAGAAGCTTGGATTGTTGCGTTGCAATCCATATAGCTCCTTCTTGCGCGACCGCGCACTCTTTTGGCCCTATCTTGATACCCAGCGAATCCACGATTGTTTGCCCCAAATCCGGTCTTCGTTGTATAACAAACCTACGCAAGACAAGAACCTTCCCTCATAACCTGAACTGTGTATATCCTGAGCCATCTGGCTTTGAATGTTGCAGGACGCTGAATACTAAATTCCGGCGTTTGACAATATCTCTTTTTCCTGCTATCTATCCCGTTTAATGACGTCGCCTTCTCCCCTCTCTTCCCTCGCGAAAAAGTCAAAAAAATCCCAGAAAAAAAGAAAATAGAGAAAAGAAACATGAGCGCCCGGGATGGTGATTGATCGATGCAGGCTATGTGCAACCTTGACCTGGATCTCGACATTATTATTTGATCTTACTGTCCGTCACCTCATAATTTTTTCCTAGACGAGGGGGAAGATGCGGTGTTTCTGGTGCCTTTACGTCTTGATTTATTTTCATATTACTTAACGGCGAACGTGGTTGTCTTTGATTCAATAATCTGCGGCTTATTGTGCTCTTTATTTCCTAACCTATCTGTTCTCTTATCTTTCTCGATTTCCCCTATGCGATGAGTGATTGCCTTCCTTCCAAGATGATTGTCTTCCTCGATACAGTACTGGCTTGCGGGCAAGTGGAGAATAATAGCTCAGGCAGCAGGAGACACCCGTGGAGAGAGTCAAATGGCTCTACTTCAAGTTGTTTTGGGAGCGTCCGATATGATAAACACGTCATGTATGGTATGGAGAAAATTGGACTTTCCTTGACTACTCTTACAAATGCAGCCTTTAAAGAAATACATGGGATTGATTCTATATTGGCAGAATGGGTCATACAAAGCTCTTCAACAGCCCGTATTCAGCAACATCTCTAACGCCAATTCTTCCCGCTCCTAACAGGGTAGGTATATTAGTGTAGATACAGCATAGGGAGAAGGCGTAAGACATGAAGCAGAAGACATAGGAAAATGTCATTATGTATGATGATAAATTTCTGGAGTACTATACATATCTTGCGTCTGTATTTAGAATAAAAGAAGGGCGAAAGGCGGAGACTGCGCTAGGTCAGATCGGACATGTAGGGTCCACGACTCCACGGTAGTTGTTATTGGTCTGGCGCATGCCTGTTGATCGGGTTTGCTTCCGGATCGAGTGGCGCTCGTTCACGGGCTAGCGGCTCCTCTCTCTCTTGCCTTCTCTGACTACTAGCTCCGGTTAGACGAGCTAGGTACTGTATGCCTGTTCGCCAAACCCCCAGGGCGTTCCTCGAGCCTGCGAGGAGACGGTCGCGGGCAGTGTCCGGGCTCTGTGGTTGATCTGACTCTTGAGGAGTTAGTGGATTGTGTGAGGTGTCGAAGGAAGCTCCGTATCCGGTAGAGACGGGTTGTTGGCCTCTATTATTAGCAGCGGTGGGTTGAACTGGTGTCCGCCGTTTGGGGAGAAGAAGGGCATGCTCGGTGCCCGAAAGAGACGTCCTTCGAGGCTTGTTGCGAGCCTCATGAGCAGAATACGGAGTCCGACGTGGGCCCCAGCCCGATGGGAGACGCAGCGCGTTGCTTTTGCTCCGCGGGCGGTTTTGGATTGGGTCGACTGAGAACCGGGTGAGGAGGGATGATCGCGCAGCCGTGTCATTTGTTGCTTCTACGTCAGAGTCATCCAACTCGGCCCAGATGGAAGCTGGGTCCATGTTGGAGGTGGAAACTCGTTTAGACATTGTCGAGTATAGTGGGAGACTAGGTGCTCGCTGGCGGTGATATTCATGGAAGGTGTTGGTTGGGTGAAGCAAGGGCTCTCGTTCTCCAATGTGGTCCTCCTCATCCTCTAGTTCCAGCCTGAGAGGAGCTTCTGCGCTTTCGTCGATAGCGGCCATTCCGGGTCCTATTGCCGCTTGGGATGGACCAACGGCTGCTATGGGTGCATGGCTGTCAATGTCCTCTAATCGCCAAGACAGGCAGAGGACACCGGCCAGCAGAACTACTGTACCTAATGCGATGAGTCCCGCATGGAAGCCCGTGAGCCGGGACATTTGGCGAAAGTATATTAGGCCGTCTAAGATGGCGATGATGTTGTAAATGCAGAAGACGAATGGGTAGAGAACACTGGTACTGCAAAGCTTCAGACCTCGATGAAGGTAGTACAGTTGCAGGAGAGCAAGTCCGATCATAGAAAGCAGAATTATCCATGACTGCCAGCGATTGAACTGATTATGGCGATCCACGATTGTTCGGACGAGTAGCTCCACGGCCGACTTGGCTAAGAGCAGCGAGTGCGCAGAGAGAATGCCGCTTATCAGCCCGTAACATAACCCACGTATGAGCCGGACACGGCTATGGGTGATATTCAGATGTGGTGTATACGAATTTCGGAGTATAGGGTGCTTCGACCGAGGGGAAGTGATGGCTTTGAGGAGTTTCGATCCGGCAAAAATGACTACAGACAACACAGCTGTCGCGGCTACCCAGAGGATGAAGCCCCAGCGACGGAGTAACTCAAGGAGTTGATCAAGAGTATGCGCTGGTTCTCCGATAGCACCAAAGACCGCGATCAGAACTGCGCCGCCACACACCAGAAGGGTACCGATCAATGAGTATCGAGTGAAGGCTTCTCCGAGGATCAACGTGGCAAAAATGGTATTGAAAACGAGACCCGACTGTTGGAAGAAATTTAGTTAAGCTTAGCAGTTGGGGAATTGGGACTACTGACCGCTTGAAGCGTCGAAAGCACAGGAAGCGGAAGTGTTGTGATCTGGATTGTACTTCCAATGATGTTTGAAACAACAAACATCAACATTCCCAACTGCACGAAGTCAGCGTGCTGTGATCAGTATAACGCTCTATTGCTCGTTCATACCTGCCATCTTCGCCGCTTGTAGGGAGGTCTCCGTAATTCGTATGGGTGTTTTTCATCTTCAAGAATATGCGACTTGCGCTGGAGGGTCAGTCCGATCGCTTGGAGGCTAGTCGAGATCAACCCGACAAGAACCCCAATCTGAATAATGCAATCGCATTAGCCATCGAAAATAAATAGATAGTGTGTTCCCATATAGAACCTACCGCGACACTCCCCTGCGGCGACAGGTCACCAAGATTGCCCATCACGGGGTATCCTCATGCATTGGACGCAGAGTGGGGAGAAGACTCAATTCGGGCGCCGCACGGCATTAGACCGGACGAGCGAAGGAATAGCGACGAGGGTAAGCCATTTTGGTATGTTGCAGAGCTTCCAAGTTGCAAAGGAGAAGAGGAAAGAGAGTATGGAGAGCGAGAGACTGAGGAGATGGGGAGGAGAAGTGATCTCATGGTTGCGGGCGGAAGGTCTGGAGTTTAACTCGCCAAGTCATCCAAACCGACTAAGCAATGAGCGTCCGTCCCCGACTGCACGCCGTCCTCTCTCCATCATTCCGCCCGTGTCCCTCTCACAACACTGGAAAATAATACTGTAGACTTGAAATAGGTGACTATGGAGCCCCATGCTGAAAGCCTTCTGACCGCACCACATGCTTCGTCGATGCCGGTGCCGCGGGACCCAACGCTGACCTGTCCAACCTCTCTCCAGACCAAGCTCAACCCTCGCCCAGCTTCCCTTCCTTGTCCTCCAACATCGTCGATCCCAGCTTTAGACGCAATACATAATATCCGGCAAAATGTCGCAAAGTCATGCTCTCTCGGATGATCAGGTACGGCGCGGCTCTCGTGTGATAGGCAGAGGTATCCCCAAGCTTATACAGTCTTAAAATGATCAGGTGGCGGGCGAGCTCCGCAAGATGACCGCCTTCATCAGGCAGGAAGCTCTCGAGAAAGGTCGCGAGATCCAACTAAAGGCCGACGAGGAATTCGCCATTGAGAAATCCAAGCTCGTCCGCCAGGAAACCGCGGCAATCGACACCCAGTACGAGAAGAAGTTCAAGCAGGCCGCAATGTCCCAACAGATCACCCGCTCCACCCTCGCCAACCGCACTCGTCTTCGTGTCCTCTCCTCACGTCAGGATCTCCTGGACGATCTATTCCAAAAAGCGCGTGGCGAGATTTCGAACATCGCCGCCAAAGACGCCAAGAAGTACCAAGCTGTGTTGCAGGCGCTGATTCTGGAAGGTCTTTATGCTCTAAACGAGGCGAACGTAGATGTCCGTGGGCGGAAGAAGGATAAGGATGCTATTAACAAGGCGATTGGTGAGGCGGAGAAGGAGTTCAAGAAGACGGTTGGTAAGGAAGTTAAGGTCAACTTGAACGAGGATGAGTCGCTGCCAGACGACAAGTAAGCCCCGCTCACATATCACCGCGTTGCGGTTCCATTTACTAACACGATTTTATCTAGCGCTGGTGGAGTGGTCGTCGTTGGTGGTCAAGGCAAGATCGAAATTAACAACACTTTCGAGGAGCGACTGCGGCTACTCGAAATCGATGCTCTCCCTGTCGTGAGGGAAACACTTTTTGGTAAGAACGCCAACCGGCGGTTCCATGACTAGAACACCAGCATATATCGTTCTAGTTTCGAATTCGCAACCAGCGTGCCTCTTCTCAGTTTCAGCCTGTAACTATGTAACTTTTCGTTTTATCTATGAGCTCCTTGACCATTTTCCCTGGGAGATTAGCATACCTGACATGCAGTGGTATTTTCTCGTTGAATGCTCCATACGAAAGTTTTGCTACGAGTTAAATCTGTTGCATCGTACAGTAATAGTATACATGTGGACGCTCAGCGGCGTTTAGCGAATCCATGCGAAATATTCTCGAACATCACCTACGTTATTGGGTGGAAGATTAAGTGTCTTAAGTAGCTATGTACTAATATACCCTGATATACTCGTGTATTGACGTATTCTCCCCCCCCCACCCCCCCCTTCCCCGAAAGTGTCAATATATGACCAACTGATGAATCACCTGTACCCCTACTGAACTTCCACACTAGGGCCATATAGCACTATACTCCCGTGTGAAAGGTCGTATAAAACTTGAAAAATATGGCAAGTTTAGATAGAGCCTGAAGTCAATGGGTTGAAATTTTCGCACGGCCATGTGTTCGATGCAATCAGACAGCCCCTGGTTGCTTTCTACTCTCATATTAAGGTCTGAGTTTGTCGGCAAGTGGTTTGTAGAGCCCGAGGAAGCGAAATGCAGCGGGTACGCTCGTTTGTAAGTTCGCTGCCCAGCACATTGTGGTAAATGGCATGGTTATCCTCCGAGAGGGGAGAGAGTGATGTAGTATGCTAGGATTTGGTAGTGGGGCCTGACACATCCCGGTGAGATTCCCGTTGGTCGTCAATATCTCGTCTGTAGCGAAGTATGGATTAGGTTGTCCTTTAAACATCCTGGAAATACGACTTCAGCCTAACGATTTCAAGATCCAGGTTTATCGCTTAAAATCACCATATCTTTCTTCTTGACAAACTTGAGGATATTCTGAGTCTTTTGCTGTGATTCGTATTCGCCGAAGAAAGTCTTCTTCGGACGTGGTTTCGTTCTGACAGAGTAGACGATGCGATAGTGCAGAGTCTCTAGGGCCTCCTTCGCCAGGGTCCGCTTAAGATGGGATGCACCTGAGTCTTCAATAGCAGTAAAAATCTTCTTGATCCTGTCAGCAAGAATATCAATCTCGCTATTGAATTCGTCTTCTGCGCCTTTATCAGGAAACTGGACCTCGGACCACCCGGAATCAATGATAACATTAAGGAAGGTGGTGATGGCCCTTAGTTCGCCGTAGTCGTATTCAGGTTGATCTTTCCTTTTATAACGCTTCACATCGTAACGAGGATCTTTGAGGATACTAATGATTCTTTTGACTTCGGCCGTCCGGTTCTGGGATCCAGCGTCGACTAACGGATCGCCTGTCAGGAAGATGTACGCGAGCCGACGTCTTAATGTTGCAATCCAATCGTTCGCTGGCGCGATGTGTTCCAGAAGGCGACCTCGCAACTCTGCATCTTTCACTGTGGCGTATGCAATGTTACAGATATCGGTTGCCTGATAGTAATTAGTAACATTCTTTGTCAAATTGAGGGAGCCATCCATACCAACTCATCAGCCGAATTATCAGTGACAGCGTCAAGCACAGCCGTGATGGTTCTTTCGATTTCCGAACATATGACTGTATTACGAGTCAAGGAAGCATCGAGTGGAAGACGGAGAAGGATACTCAAAATGCGATTCCGCGTATCGTCAGCGAACCTAGTTTATTGTTAGCATGTCTTTGTTGCAACGGCCAGTACTGACTAACAGGTTTGCGGCATCACGGAAGACATCCAGGACGGATATCAAGGCTATATGGTGTTGAGCTTGTGAGTCCAAAGCATTGCCTATTGATATTATTAACCAAAATGAATCGAATATATATGGGATTAACCTACTTTGAGGACGAGGGTTTGGCACAACCGGTTCAGACAGAGCTAACGCGTCAGGTTTCGCGCTCAACTGCCAAAAAAGAGTATCAACATCGTCCGGCCGCATGAGTGATTTCATGCGTTCCGCCGAGATGCGCTTATAGATGTTCAGTTAAACACTATTTATTGACATGGTAGGGATAGCAAACCTTTAGTGCTCTTCCATAAGCATATCTCAGACCATCCCGAGGCTCAGAGGGTACTAATTGAGGTGAGAAATACGACTTTTAGAAAGAAGACAGGGCAATACCGACTGGAATGGAATATCCACTTGACCAATTCATCGGGCAGGAGTCCCCTAGAGAGGGCAAAGTCAACTATTCCGGAATAGAAAGCTCGTTCCCGGGAGTCGGGCTCTAGGGATTGTCAGATCTCGCTACACAACTTCTAGTGACACCGATATACGCACCTCGTAGCACACCTAGGTACGTACCGGGGGAAACACATTCGCGTGGAAAAGTTGGGCCAGGGGGGAGGGGTGTTTGAAGGTCAAAAAATGACCAAGATTTTCCCAAGTCGAAAGCTTCCGTTCGTCGCACAGCATCTAGAAGTCGTTGAAGCCCCATGCTATCATCGTTCCCATCATCAATCGCAGATGCGAGAGCGCCCTCGTTCAAATTACTCGCTTTGTCTGCGCCACTATCGGTATTGCGGTCGGATTCATCATTCAATGATGCCCTCAGCTTCGCGATTCCAGCTTCAGTATCGTTGTCAGAAACCGCCTGTCTGACGAGGTTTTCCAGCGAATTCTTGTATTTTCGAGGCGCAGATTCAGGCCTTACGACGCCCTTATGCTTTGAGTTCTTCCGGCCAGTGCGCGCTTTTGGAGTCACTGGGGATTTTGGAGCCAAGAAGTTTGCCAAAAGATCATCCGGCGACTCAAGAGACTCTGCCGAGTCGGACTCATCGCCATCGGAACTGATAACGATCTCCTTTCCGTTCTTCATGATGCGCTGCGCAGAGTTGAAAGATGTGCCTGTTCCGGCACTTTGGAAGCTTGATTGAGGCGCTGGTTCATTATCAGCTGGGTCATCACCTGCTGCGCATAGCAGCGATCTATTCAGTTGCGAGGAAGGACCATTGGGCGTGTCCGGGGCTGTGATATCTGATGACAACAGCTGTGACGAGAGTTCATTAAGAGGCGAGGACTGCGGCGCGGGGTCTACTCCCGGTGATTTTGACCGAGTTTCCTTCGCGTCGGCCGCGAAGGTCGGACGTTTGAAATAATTATTGATTTTCCGCGGCGGAGGCATATCGGAAAATTGGTTGAGCAAGTGAAGTCTGGAGACTTGAATCTGATACCTGATCGTTGGTATTATCATTCACGTCTCACGCGTGGAGCTGATCGCGAAGTCACATGACCTGCCGGTCTCGATTCATCCGCTGACTTTGTTCACGATAGAGGAGAATGAAAGTACCATTCCTTTGATAGGATTGAATTAGTCTGACTTTTCTTGCCATGTGCAACTTTTCGAGAGAAAAAAAGCCTCGAAGTAATAATACTGTGTTATTCACAGTTAGCCTAAAGTATCTGAAGCCATTGCTGAGTGTGGTGTTGTTTGGAATATTGGTGAAGGGTGAGAGTTACTGTTTACAGTACTATGCTGTCCGCTGATGCCGATGAGCTCTGTATGCAAGATCCTACGCTGCAGGTATTGCGCGCGGACATTTGGAGTTAACCACCTATGTGGCACCTCCTCATCGTTCGAGGAATCGAGGATATTCTATAGACTTTTGCGACAACTCAGTGGGCCCGGGGAGCTTTCTTCAGCTGGCGCCAGATACGTATTACGAAATGCAGGACAGGGCTGTGCAGGAGAGGTCCTACAGGCTACCGGCCATCGCGTATCCGTAATCCAGATCAGACACAGTCAGCCTGAAATCTGAACGCACGGTAGAGCATCAGATCAGGCGCAGTCAGATTGACCACGGGGCAATGAACCGTGAAAGCAGGCGCTCCGTATCATTTCTCCTGTTTGGGAACAGTTGCGGGAACTCTCGCCCGGCCCCTCTTCACTGTCGATCCCTCCTTTCTCCGTGCGTCAGAGTGATCGCAGCACCAAATCTCCAGTCCCCACCAAGCTTCGGAGTCAGCTTCGCCTATTTGCCCCGTCTCTCCCAATGGTGCGGCAACGGTTGACCAATACCTCCGTATCCGATTTAAACATAGTGAAGCAAAAAGCAATTGAGCCGGTGTGCGGTAAGTATGCCGTGCTTGAGAGAAAATTTTGCAGGCTGTTGAACATGCCAGATTTACCATCGGATGGAGACAGCCTGTGCTGAGCCTGAGAGCGCAGTGCAATTTTGCGATATCAAAGCTAAGGAATCTAAAGTGTAAACTGTTTCGAAATGACAGCCTGAGTCCGAAAATCGAACCTTTTTCGAAGGGTAAAATGGTGATGTGCTCGGTTTACGCGTTGACTGGGGCCACGCTATACGGTATCGGGAAGCTGGCCTGTGCCGCCCGAGAAGCCAAGCAGGAGATTTTGGGGTTAGAAAAGGAGAACAGAACAAAGGAGAAAGGGAAAGGGCTGAAGCAGTTATTGTGCAAAAAAAAAAAAAACATAGTGGTCGTACATTTGCAAGTGTACACAGTTCTTGGGACTCCAAAGGTCTGAAGGCCCGTAGACAAATTGAATCACTTTAGGAGGGAGTACGTCCGTACTGTACTAGCGGAAGGGTCCGCAACGATCTCGAAGAGTATAGAAGAGTGATTCGTCGTGCAACGTTATGTACATAGACCAGAACCCCTTTTGCGCGCCTCGACGACGCCGACGTTGGATGCGAATTCCGGCCTCCTTTCCCTTAAGGCTGGGTTTTCTCGAAGGAGTTGTAGTCCGGACTCAGGGGAGAATATCCATTTTTTCGGAGACTTCTGCTGTGTGATCGAACTGTCCCTTACGATGGGTGGAGTGATTTCGCGTCGCCAGTCCACGATGACCCGTTAACTATCCTCATCGAAGTCTAGTGAGTTTCAGTCTGAAGACTTCGAGTATGGTGTCGATCAAGATCAAAATGTGGTATTTTAACGACAGATACGGAGCTACTGGCTGTCGAGTTGACCAGCTTTTGCGCACGGAAATACCAATCCAGGCTGATGGCGAGAGCCCTGACACCCTTGGTTCAGCCGAAACTGTTCAAGCGGCCAATTTAAAGAGACGCCGAATTTCCGACCGGGATCCCTCGACTCGGATCAAGAACCGTTGCTGAATAATTATTCACTCCGTCCATGGCAGTCGCCTCATCTGTACCAACGTTTGGTCCTCATGATGTGTACCAGCATTGAGTCGCGCAGGGTGTTGCCACATTGAGGATTTTTGCTTGGGAACCATATCCTGTCAGTGCCGGTTTGGATGAGGCTGGAGGATCCTCGTGGGACGTGGGAGGCCCAGCCTGCCGTATTTATGGTACCGTTCGATACACAATAAATTACCGGAAGAGGATGGATGTCGCTCGGTCAGCTTTGAGATCCCACGAGTATAGTTGCGTGCAAAATAGTCCGCAACTGAGTTCTTGTAATCCTGTAAGGGGCAGCTTCATTTTGAATCTGTGTAGAAACCTGCGTATTGCCTCTGAGTCGATGAAAAATCAGTAAGAAGCATTATAGGTGCGTGTCCAAGCATAGTTAAAATGAAACTTGCATTGCGGAGGGTGAGGATGATGGTACATCTTTATGTAAGTAAAGTGACGGTAATCCGGCGCTGCTGACCACCAATCGTGCGGCGCAGCCGGGTATTGCAGCGGTAATACACGTTCCATGTTTCCCGCGCCTTCGAGAGGAGAGTATGTCAGCCTGCGCCAGCGCTCCTCCAGAATGCTGTCCTTAACGGTTCTTGCTCTCACTCAATCTTTCACTACTTACCCCCTCACACGTCCTCCAACTACATGAGGGTTCTTCCTCACGATACCCTTGTCTTCTTATATAGCTTTCATTTAGCATATTCATGGTCCATGGTGTTTGATTTCCTTTCGCTCGTTCATCGTTTTTTCTCTAAAGCCGCCCTTCCCCTGTGTTGTGTCTACCGGACGTCTCAGTCTCATCTCGACGCACTGCCCGATCGCCTCCTGACGTTTGCCAACCGCGCACTCGCGAAATTCGACCCGAACTATCTAGGTTTCTTGTGAATAATCTTACGCCGCGCGAATATAGATATAAAACTACGTCGGCAGACTGGCTACGCTGTCGGGTTCGGCTCGCTGGAGCGGAGGCTCCCTAATATCCTATACGATTTAGTTGCGCCGCTTCACGCCGTTTACGAGCTAGTCCATTTAAGATGGCTTCAGTCAATTTCGACCGAAATGCGATTGACCCTCCGCCGCCTCCGCTCCGCCCGGAGGAGAGTAACATCTCAACGCCGACGAACCGCCAACGATGGGCGACTCATCGAGCCACCAAAGCCGGAGGTATGCGGAAACGCGTTTCCATCATGGACCGTTTCCATAAGCGCTCGGAAATGAGAGATGAGAAGCGGAAATCTACTGCGGCCAACTCGACAACGACAACAGAGCCATCGCCCGTCGCATCCCCAGACGACGAGAATAGAAAAGTTTATGTCAATATCCCCCTCCCCGAGTCTGAAAGAGACGAGGATGGCCATCCCAAAGCAAATTATCCGCGAAACAAGGTCCGCACCGCAAAATATACGCCTATAACCTTTGTTCCAAAGAATTTGTGGTTCCAGTTTCAAAATATCGCCAATATTTACTTCCTTTTCATCATTATCCTTGGTGTAAGCTTCCCCATTGTCATTTCCTGATTCAACTCATTTACACACGCGCAAAACTAACACCGATTTTCACTAGTTCTTCTCTATATTCGGTGTCGATAACCCTGGTATGAACACTGTACCGTTAATTGTTATCATTGTCGTCACAGCCATAAAGGATGCGATAGAGGATTGGCGCCGAACAGTACTCGATACCGAGTTGAACAATTCCCCCGTATACCGATTAGTTGAATGGAACAACGTGAATTCTACCGATGACAATGTTTCCTTGTGGCGACGCTTCAAGAAATCTTGTACTCGAGCGACGATTTGGACATATCGGCATCTTCGAAATTTGTTCCAGAAGAACAAGAAGAATGCCGAACCCGCAGATACCGAGCGACGCGCCTCGTATTTAACTACTGTCTCTCCAAGGGCATCCACGGACTCGCAACACGGAGATCGTGGTCAGGATGAAGCTATCCAGATGACTCCTGTTCCTTCACCAGTGCCCGATGCGCGCTCGGATTGGCCACTCTCAACTTCAGAATCAAGCCAGTACCTACACCCCGACAAAGCAGCGCGTAATAGCAAGCCCCCATCAGAGACTTCTTCGCTCTCTCCGAAGAAAGGTGGTAGTGTGGTCGATCCGACCAAACAAGCAACTGGAAATGCGAGATTTAAGCGCGACTACTGGAAAAGTCTACAAGTGGGTGACTTTGTCCGGTTGTACAATGGTGACCCCATCCCAGCAGATATTGTGGTGATGTCAACTTCCGACCCAGATGGTGCGTGTTACGTCGAGACGAAGAGTCTTGATGGTGAAACCAATCTAAAGGTCCGACATGCGCTCCATTGCGGTCGAAAGGTTCGCCATGCACGCGACTGCGAGAAATCGGAATTCATAGTTGAGAGCGAAGCTCCACACCCTAACCTGTACGCGTACAATGGTGCCGTGCGTTGGGATCAGCGTGATCCTGACTACCCCGATGCGCCCCGAACGGAGATGGTGGAACCAATTACGATCAACAATCTGCTGTTGCGTGGTTGCTCTGTTCGTAACACAGAATGGATTCTTGGTGTTGTTGTTTTTACCGGTGTTGAGACAAAGATCATGCTCAACTCTGGTGAGACACCGACTAAGCGGCCTCAGCTTGCGAAAGATCTCAACTGGAACGTTATTTACAACTTCATCATATTATTCTGCATGTGCCTCGTTTCGGCTATCGTCAACGGCGTGGCATGGTCCGAAACTGACAGGTCTTTGAATTTTTTCGAACAGGCCTACGGGAGCACTCCCGCAGTGACCGGTGTCATTACTTTCTGGGTTGCTCTCATCTTATTCCAAAATTTGGTACCAATCTCCCTCTACATTTCCCTGGAAATTGTCCGGACAGTCCAGGCGATTTTCATCCACAGCGACGTCTTCATGTACTATGAAAAACTTGGCATTGCTTGCGTGCCAAAGTCCTGGAACATATCCGACGATGTGGGGCAGATCGAATACATTTTCTCCGACAAGACTGGCACGTTGACGCAAAACGTTATGGACTTCAAAAAATGCACCGTCAATGGGGTTTCATACGGCGAAGCTTTTACAGAAGCTCAGCTTGGCCTTGTGCGACGGGAAGGAGGCGATGCTGATGCTGTAGCTGCAAGTGCCCGCGAAAGAATTGCTACGGATACTATCAAGATGATTGGGCTGCTTCGAGAAATGCACGATAATCCATATCTTCGCGATGAACAACTTACATTCGTATCCTCGGATTATGTTGCTGACATGGGTGGTCGGTCTGGTGAAACTCAGAAACAGGCAACAGAGCATTTCATGCTCGCTCTTGCCGTGTGCCATTCCGTTATAACCGAGCACACTCCTGGCGATCCCCCCCAGATAGAGTTCAAGGCACAGTCCCCAGACGAGGCTGCTCTAGTTGGTACAGCGCGTGATTTGGGCTTCACGCTACTCGGGAGATCAAATGATGACCTCATTCTCAACATTATGGGCGAGGAGAGAACGTACACTGTTCTGAATACCCTTGAGTTCAATTCTACCAGAAAACGTATGAGTGCCATTGTCCGCATGCCTGATCGCAGTATAAGACTATTTTGCAAGGGTGCGGATAGCATAATCTATTCGCGTCTGGCGCCAGGAAAGCAACAGGAACTTCGAAAAGAAACAGCTGAGCACTTGGAGACTTTCGCGCGTGAAGGTTTAAGAACACTTTGTGTCGCGGATCGAAAGCTTTCGGAAGAGGAGTACCGAGCTTGGAGTAAAGAGCATGACATCGCCGCCGCAGCGCTGACTGACCGTGAAGAGAAACTCGAAAACGTGGCAAGCTCCATAGAGAATAACCTTATGCTCATTGGAGGTACTGCGATTGAGGATAAGCTGCAGGATGGTGTACCAGATACGATCTCTTTGCTGGCTAGAGCAGGAATTAAGCTTTGGGTCCTCACTGGTGATAAAGTCGAGACTGCCATTAACATCGGTTTTTCGTGCAATCTTTTGACTAACGAAATGGAGCTCATTGTCTTCAACATTCCTGGGGATCAACCGCAACAAGCAGCACGGGAATTGGATGAACATCTACAAAAGTTCGGCCTCACAGGATCTGATGAAGAACTTGTTGCCGCACGGAAGGACCACACTCCACCTGAGGCAACCCACGCTATTGTGATTGATGGCGAGACCCTGAAATTGATGCTTACGGACGAGATGAAGCAAAAATTTCTACTTCTTTGCAAGCAATGCAAGTCTGTCCTTTGCTGCCGAGTCAGTCCCGCTCAGAAAGCGGCCGTTGTAAGACTCGTGAAGGAAGGCCTCAATATCATGGCTCTCTCCATCGGCGATGGTGCCAATGATGTCGCTATGATTCAGGCCGCCGACGTCGGCGTTGGTATTATTGGTGAAGAAGGTAGACAAGCTGCCATGTCGGCGGACTATGCCATAGGACAGTTCCGGTTTTTACAGCGTCTTATTCTTGTTCATGGACGGTACTCGTACCGACGACTAGGAGAAACAACGGCCAACTTTTTCTACAAGGTGAGCACTCTTGCAAATGACTTACTAAGCTGCCCAACTGACAATTTGAAAGAACTTGGTCTGGACTTTCGCACTTTTCTGGTATGCGATCTACAATGATTTCGACGGCTCTTATCTGTTCGACTACACCTACATTATCCTGGTTAATCTTGCATTTACATCTTTACCTGTTATCTTGATGGGGATCTTTGATCAGGACGTGGATGACAAAGTGTCACTCGCAGTTCCTCAACTATATATGAGAGGCATCGAGAGACTTGAGTGGTCTCAAACGAAGTTCTGGTATGCCTCTTCCCCTCTGAAATTCATCTAGGCCATTAAACTAAGTGACGCAGGTTGCATATGCTTGACGGGTTTTACCAGTCCGTCATATGCTTCTTTATGCCATATCAATTGTATGAGCCAGCAAACTTCGTGCACCCTAGTGGAAAAGACGTTAGCGACCGGAACCGAATGGGTATACTTGTCGCCTCTTGTGCCGTCATTGCCAGCAACACCTATATCCTTATCAACAGTTATAGGTGGGACTGGTTGACGGTATTGATCAATGCCATCAGTTGTTTGCTTATCTTCTTCTGGACTGGAGTCTATTCTTCTTTCCAAGCCTCGGCCCAGTTCTATAAAAGTGCTGCTCAAACGTACGGGACATTGTCTTTCTGGGTCGTTCTTCTGGTGACAGTCACGATATGCCTCACCCCCCGGTTCGTGGTCAAATCCGTTCAAAAGGTGTTCTTTCCGCTCGATGTCGATATCATCCGTGAGCAAATCACACTCGGCAAATTCAAATACCTGGATCAGTATGAAACGCTTGTTCCGAAGGCAACTGGCTCTGCGGACGATTCTGCGGCCTCTTCTGATCTGGGCAAACCGGTCGATTCTGGTACGAGGCAAAATCCTTTCTCAGATGATCAGCAGATCTATGCGGAATCCGTTGCCCCGACGGTTCGTACGCATAATCAGCGCGGCCAGAATGGTAGTAACGGAACCACGTATGCTTCTAGTATTGACACCACACGGAATCCCCACCCGCAGGCAGTTGACTACGTGCGATCCTCAGCCGAGCGAACGCGGCATTCCTTCGATCGGGCCCAGCACGGTTTCGACGGAGCCGACGGCTTTGCACACCCCAATACGTTAACACGCGTGGAATCATCCTTGACAACCGGTGCTCAACGGCCGCAAAGCCCTCATAGCCCGCTTCAGGGTTCGAACTGATCTCCCGTCATATCCCGCCTGAACCAATTTTGACTCTTGCATATACTAACATCATGTCTTTGACGGCTTCACGTCGGTATCTCACCACTGCATTTTGATCTGTTTCTTATCTTTGCCTGACGAGTAATCTTCTGTTTCTTCTGCTTGTTGCACCATTTGTCGATTCCCCGATAGAAGGCGTTCGGTATACAAATATGGGTGGTTGGGTGCAACCTTAACTTTTTCTTTTCTTTTCTTTTCTTTTTTTTTTTTTATACCTATTATTCTCACGCTGGGACTTTTTTCATGCTTATCTCTCCTTCGGCCCTGCCCTTGTCTTGTTTACGGCATACAAATTTGCTCGACCCTCTCTTCGCGTTTCCTTTACTGTACAAAAGCATTTGTGTGAACGCATCCTGGCCTTGAGTTTATAATCTTTCTTTTCTTATAAATAGTTTTTCTCCCGTTGATGGCGAGTCTTGTTACTTGGCGTCTTGCTTGGACAAGAGAGGCGTATGAGGACGTTTTGTGAACGTTATGTACTCTGCCGAGTTTTACAGAGACATTATTAATTGTGGATAACGATTCTCAACAAACAGTATTTCCTCAGTTAATTCATGTAGAGTTAGTTCTTGTAGTGAAGGAAAGGGCTTCCTGGAGCGCGTCGGCGCGTAAAGTGGCTGTTTAGCGTGTCTCACCGCCTTCCTTTGAATATCCCCAATAAACGGATTAATTGCCAGTGTTCATTTTCTTTCTTCAGTTAATCCCCAGGAACTGAGCACCTCTTATTTCACTTGAGAGGTGAGCCATTCTGAATCTCTTGATTCATTAGGGGTTTCTTTGCTTCAGCCATACCCTGATCACTCGACACACTGACGTACATTTAAAAACTGCACATTGGCTGCCGCAGCTCCTCTTGAAGTGCTCAGTTTCCTAAGCTTCACTATGGTCATCTAAGCTGCTTCAGTAAATACAACGCTAGCTGTCGTCAGTATAAGCTCTATTTATACCTTAGTATTCACCGCAACTTTATACCTCGCTTCTTGCCGGAGGAATGTGGTGGGACCCTTTGCTTGCCTGTGGAACATATCACTCCAGGTGTATTAGCAGGTAGCCATGGAATTCATGGATATTGTCGCGTAAGAACCAAGCGCAAGCCTTTTTACACTCGTCCCCCTTTCTTGTCTAGTTTGATGCTGAACAAATCTCCTACTGTCAGGGAGCTTCAGACCCTTCCTAGCGAACTCCATATTCTATGTCCGCGACAAAACGACGACGACCATTCACGATATGATGACGATAACGAAGTCGATGAATCAGGGAGGAGCGTTGCGCAATTGGTGGCAGAGGCTAAAGACCGCAGAGAAAAGTTCTTATCTTGCATGCGGATTCTGGCTTACAATGAGGAGGTCGAAGAGATACAAAAGTGGATTTGGGATAAGATAGACGACACGTTGGAGAAATGCGACCTTTGCATTAAACAATACTACGTCGGGAAAATACGGCTTATGGAGCAACTCAAAGAGAACTACGACGACGAAGATATCGAAAAGTTTTCTCGCATGCTTGACGACTGGGACATCAAACGGATTACCAGGAATCTGACAACTGCAACCGCCAAATTAAAAGAGGTGCCCCCAGACCAAATCGGCCTACATGTGCTGGATAGGGCGTCGCTGTTGTCCATCTTTGAGACATTGAGCTGTGATGCTATGCTACGCAACGACAGCTTACTGAAGGAACATTTCGATGAGCCGTTCAGATTGATTCAGACCAAACGCACTCTCAAGGTTTCGGACTACATTCCCGCTGTTACCCGCTTTCTTTTTGATCCCAACCAAAGCCGCAGCTTCTGGGCCATTCATTCTTGGATGCGATATCAGCGACCCCCTACCACATCGGAATTTGACTGGGCGATCAAAGAAGGCCTTATTGATGCGTTAAGGACAGCATCTCAGCAGCCGGTGCAAGTGGCTGTAATCCAACGGCTGTGGCGCGGCATGCAACTCATTGCCAGAAAGCTGGATAAGGAGCAAATAACACACAATCTACGCGCGCTTGAAATCGATCCATGTCGCCTCTCCGTTGAACATCTTGCCATTCAATCCCATGGTTTACGATTCACCATCAACACCGTTCAGATCTTTCTAGAGAAGGCACCTGGGGATTTTTGGGACGCAATGCAAACAATATCGCCTCAGGCCATTATTGAACTGGTGTTTTACAACCCGCAACTGGACGCCTTCCTTATGCAAGCCACGGAGGGCGAGGCATATGAGAAGTCAGCCATGAAGGATATGTTATCATGGGTTAAACCGTTCATGTCATCGCTGAAAGGCCCTCATCAGCCTACAGCATGTAGGTCGCTTGTTTATCAACTGATAGATCGCCTGCAGGACGAGCGCTTTCCAAACCTAGCGAGGTACCACTGCTTTGATGTCGGATTGGACAGCCTACTCCATACGCTTCGCAGTTTTACCGATCACGAAGCATCAAGAGAATCAGTAGCGCGTATTGTTCTGTCTGAGACTCTAGGGGTTGTGAGCGAATATATCAAGACAATTCTCAGACCTCCACAGTTTGCTGTTGAACAGAGTCGACAACGCAATATCAAAACACTTTGTATGGACGTCATTCGCAACACTTTAGCCCTCGAGTGCCAGTCCCTGAAGAGCGACTATGAAGTTATTCTTAAGCAAGGCTCGCTTCAGCATGGTGTTAGCACATTTTCTTCTTCCATATGGGATGCGGTTATCGTCAACCTCCACGAAGATGACCTTTCTCTTTCGACGTCCGCTTTGCTTGGTATCTTGCCGTTGGTAGGTCTTGAGAAATTTTCCACAAGAGGTGAAACTGTCCCAGAGAAAACTAAATTCAACACCATATACGACCACCTTACTCATATCGCCTGCCAAATAATCGAAAAGCTGGCCGATTTCAAACCAGAACATCTTGATGAACTTTTCAAGAGCCAGGATACTGGCAGTGCTCTTGTATCTACTCTTTTCGCAGCCGATCCCGATACCTACCAGGCGGCTGTGGGTCTCATCAAGAACGTTAGCAGCCAGTCCGCTAGAAGAGATGCAATTTCCCACCTGCTCCAGTCTTTCTTTACCACAACAATGTACGGGTTTAGTTGGTCATTCCGACGGATTTCAAATATGAAGACATTCGCTTCGGCACCGAGAATGATTCATACCGGTACAGATATCGTGGACATCCTCTGCGACAGCCAGACTGGTATACTCAGAACCCGAAAGCTTGTTGATCGCAGAGAAACCCTGTCTCTTCAAAAGCTGTGGGAATATCTCTGGCAAGCCTTGACGACCATATTCGACGAGACAGAGGAGTGGCATCGTCGCGGTAATGATAAATCAGTAATGTTGGAATTTTGCCGTGACAGCATCCAATTCGCGGATCTCTTATTCAGTCAATATGGTGTCTTCTTAGGTGCTGTTACAGATGCAGATCCCTCCCAGGCGGCTGCCGCTAGCGAAAACTTTCTCAAGCCGCCCACGGTGACAATGAGTGGAATGGCTAAGTGGCTCCGGCTCAAAGATGAATATCTTGCGACCACATTGGTTGGGCTTGTATCCAAGATTCTCCGTCGTCTAGGTGAACTTAATGTGACAACGCTAAGAGCAGATGCTTTGAGCTTCATCGAAGGAGTTGCAGTCAAGAATACTGTCAAAACGATACTTACTCCGAGGGAAAAGGCGGAACTTGTGAGAGCTCTAGAGGCCTATTACAAGAAACCCGTGGTGACTGCATCAACTGCGAGCCTCAAGAAGCAGAGCATGATTACCACATTTGCCAAGCCAACCGAATCCTCCGCCTCACCGAGTCCTTCAAGGGCGACAGATGAATTTGACGAAAGCGACGTTTCGGACAGTGTTCTACTGCAGCTTTCCCGGTCTGTTGAATTGAACAAAGAACGGATTGCGGCGGTCGAAGCGAAGAAAAAAGTGGAGAAGCCTACACGAACACTTCCTGTTACTTCGAAGCCGGCACAGGCTGCGCCTGCAGCTCCGTTGAAATCCAATTTGGCGATTCAATCCTTCCGAGAGAAACGTGAAAGGGAAAGGGAAGCTAAGAGACAGCGCGACCTCGCGGCATTGGCACGTCTGAAGAAGAATGCGCCCACAGGTGTTGCCGAACAAACAGCCATGCAAGGCTCCGCGATTGCCGGACTTGGGGTGAAGGGCAAGGATCATTCTGCTCCGGCAGATAGCATGATGGTTTCTTCTGGCTCCGAGTCCGAATCAGAAAGCGAAGATGAACTCGATAAAGAGCTGTTTGGCCCAAAAGGAAGCTCTAAGCCAGATGCCGTCAAGGCTTATGAGGAGAGTAAGAAAAAGTCATTGAAGCTTCAAGGTCCCGTTAAGAAAATCAAACAAGTGCGTTCTGCAAAGGATATGCGTGCTCGATTGGCTCCCGACCTTTCTTCGCTGCACCGTACTATTCTTGCTTGGGATTTTTTTGCAGGCGGTGATTTACCCCCTAATTCAGGACGCACTGATTATAGTCTTGTATCGAATGCTTTCCGAGATCCAATCGAGTATCAGAGAACATTTGAACCCCTCCTAATACTCGAAGCCTGGCAAGGCTTTCAATCATCGAAAGAAGAAGGTTCCTTCAAATCTTTCGAAATCAAAGTCGCAACACGTCTGTCGGTGGACTCGTTTGTCGAAGTTAGCACCGTAATGCCGGGCACTGAAGTCAAGGATTTGGGTATCGGTGAAGCAGATCTCGTTTTACTTTCTAAAGCAAGTACCCCAGCGACGAATTCGTCAGCACCTCATTGCATGGCCAGGGTTGCCAGTATCAATAGGAAAAAAGGCAATGTGGAGATTTCCTACAGGGTCAACCCTGGTAATCCTTTTATCAATTCACTTGGTCCCGGCACAGCAATTTTTGGGGCAAAAATAACATCTTTAACGCCGCTTGAGCGTGAATTCGGTGCCCTTATGGCGCTTCAATACTACGATCTTTGCGATGAGATCGTCAGAGCCAAACCGTCGCCTATCCTTAATTACTCGGATGCCAGTCTCAAGCCTGTCGCAGATAACTATAATGTTAATCCTGCCCAGGCAAAGGCCATCAAATCTGCACTGGACAACGATGCTTTTACTCTAATCCAGGGACCTCCAGGTTCTGGAAAGACAAAAACCATTGTAGCCCTTGTGGGTGCACTATTGACTAGGTCCCTTGGGGATCAAGGGGTTGCCATATCACGTCCAACAGCGCCAGGCAATTCGCGACCCGCTGCAAGAGCAACGACCTCGAAGAAACTCCTTGTTTGTGCACCCAGTAACGCTGCTGTCGATGAGTTGGTCATGCGATTCAAGGACGGTGTCAAGACAATACATGGTCGCAACGAAAGGCTGTCAGTTATTCGTCTGGGAAGGACTGATGCTATCAACACAAACGTCCTTGATGTTACTCTCGACGAACTAGTGAATGCGAGGCTAAACCAAACATCTCGGAAAGAATCGGGCGAGACAGACTTACAGTCAATATACATGGAGCATAAAGCCGCAGACACCGCATTTAAAGAAACCCGTTCGAAGATCGACCAATGCAGAGCGCAAAGCCTTCCCGTCCCGCATGAACTAGAGCGAGAATTTGATCTGCTCAAAAAGAAAAAGACCCTCTTGAGTCAACAGATCGATAACGCCAGAGACAAGAACCACACTGCGGCCCGCGACGCAGACCTTAATCGCCGACGGATTCAGCAGGAGATAATTGACGGTGCTCATGTCATTTGCGCGACCCTCAGCGGTAGTGGGCATGAGATGTTCCAAAACTTGAGCATCGAGTTCGAAACAGTCGTTATTGATGAGGCGGCTCAATCGATCGAACTGAGCGCACTTATTCCACTCAAATATGGCTGCTCCAAATGTATCCTCGTGGGAGATCCAAAGCAACTGCCGCCTACGGTTCTATCAAAGGTTGCCTCAAAGTACCAGTACGAGCAGAGCTTGTTCGTTCGAATGCAGTCAAATCACCCCAAGGATGTGCATCTGCTGGACATTCAATATCGTATGCATCCAGAAATCAGCATGTTTCCGCGCAAGGCCTTCTATGAGGGTAGGCTACAGGACGGTCCCAACATGGCGCGTCTACGTACTCGCCCATGGCATCAGAGTGAGCTTCTTAGTCCATACCGTTTCTTCGACGTGCAGGGTCTCCACCAAAGTGCTACCAAAGGGCACTCCTTGGTAAACTTTGCGGAATTGAAGGTTGCAATGCAGCTCTATGAGCGCCTTTTGACAGATTTCCGGGACTATAACTTCACCCGCAAGATTGGTATCATCACTCCCTATAAGGGTCAGCTAAGGGAGCTTAAAAACCATTTCGCCAACCAATATGGAAACTCGATCTTCAGTGTAATCGACTTCAACACTACGGATGCCTTCCAGGGTAGAGAAGCCGAGGTCATTATCTTCTCCTGTGTTCGAGCCTCTAATAAAGGAATTGGTTTCTTGTCCGATATTCGTCGTATGAACGTCGGTCTTACCCGTGCCAAGTCGTCACTTTGGGTCCTTGGCAATTCACAGTCTTTAGTCCAGGGAGAATTCTGGAAAGGTCTGATAACCGACGCTCGTCAGAGAAACTTATACACTGATGGTGATATCCCGACTATTCTCAAGAAGCCTCAGTTTACTGGCTATAAGAACGTGGAAATGGCTGAAGCCGACGCGTCAGAATCGGCGGTGCCGTCAAGGGCCCCTTCTGCTTCGTCTACCTCCCGACCATCTTCAGCATCTCTTGATAACCTTCCGTCTGAGTCACCTTTCTCCGGAACTGCGTCACGGAAAGGTACGCCTCTGATATCAAAACCTGAAGGGCCATCAGGTGGCTATAACGGCCTGGACGAAACGCGCAACTGTGGTATTTGCGGGAGCTTCGCTCACCTGACGCCCAACTGTGACAACGAGGAGTCGAAAGAAATAGCGCGGGGCAATTGCTTCAGATGCGGAGAAGCCGGCCATACAAAGTTAAACTGCGCTGCAGAACGCTGCATGGAATGTGGACAATTTGGCCATGGTTCAAATAATTGTCGTTCGACAACCGTCTTACCAAAGCATGAAAAGTCGCGAATCGCACGGGAGGAACTAAATCATTCTCGAAACCAGAAATCACGAGCTGAGAGGCAGCGACAGAAGCAACTAGGCGGGCATGATCCCAAGGTGCCCGTTATCCAAGTTCCTACAGAGAGATCGAACACCGATGCCTCGGGCAAGCGCAAGCGTACAGACTCTCCAGCGTCTGATGGCTCCAAGATTTCTCGACAAGGAAAGACCGATCAAAGTGCGCCTCGAAATGCACCGACTGGCCCGAAAAATCAGCGTCGCAAGCTTGATACTAATGTCCCTGCTCCAAGCACAGAGGTAAGTTCACAATATCTTACGAGTGTGGTTTAAGTTTAACTGACGGTATTTACCTCAGAGCTTGGTGAAACCTTCACGGGATGGGCCAGCGTACGCTCCGCTAAACAATAATAAAAATATGAAGGGGCCTCAGTCAGGCCCAGGTTCCGCAAGTGTATGTTTAGAAAGTCCACACATCGAGCAACGATTTGAAGTATGTACTGACTGGCACTCCTGCTTCAGCATCCCCCTCGTCCACCACCACAACGACCGGGAAACGGACCTCGGCCGCCACCACCCATGCGGAAAAAGAAAGATGCCGATCCATTTATTCGGCCAAAGCGACGATAAACAATACATTTTCCTCTCGGTCCGTCTTCCATACGTGCGGCCTGCTTGGATAAGCACCAGTGCTGTATCACTTTTCCTGCCTCGCATAGTCATCATTTTGCAGTACCCTTCACATTATCTGTATTACCTTAACCCCGTTTCAACTTCAGACCTTTCGGACCCAACTTATGATTGGCCTCAGCATCATTCTTCGCCCGGAGATTTAGACTGGTCGTGCATGCCATTGTCGAACACATAGCGGCAAGCATACAGTGGCGTTTGGGTTATTGCTTTTCAATTACTTTATTTACTTTTTTTTTTTTTTTTTTTTTTGCTATTCTTGCAAAGGTCTGAGCATTTTTGTGCCAAAAAGAGAGGAGGCAGGCGGTATTCATGTGCATATACCTGGTGAGCAGGACGGATTTTTCGCTTCCTCGTAGATACGATACAGACAGCTGTGGCTTGGAAATCGCCACCATATTTGGGATACAGTCCTCTGAAGCACGTTGATTGATTGCTAAACTGATTAAAGTTTGGTCCCATCTTGATTTCGTCTTCGGATCTCCAGCAGTAGATTGATCGTAAAGCAGTCCCCCGCAACCTCGGAAGCCTTTCGGGAACGGGCAGAAGGCATGACATACTCCTCCGAAAGATGGAGTTTGGTTTACACCAAGGGAGAAGCCAATCGAGAACAAAGTTCAATGAATTGGAAAGATGCACTCTTCCAATCGCGGGGCGCACTTAGCCTGCAAAAAAGGTTCAGCCTTTCCTGGAGGAGCAGTATTTAGTTGCAGGACAGCGACTCATGTCGCCAGTCCGGATGGCCACTACATAGATCAATGTCACAGGTGGCGGAAAATGGAAAGTCAAGGCCGAACCCATACACCCACTGGCTCAGGGTTCAGACCGCGCATTGTTGTCGGAGAATTTCATCTCTCGCATGGGCGATTTGGTTTGCACATTGATCTGCCGCAAGGAGGCGGCCTGTTCTCTGGCCTGAGTCGTGGTCTCGAATTTAGGGCAGCGCTAGTCAGTAGTGCGTACCGTCGTCAAAGGGATCTGAAGAGTTGCCCAGCGAAGCCTCAAATTTCCAGCAATTCAGAGCAACCTCCGCTCATTATGGCATATGCACTGGCATATCCTTTCCTCTTTGGTATTTCTTTTTTGTTTTCTTTTTTGAAACTTCAAGTCAGATGGAGCAGGCTCGCGGCACCCTTCAAGCAAACAGACAGCAGGCCCGGTCAATGTTGAAGGATTATTCAAATCGCAGCTCGCAGTGCTGGAATAATGGAAATACTACGTATTACTTATCGATTTTACTCCGTACCTAACAAGCTCAGGCGGCAACTTCGTTATCTTTCCAATTATTATTCTTAGACAACTATAAACGCCAGAAGTCTGACGAGAGAAGCCCTCACAGAGAAGGCATGTTTGCTTATTTACACTCCATGGTTTGCGTGCTATTGTTTGGTATTGTTCCGAGCCGTTACATTTTACTTTACTGCATCAAGGTATTCTCCAACGGTTGAGATTCTTAATATTGGGGATTTCTTTGGTATTTGACGAGTTGACAAAGACGAAGCGGGGACTCTGAGAAATGTGATCTGTAACAGCCACCTCCGTGGATTCTCCTTTCTTTCTTTCTTTCTTTCTTCTCCCCCATCTCCATCTTCCCCATCGATCCACTCCTCCATTGCATTCATCGTTTTTCTGGTCCTCTGATTCCGGGACCCACTCTCCTGGGTTTGCTGATGCTCCTCCTGTTTGCCCATCTGTCACAATGACGAGGATACCTGGTCTGCCACCATCCCATTAGCGCCAGCTCTGTGTTTGCCCATTTCCAGCCCCGGCAAAGTGCAGACGGGCCTAGCCTTTAGCCCCGAAGCTGTCACTCCACTCTTTATCGTGACCCACTAGGGACTCGCCGTCCATCTATCCGTCCAAAGCGTTATTTTAGCCGTGAAGGAAAAGGCGTCTGTCTCTCTTCCTTTGCATTTGCAATAACGACTAACCTCTCTGGAGTGAGAAGTAGCCGAGATACCGAACCATCCACAGACAGGATTGTAGGCTACTCTTGTTTTCCCTGGGGGGGCAAGACTTTAGGGATAATACGAGATATCCCTTGCATGGATCGACTTCAGGAACCCATGCTCGAAGCATTGACTCGGGAACAGTTCGAGGTCCAAGATTACACAGCCGGTTGATTAAACATCGATCCAATCGCTTTGATGGGAGGGGCCGTTTTCAATGGGGCAGGTCCACGGCCCAAGCCATTCTCTTTGAGACCTGCATCGGCGGAATAATGAGGCAATGCGGCAGGCCCGTAGCCGGGCGTTTCTTCGAGAAACGAGGCTTCTTCCGTTCTTCGACGGAGCAAGAATGTGCACAAAGGCCCGAGGAAGACAAATTTTACGTTCTGAAATACGCGGGTTATCTCCAGCTCTCGAATCTCTTGATCGAGTATCATTTCTGGCTCACAAGCGCCTGTCATCTCACTTGACAGTTGAAGGGATCTGCGCCAGCAGAAACTCCGACCGATGTGTTCATCGTCTGACAGAAATGATGGTCAGGATTCAGAATCTCCCGCCGACGTTTCTTAGTCCACTTTTGCTTTTTTTTTTTTTTTCGATGTCCACTTCGAGGTTGATTTTCACTTCGGTCGATCAATAGATCCACCAGTTGTGCATGCTCTCCAGTTTATTGCCAATGCTTCCCCTCCTCCTGGCCTGGATCGCTCGAGATCCGAGCACGCTGGAAGGCCTAGCATGTTAGCTTTGCTTTGGTCCAACTTTATCTCCTTATGATCAAGAACGAGATATGGGCCCCAATTGGCGTTGCATCTTCTGCACTGTTGCATCAAGCGCCAGTTCGATGAAATACCTCCGAATGCAAAAGACATTGGCGGTGCTGATTTTCGAACTGCACCTTCTTAAACTCCAGAAACCCTCTTCCTTCGTCGCGAGAGATTCTCCTTTTCTGCCGACAACTATTAGTCTTCGAACCTCGGAACTGTATTCTCATTTGCTAGCTGTTTGTAGATTGTCGGCATTCTCGATACACATTTCGCGGGCTTCCCTTGCCTTTCTTCATGCCTGGTATCCCCTTTGGGATCTTTTGGCCACCTGCATGACATTGTTGGTCCTGATCGACCATTTGGCAAACGAACGCTCCCCTTTCGGCGACTTCCATGAAAGAATACAACGTACACAGAACTTCACATCCTTGACCTGAACAAACGCTAGCCCTGCAGATATTGTCCAACACTGAGCTTCCATGCCCCTGTCGAAGCTGCTAACGTTATATCTTCCCGGTGGCTTAACCCTAACCGCGAACAATTATGCAGAAGCGCAACGAGATCGAATGGGTCCGTGAGGCACCGAGTCCAATTATCCCCATGTATCGGCCCGCTTCACAATCATCCAAACGCGTAAATTACATTATATCGCCTTTGTCCCCGAAATACCAAAAGTATGTACCCATGGCAGATGATATACAACCTCCCGCCGCTCCCAAACCACGAACGAGCAACGAGAATGTCACAGAGATTGTTCAATTCCTTCAAACCCACGTATTCTCTCACGACCAGTCGCAGTCGACTGGGCCCAAAAGCATGATCAAAGCTGGACAGAGGCGCCTCAGGTTGGCACTTCGCAACAGGAAGGGCACAGACTCGAAGGCCAAAGCCGAGGACACTTCTTGTCAAGTGGGAACACTACACAATAACAACTCCTTTCCGATATCTCAATACCGTAACTGGGGCCACAAGCGGAATTCCGCTTCGACAGCCTCTAGTTCCAAGTCTGTCCCGGACCTCAGTTTCAAGTCAAATTCTAGGCGGGATGTCGAGACCATCGGCCAGCCATGGCTGGAAAGCCCTCTTGAAACCAGAGATGAGCCGGGTTCGAAAGCAAGCAGCCAACTCTCGTCACTTGACCTCCGTGATCTCGCATCATTCGTTGAGGCTGCTGTGAACTTCTCTCAATTCGAAGGCTCCGTTCCTCCTCCTTATCAGCCACCGACAGAGCGGCACACAAAACCAGCAACCGTCGGGACCCTCGCCGCTCAACATGTACCACAGCTTGATACTCCAGTTAGATCAGCAGCCACGAGTTCAAACACGGACGCGGAGAACAGGAGCCGTAAGGCTGGCAAAGAATCACCAACGGCCCCAAGGTTCAACCATCCTGCTCAACCAAGGGCATCGGGCAACAAGGGCAATGTGAGAATCCTATTAATTTGCCTCATTTATGACCTTGAATATGCTGACCTGAAGCAGTTTGATATCCAACCTTTAGAATTGAAGCCGAAGAGCGCTAGCCCAGTCACTACTAAACCGCCGCCATCAAACTCGGCAACTAGCTCTAAGAGCTCGCCAACACTAAAACTATTCCCAGATGCGATTGTCCCGCGCTCTTCGAGTCGAACGACGTTACGCGTCCCAACCGGGCGGTCACCAACTCCAAATCGGTGCTTTTCGCCGACACCTGGCTCTCAGGACACCCCAGCGTTGGCTACTTTCTTCGGGTCAAGTAGCAGCGAGTGCAGGAGCTCCACCAACAGCCTACCCAGAATTCAAGGGGATACTCCAGAAACACGTAAATCCACCAAACCTTCCTCACGTGAACCGGAGCGACCTTTAGCAGGTGGTACGGAAAGTATCAAGCCTGAGAACACCCAATCCAAATCGAGTCGCCGTCATTCGTCATTGCTCCCTAGTTTGGTTAATGTCTTCCCCATCCCAGCACCATCCAGGCCATTGCCTTCAGTACCAGAGCCAAATCCTCGATTCCATGATGTCAATGATCAAAAGGCCTCTTTGGGCCGACAACCCGCTCAGACAAACACGAGGCATCTCACTCCAGATACTCCAAACAGCTTGTCGTCGGGGCTAAATAAAAGTTCAGAGAATAGCAAAGGTCCTACCCGTGGTCGTGATTCCCCATTTCCAATGTTAGTTACCGAATTCGAGGATCCAGCAACCACCAATACAGTGGCTGCCGGGCCACCAATACCAGTGCAGCCGCGCCATGGCTCTCTAGGGAAAGCCGAGAGTAGTCGTGCAGCGAAAGTCCGTTCAGTGATAATGAAAGACTTGCGTGCGAGTCGCCATGAGAAAAGCTCAAGTAAGGGTAAAATTGTCGAGGAAGCCCCATCTCAGGTCCATGGCCGCGACCAAATATCACCAACGCATAGTGATAATTCGCAAATGGGAACTCAACCTCAATACCAAAGAAAGATTTCGTCTGGGCCTTCCTCGCCGCCTCCTAACTCTCCTCCGCCAAACAGCCCTCCACGATATGCCTTTCAAAACCGACGGAATTGCACATCCCCAGCAAGTACGATTACCGCCGCACTTGAGGCTCTTGAAGGTGTTCCGGGTCCGACATCCGGCCGGGATCACGGCGTTTGCCAACAAAATGATAATTTGCGAAGCGTCGAAACAAAGCGTCGTCGAGAGCTCACAGAGCCAAATGTACCTGAGACGCTCGAGATACCTCTTCCCTCTTCAGATGATGAAGGTCCAGACGGGGAACACTATTGGTATCCATCGCGTAAACCCTCTGGCGAACGCCGACGGGGGAAACAAACACCTATCATCATCGGTGAGCCTGCGTCTGAGAGGGGCCGGTCGTTGAAGAAACGCCAGGCTACCGGAAACGCCCGAAGGCAACAGGATTATGGGAGATGCGAGTCCGAAAATGCTCTTGGGAAACATCGCTCTCCAAAAGACTGCCAACCTTACGAGTCCTGTCGCCGCCAAGGACAAGAACCGAAGGCTAATTTTTCACTTGAGGGACGCATCGAGCATCTCGAGCGCCAGAACAAGATACTTCAAGCTGCTCTCCTTGCGGCTTTGGATGTGGGCGTCAAACAAGATCTATCCAGTCTGCTAGCAACTTCAACAGCGTCGACCACAGCGCCTCCTCTTACGGGTAGATCTTCATCATCGATGATGAGCACCTCTATCTCTGAAGTTCCTTCGATGGAACACATCAAACACACGCGAGATAAGAAAGTCCCTTACCGTCCAGAAAGCTGGATTGCAAGTCCCGACTCGTTCACTACATGCAGTTACGACGGAGATTGCAGTGCACAAACCAGGGATTTAGAGGAGATGATAGACGAATTTGATCTCAACTGGGTCGCAGATCCATCCCACATGATGAATTAGGATGCCTCAAACCAGACGGTCGACGACTATCTACCTTCCTTTGTTGTTCACTAAGGTTGCCTGCCATTCACTTTGGATTTCCTTTCTACCTCATATCTGCAATTGACCACATACCAATTATTGCCCATATTTCCATGTTCATCTTGCTCAACGATCGCTCGCTTTGTTGTCTTCCTAATAGTGTGTCCTATTTTATGCGGCAAAATCCAGTCGCTTTGTACATAAACCGTTCCATTCTATCAAGATGCCATAATATTTGAGACTGCTTTATTTCTACACCTGCAACATCTCACTGGACTATGGTGCCTTGTATCTCTCATAAGGGAAACTATAGTCCGTTTACAAGAAGAGAGAGGAAACGATAGTATCTAACCTATGGCCACTTGCCCTAGCCAAGCCAAAGAAAGCGCTTAGTCATCTGTTATTGTAGCGGTCGATCATCGAGATTGTTGACAACAGCACAAACAGCTTCATTTATCCCACAATTAAGTGAACCTGGCGAACCGTGTCGAGCCCAACAGCTACTAGAATTTTGAACATCCCGGCCAGCGCTATAAAAGAAGCTCTATGCGTACGGTGCATCTCTGACCGGCCCAGATAACTCCACCCTTCTCGTCACCTCCCCGCAACAGCTCAGCAAATGGCGAACTCAACAACAGTACGTTTTCCCACCACCATCGGCCTCGCGAAGGCAAGATACAACAAAATATACTGACAGAATTATCTACTAGTCCCCACAAATCCCACAACACGTCTCCGCTCTTCTCTCCCACCTCACTTCCCGCCCAGGAGTCCAATCGACCCTCATCCTCTCCCGCAGAGATGGCTCCATTATCCAAACAACCGGCCTCTTAGGCCCTCCTAAACCTATAACTAGCGAAACCTCCTCTCCAGTTCCAGTTAGCGCCACTGCAGAAGACGTATCTACTACCGCCGCCGCCGCTCCATCATCTCCACAGGCAGAAACCCAACAACCCTCCATCACTTCTCCCACATCAACATCAACACAAACGAAACCCTACCAACCCTCCGCCGCAGAAGCTCTGGCAGCACATATCTTCGCATTCGTATCCAGCGCCTCGAATCTCAGTTTCTCGCTCACTCACCCGCAAGGCGAGACCGCGGCTTCAGCCAACGGTATCCATGAGTCGGTATTAGGGAATGGTTCTGTATCTGGGGCCGGATCTACACGGGAAGATGGCGATGGCGAGGGCTCGGAGGGGCAGGACGATGATGAGGTGAAGCTACTCCGGCTGCGCACGAAGAAGCATGAGATTGTGGTCGTACCTGACCGGAAGTATCTACTTTGTGTTGTGCAGGATGCGACTCCGAATTCGGCGGGTGGTGCCGCGACGGGGACGGGGATGGGAGGACGCTCCTCGAGGTAATGATAATGGTACGATATGATTGAATTTACTGGTTTCTTTTCCTCTCTTTTTTTGTTTATTCTTCCGGGTGAGGGATTGCGAATGGGTTGTTTGGTGTGGGATATACCCCTTTTGAAGTAGTATTTCTCTTCCAGGTTTGGTAACTGTTGTTTTTATGACAGTATGGAATTGCTTGGGTGTGTGAAATTGGACATAAGCGCAATAGATGTAATTAATTTAATGTAAAGTAATGGTCTATAGATGGGTAGAGTTTCTGGAATATATATGTATCAGATGTGGAATGAGAATTTACAATCAACATTCATGGTACCGTTATAGCCAAAAATATATTCGGTAATAGTTTACTTTAAACTCATTCGGAATATATAGAGCAAACTAAAGCAAACAACGTGCAAACCATGACAATTTAATGGAGGAAGCATAATCGCTCATATGCCCATACCCAAAAGATGACCATCTGTATTTGGACTAGCGGAGTGGAAGATATATCCCACGTGAATTAGTGAGTTTATGCATATGCATAGAATCAAACTGACTAATATTGGCCGCATAACCTTATTAATGAACACAAGTAGACACCTTCCTCATCAGGAAGGTAGCCATACCGCTTCAGGAACATTCGCCGGTGAACGGAAAGATTGCGCCTCTTTGCTCTCCGTCCAAATTTCCGTCTTTTTCGTCGGTTCGCCTCTCGAGCGAAGAGCCTGATTTGCTTTATGATCGTGAAAAAAATCTCGAACTTCTTGCTGCCAAAAGTGCCCCTCCCTCAGCTGCTCTAGACCAGGTTGTCGAGAGTTTGTCCAAGTTTCTGACGCGGGGAAGCCAACCAGGTGCTTGTGAGAGATCCAGAATAAGTTCATCATGATTGGCTGGGACCGGCGGCCTCTCAGAAAGCCCTGGCATGACTCAAAGTACGTGGGGCGCGGGTAAAGTAGGGAGATTTCTCTTCAACTCCAACTCCGGCAAAGGCTGAAGATGATGGGCGTCCGCCGGAGTGGTGCGGATGCGGTGGCAGTGAGAGCCTGGGGTTATTCTTAGGATTTGTCCAGCCTTTGCTCAGCCCGCGGCCTGCGCGGCCTCATGGGAGGACCTGGGCAAGTTTCCTCATCTGATGATTGGCGGTTCGATACGACCGATGATGAGCTCTACGATCTCAGCCTGTCGGTCGGAACGCGACGCCATGGCCCATGGCCCACGGTTTCTCGGATGGAAATGACGGTGGGAAATCCTAGCTATAGTCGTGTCTCCTATGGCTCTCCTGATTACGGGGGTTCGGACAAAGTAAAAATGCAAGCTGTGAGGATGGCGAGGGCCGGTATCTGAGTCAGGTCAAGCGCCCTGCACAGCATCTGCTGCCGAACACCATACGATTGGGTGCAGGCTGGCCATTTGGAAGGTGCTGCCTGGTTGGTTCCACAGACAGTTGTCATCAATCTGCGTACGACCGGAAGCGCTCTGGTTTTGACCTCCATGTCCACCTCCACGGGCACTTTCCAACTCTGAAGCTAAAAAATCAAATCATTATTCACACTCTCGGGTGATAACGTGAGAACCACCTCAACTTCACAAGTATGGCCAGCGGCAGCCTGGTTGGTTGTTGCTGCCTCCGTCAAAGCTCAGCCTGACCTGGATGGGATTTCAAGGGGTGGCGTGGCTGGCAAATCCGGCCGTGGTGGTTGGCTGACCTCCGAATTTTTTCTTTGGTTTGGGCCGTCAACCTCCGCATCAACGCAGCGAATCCAACTGGCTGGCCGCATTCAGGAGCAGGGTGAGGGAGGGATGGATGGACGGATGGATGAATGGATTCACAGGTGTTCATGCTCTTTCTCTGCTTCCGTCGAATGATGGGCACGCGGATGGAGACAGGACTACTCTCTTCGGAATTCCATACATGCACGTCCAACCACCGTCGCATCCTATTGTTCATGCCAACTAGCCGATATCGCGCTACTCTACTAGTCTGAATCTGATTCAAGTACGGAGTATGGAAGTGGAATTCGAGTCGAACCTCCCCAAGACCTGGAGGCGAGAAGACTACAAAGCAATAGTCGACGGAGGATGACGTTTGGGGAAGGAGATTCTAGCCTCGACGGACAAAGGCCGCTAACAGTCCATGTCGGGTCTATCGCCCGTTATCATAATGACTACGCACCAGAAAGCCTTCCGGAGTCCGGATCGTAGCCAGCATTCTGTTAGTCATTTGGGAAAAGACAAGATAAAAGCCAAAAAGGTGCATGGCACAAAGCGCCGTGGCTGTTTGGATGGGAAGGCAGACCTCACGGAAGACAAGGGGATGGAAATAATGAATAAATTATTAAGTTAAGATTAAGATAGAATAATTATAGAATGAAAAGCAGAACCAGCCAGGTCGGGCTGTGTTGCTATCTCAGGCCGGGGGTGAAGACGAAAGAGTCATCGACATCCGCACCCGTCCCTCAAGTCTCATTCTGCTGCCGTCGCCAGTCGCCGTCGCTGGCTGCTCTCTCTGCCTTCCCAATCTCCTCCCTCTTCCTTTTCTCTCCCCCAGGGCTGAATTGACTCCCTCTTTGCCCTTCTATCCTTATTCTCTTCAACAGCCTCTTTTTTATTATTTTTTTTTACATTTTTTTTATTCTACACTTCCGACTTTCTCGATGATTATTCTGGCGTCTGTGTAGTTGGCCCTGCTGTTTCTGTTCTCCTGTTTTCGCCATCTCGGTGGTCCCTGCATCCGCTCTCTCCCTCAGTTCCGCCACTCTTGCCACTCCACGGTGAGTAACCCTCTGATCTTGACTGTCTTGCAAATCGTCGTTTCTTATTGTCGCTCCTGTGCCACTCTTCTTCTGCCCAGTTCTCTCTCTCCTCTGCCTTACCAAACCATTATCTCTTATTATTCTTTGTCTTTCACTGGGCCCGCAAGTTAGTCATTTGCCTTGGACTCCGCCGCCCTCCCCGTATAGTCACCAGACGGCGGACCCTTGGTTTCTGCCCGTTCGCCTTTACGTTGGAGTCATAACCAGGCGCCAGAGGATCCATAAATTCGGAAGAATCTCTTTGCTGACTAGTTCTTCCTCACATCAGCCTATTCGAGCCTCATAACGACACTCTTCCTCGTCGCTTGATCTCGTGTTTGCCTCCCGATAAACAGCTGACTGCCTGGACAAGCGCCGGACGACACCGTACCTGCCTGCTTGCTTAGTCGGTCCGCCGTTCTATCGGCTCACATCTATAACTTCACATTCGCCTCTCGGTCACAATGTACCCTGTTTCCTCGCCTCTTGTTCCGGTCACCTTGATTGCAGAATCCATTACCCCAGATCTTCGAGTCTCTGACATGGTTGCTGTCTCTTACTGAGTCATTCCATACAACATCTGTCTTTGAAAGAGTCACTATCGACGTGTCTCTTGCCATCTTACTATACTCCCCGGCTTGATCTACTTGGACTCTACAATCGGTGACCGGAACATTAGACAGTGAAAGGATTCACTCTCATTGCCACGTTCTTCTCTTCCGACTTCGGCTACATATTCTACCTAATCGCCACGACCTTGGTTGGGTGACTTTGCATCCAACTACCTAATCCTCCTTACCCTATCTTGATACTCTAATACAAACTGGAGTATTATCGCTCCTAGGCTCGCCGTCGCCTGCGAAATCAAGACGGTTTCTTGTCTTATCGCTTCTCGTTCACGGTTAATTGCACAACGGTATTTTTGACAAACTCACGGTTACAATAACATCTCCACATCGCCATCACCATATTCGACTGTTGATCCTTCCCCGACGAAGGTCCTCTCTTAACAAACATATTTTGAGGGTGCCACGGTCGTGAGACGATACAGAATCTCGGATATGAACGCGGTTGACGTGTTAGGTTTGAGGGACTCAAACCAAAGCATTCAATACAAAGCGCCTTATGCGCATCCATATGCCTCGTCGATCTCGTCTTCGGCATCTTCCTCTTCCTCGTCGGTTTTCTCATTAGATGCGGTATCTACCCAAAGCTCCAACTCTTCGACGTCGACAAACTCTGTTGATGTCATCTGGGAGAACGAAGGTGAATACCAGGCCGGGGGAAGAGGATTAGCTGCCACCGGTGGTGTGCGTGGTTGTTTCAGGGGCTATGCCCCAACTACTGCTGATGCCGCTGTTCCGCCGGAGCTGCGCAAGCATCCTCGACGTACCAGCAGTGGTTTGCAGTCTAACGGCGCATCATGCACGCGCCCTCCGCCTTGTCTTTTACGGCAATCTGAGCGGAAGGTCAATTTTGTCGATAATCTCGTCGGTGAGTGAAGAAACAACAATGTCCTTGGTGAGCAGTCGCTAAATTTTTAACTCCCCTCGTGTAAAGACACTGCGTCATTGATCGTCGAAATAATTTGGCCATTATCCGCGGTCTCACTTCGGAGCGATTCGAATACAGGATGTAAGGGTGTTTTGCCTCTTCGGACCTTCATCCAAGAAACACTTCGTCGTTCGCGGACTAGCTACAGCACGTTGCAAGTAGCCCTCTACTATTTGATTAAAATCAAGTCGCACGTGCCAAGCCCAGAACAGACGCAGGATCAGTCGCGAGCTAAGCCGGTTTGCCGGGCCATGCAGTGTGGCCGACGCATGTTCTTGGCGGCTTTGATCCTTGCGTCAAAATATCTTCAGGACCGAAACTATTCCGCTCGTGCTTGGAGTAAGATCTCTGGTCTGAACACGACTGAAATCAATCAGAACGAGTTGATGTTCCTGGAAGCTGTTGACTGGAAGCTTCACATCTCCGAAGCCACTTTCCAACGCTGGACGGACATCGTTCTGAAGTACACTCCGGGTGCTGGTAATATGTTCGCACTCGACGGGCAATCCTGGCGCACTGTCATTCCTAGGCTCACACCGGACTTGGAGGAAATTGACAACGAGCCTATGACTCCTACGAGCGTGGGAGGATTTGAGGGTGGCTTTGCATCAAACTCCCCGTCACCTCGCA
Organism: Aspergillus sydowii CBS 593.65; assembly: GCF_001890705.1. NCBI lineage: Eukaryota > Fungi > Ascomycota > Eurotiomycetes > Eurotiales > Aspergillaceae > Aspergillus > Aspergillus sydowii. Next base: position 567,719 of record NW_024467868.1, read on the forward strand.
GCGCTTGCACGCGGGCACCGACTTACCCTCATCCGGTTAATGCAGAGCCTACATCGCTTCCATCTATTGCCCAAATTCCTGAGTTCAACCGATCGGACAACTCTCTCCCATCCCTGCCATCAATTCCACGACTTCCTTTGTTGCCAACCCCACAGTTGACCCCCCAACCGAGCAATGCTTCCACTCCTGCAGCGAGTGCTAGCCGCCCCTCCTACCGACGTCAAATGTGTGCTGCTATGTCCCAGAGTATGTGTACCGCGCGGTCGATATATGACCAGCGTCCCTCGCTTTGCTCAAAGGCTAGCAACGCACTAGATGGCTTTCCGACATTTATGCGTCGTTCGTCATTGGCCCGCTCGACGTCATCTGCATCATCGCCGGAGTCGATGGTCTCGGATGTTTCAACCTTGTCCTCCCAGTCCTCTCGCTCTTCCATGTCGTCAAGCTCTTCTGGGACTAGTGCGCCGGCTGTACCTAGCTTAGCTATGCAGGCGACTTTGCGATGCACTGGCAACTCAATGAAGGGAACCGGGAAACATATGCCAATTGCCTCGCCTACTGACGAGCCCTCTTACAGCGATGTGCCTAGCTCGCCAGAGACATACCTGCGGCGAGGTCGAGAAAATTCTAGCTTCTCGACTGAACGTCCGTCGGATATGACGTCGACGCATGAGGCTGCACAAAGCTTGTGTCAGCTGTCGGGCGTCGCGTCTCATTCTCAAAAGTTGGCCGGCCAGGTGTCACAACGGCGCCAGTGCCGGAAACGTGGCCGGACCGGATCTGATGATCTGCAGCTACAACATGTGCGACATTTGGTGCGTTCCGACACTGCTCCGGAAGGGACTGTTCTTCCGGACGGTAACATGGCAGACTTGCTCCGCATGTCTCAGCAGCCTGTAGACCCTTCTCCGTCGCTCCCTTCACTGAGCGCTCTGGGTTTTGGTGTTCCTCTGTCTGGACCAACTGGAATGAAGCGTGCTTGCTGTGGGAGTGAAGCGAGAAAGATCGCTCTACACCCAGCATTGCGCGTGGACTACTGACCCGACTGGGGAGGGTCTTGTCATAAAGGCTCTCGTTTCCCCTGCGCTCTTCGTCCTGTTTGAAACCCGGGTTTCCCTTTTCGCGTTTCTTTTCTGTAACAAGGAAAAGTTGCTAGTATTCACACCACCTATTGCATAATTTTTATCTGGTGCCGGCCCCTACGACTCGTCGACCGAGTTCCTCTCTTTCTGCAAATTTTCAGTGGCGTAAAAGGGCGAAGGTCGAAACAGTTGTTTGCGAACTTCGAGCTCCATAATCGCAACGGGGAAAAAGCGTGTCCTTTTTTCTACTCATTGTATATACCCTTACTACCGTTGTTGGACTTCGGAGACGGGAGTTTATAATGGCATTGACCTATGTTCAGTGAGCCTGGTCTAGCTCACTGGTGTATGATGTATGTTGGGGAGGACCATCGCACTCTTTGTCATTCTCTTTTGATGTCACCTACTTGCTTGATTTGTTCATATCATACGAACTGGAGTGATTGGGAGGAAATGGAATGGATTGATTTACGCGCGCGTGCAATAATCTTGCTCCAACCGACGAGTATTTCTTATTCTCGTCATCTAATCCATGGAGTAGGGGAAAGGATTGCATATTGCAGTCAGGTGGAGTTTACTGGGGTCCCTCGGAGTCTCGACGGGTTTTGCTTTCTTGAAATGTGATTTGTGATTCTTTATCTTTTTTTTACCTTGTTTGATATTAGATGCCAAGTCCACCGGGTTTCCATTTCATACCTTGTTATTCTCCTTTTACAGTAAGCAGGGATTTCATTACTCCCATCACGATGAACTAACCCCTCAGCTCCTCTTTTGGCGTTCAGATGAAGCTTCTCACCCACGAGTTACATATACTCAGCTGAGGCTGGCTGAACGCCCGAATTGTTAAAGATAGGCCGCAAGCTTAAAAGCTGCCTGGGGTCAGGTAACTGAGCCTCTCACTTTTCAGGTGATGCCTCTTCCCCCACTTCTATCCTTGGTAACATGAGACTAACCTGCTGAACCTTTATGACTCACTGGCCCTGCGCCCAGTCTTGATTTAACTGGCACCGGAGAAGATCGTCTCAGGTCCCGGCTGCACAAAAAATTGCCCCAAAAGGTGAGTCACGCCGGTTTCCGACGAGGAGAGTGGCGATGAGAGTACGCCTGTGGCATAAAGGATCTTTATGCTTGAACAGGCAACTAGGCAGCAGAACCATAATATAATTACATAATAATTATATCGTCTATCACATGACCAAAATGTAGAGTAGCCTGTTTAGGAGTAGCACGATCTGATAAGATCAGACCACGCCGGGACTAGGCCGAGAGCGGTAATCTGCTGGGAGAATCCGGGATACGCAGGGAGGTGCCCACACGCCTTTTCCAAGTTCCCCTCATTTCATCTCTCCGCCTCTCCATCCTGCTCTGTAGGTGCTAGCAAGGGCGTCGAAAATACCACTATTTGACTCTTGTTGCTGAGATATTTCACTTTTCAGAGACTTTCCGTTTGTTTTAGCCCTCGAACGTCTCTCAGACAACGATAGCCCACGATGGCTCCTTCCGCGGTCGCGAAGTTGGTCTACGGACTCTTTGTGCTTGGAGCTCTGTCCCAAGGAATCCTTGCAACACCTTTAGCACCTTTCAATATTGAAGGATCTGGTCAAGCGGTGATTGCTGGATCCCAAGACTCGTCACCATACGTTCCGACCGAAGAGGACGATTTTATCTCCGTGGACCCCGGCTCGGCGGAGGAGATGGAGGAGTCCTCCATCCTACCACCCTCATGGTGGACTTCAACTTTAATGGCCCGACGACTCCTTGCTCTCTCTAAAACTGGCGTCGTGTCAACCATTTTCCCGGACCCTTTGCCGCCCCGAAGCCACGCCCCAGAAAGCGTTGCTGGCCAGTCCATTAGTCTGAAAGAATACTTTGCCGACTGCGATGAAGCGCTGCCCTCTGATACTGGCAATGGAGGAGATGGAAGCCCGACCTTCCTCGCCCTCCGCGTTGCAACCACCTTCCGTAACACTGCGGCTGGATCAAATGTCAGTCTCTCTATCGACTGGTGGGATCACCTGAACAACACTAAGCCTGTCTTCCCGGGCTTCCCGCTCAGCGAGGCCGGTCTCCCTCGCGTCACGCTGTTCGGGTATATCGAGTCGTTTGAGACGCCTGTGCCGTCAGACACGGAGGCGGCGTTGCGGGATTGCTATGTGGCTGCCCATCCCGACTCGAAGGTCTGGCTTCCCGGACGGATCGGGTCGCCGCACTCGAGCTACTGGGCCAAGATGGTGGTCACGAATGTGTACTGGATTGGTGGCTTTGGTGGATTCCAGCAGATTGGGTGGATGAATGTGACGGAGTGGAACGGGATCCGGCGCAAAGGGAGCCTGCCGGGGGTTGGCGATGGGAGGGGCTGGGAGGATGTTCGGCTCCCGGGAGAAAATTAAATGCTGCATTCCAAAGTGAGCAAAACGCGTGGTGGACTGGGGTTGAGTCTGTATGAATGGGGCGGCTGAGGGAATGCGAGGACTGGCTGGCTGGTGATATCACCAAGGCAATATCATATTGGCATCTAATTGTGTAACATCCAACTGTGGATATCATGAATAGTTATGAACAAGAAAAATAATGGATTATATTATCCATGAGATAAGCTGAGAGTCTCTGGGATTAGCGCACCAATGGCAGCAGCTACAGGGGCTATCACTTCTATCTTCGTGCTTAATTGCTTATCTTGCATGCAGCTCAGTTCGCCAATGGACAGATCAACAGATCATTTTTACTCCCAGGCCGTCCTTCTCTGGAACGCACGTTTGAGCAGCCTGCCTCTGTCTCGCACGATGAAGCCCGGTCGCCCTCAACTCCATCTTCGCGTCGCACAATCGCAGTCCACATTCGCCAGTGGCAATGCGCGCTGGACGAATCTCGACCTGGACCCTGTTCCCCGCGCTGGCCGACTCTGGGGCCCTCTTAGCTTTCTCTGTATCCCCTCCCCCCCGCGTTTCTTTTTGAGGCCCCAACGGAGTGCCTAAAACCATTCGTTCAGCTATTGATATACTGTTCGCAATAGCATACTGGATATCTGATGCCTTCAACGCCGCGACCTGGCAGTTCGCATCGAGCATCATCGCCGTCGGCCTCTCCTGGCGCGAATCGCTCGGCATTGTCGCCCTCTCATTCTTCATCATCTCCTTCGTCATCGCGGCCAATGGCGCTGTCGGCTCAATCTACCACATCCCTTTCCCCGTCATTGCCCGCGCAAGCTGGGGCTTCTGGGGCTCGTACATCGCCATCCTATCACGTATGATCCTTGCCGTTTTCTGGTTCGCTATCCAGAACGTCAACGGCGCAAATGCCGTCAAGGCGATGATTGGCGCGATCTGGCCGTCGTTTTTGACGATGCGCAATGCGATCCCTGAAGACCAGGGCATTGAGTCTAATACGATGGTTGCGTACTTGATTTTCTTCGTTGTGCAATTCCCGTTCCTTTATGTGCATCCGAACAAGGCGCGTTGGCTTTTCGTTGCGAAGAGTATTATCGTCCCCATTGCTTGGATTGCGATCTTTATTTGGGCGCTTGTCGTTGAAGGACCGGGGCCGATTTTTGACCAGAAGCCCTCTGCCCAGGGGAGTCAGTACTCTTGGGTGTTTTTGGCTAGTATGACCTCTGTGCTGGGGAATTATGCTACTCTTAGCGTTAACCAGGTGTCTACTACTCCCCTAGCCCTAACTCCTTACCAGCTTTGCATATGCTAATGTATTTCTGACTTGCTATCAGTCCGACTTCTCCCGCTATTCCCGCGTCTCCCCCAAATGGCAACTTCTCTACATCCCCCTCCTCCCCATAATCTTTACCTTCATCTCCTTCATCGGCATCGTCGCCTCCTCCGCGGGCTGGACGCGCTACTCAACCACCTCTATCCCATGGGACCCCCTGGTATTAATAAGCTACTGGCCCAGCCGCGCGGCGCGCTTCTTTGCCGCATTCTCTTTCGCCCTCGCCTCTCTCGGCGTAAACATCAGCGCGAATTCGATCTCCGCCGCAAACGACCTTATGGCCTTGCTACCGCAGTACGTAAATCTCCGACGCGGCCAGATTATTTGTGGCATGCTGAGCTGGGCGCTTGTACCCTGGAAGATCCTTGCGTCGGCTGGGAACTTCCTGAACTTCATGTCTGCGTATGCGGTCTTCCTCGGCCCCATTGCGGCGATCATGCTCTGGGATTTCTGGCTGCTCAAGGGGATGAAATATGATACGCTTGCGCTGTATCAGCCTGAGAATCCGGTGTATCGGTATGGGAGTAGGTGGTTGGTGAATTGGCGAGCGGTCGCGGCATTCCTCGCTGGTGTTGTTCCCTGCTTGCCTGGACTGATCCATTCTGTTAATGAGCGGATTGAGGTGGGGAAGGGAATTCATCCGTATCAGTTTGGGTGGTTGCTAGGATTTGTGGGGACGAGTGTGGTTTATGTTTCCCTGTCTTGGGCGTTTCCTGCGGAAGAGGCGTTGGTGGATAGGGCGGTTTTGGCGGACGAGGTTTACGAGGCTAGAGAAGTGGACGATACAGAAGGTAGAGAGGAGGTTAATATTGGGAATGGAGATGGAGTTAAGGAGAAGGGGTTTGGGGTTTAATCTTTGGATTATTTGTGATTAAGGCTTGTATTTTGGTATCTATATACAGAGTGAATCGATATTCAGATGGCCCATTTGATGTGTAGATATTAATGGAATGAGGCAATCTAAGCTGCTGGATTACTTTGGATGGCAATGGACGAACCCTGGGGGTTATGTTCAAATGGATTGCATGCCTTAGATTCTGGCTGATGCTCGTACGTGCCGAGCAGCGCTTTGGAGATACCTCTCTTCTCTTCGCAACGAATGAAAATCCTAGGGAATCTTGCCTCCTGATACCCATCCAATGAGCACAATGCACATCCATGGTAGCGTAAGCTGACTGAGTAGTCGTTTTGACCTCGAGACGGAGGTCTAAAACACAGCCTTCGCCTCAGTCAACACCTTCCTAACCCCAGCACTCGCCCTCCCAACTTCACCCCCCTCGCTCCTCGCCCCCTCAACACCCCTCTCCACAGCAGCCAGAAAGCCCCTGCTCTCAAACACCCTCCACCGATCCTCCCTCGTCTCATACATCTCCCCCTCCTCATCCCGCGGCGCCCCGAATAGATTCAGGTACAGATACGGCGCCGCCACAGAGCTGGGTATCATCTGGGACTGCAACTGCACAATAGGGAACGCTGCCTGGCCACCAAACGGATACCTATTCTCATCGTCCGCATCTTCCATAGACGAATCCTCAGACCCAATCCCCGCATCCAGAAACTCCGCAAGGACAGCCAAAAACCTCACCTGCGGTCGACCTTTCGCACCGGCCTTCCCGAATGACGATTTCGCACCAGACCCAGACCCAGACCCAGATCCAGGCCCTGAAGCAGAGGAGATCGGTTTGGTAGAAGTCCATTTCGAATCAGCCGCCTGCACATGCCAGCCCAGAACAGACAAGAAGCAATTAAGCGTCTTCACCCAGCCACCCGCAACACACACGACCTCCTCGCCCGCAACAGAGAGCAACCACCCCAGGATCTCCACGCTGCTGAGCCGCACCTCGGCTGCGAGATGTGTCATCCCGGCGCGGATATACGGCATGAGTTGTGTGACGTGGTCACGGACGTCATGCTCGGGTAGCACGCGGAGGAGTTTGAGGAGGTTTCCTCGCACTGCTGCGTTGGAGTCGAGTATGAGGGGGAGGAGAGGGGGAAGGATGACACTTACGGGGTGGGGGAGGGGGGATGATGTTGGTTTTGACTGGATTGAGGTTGTGAGGTGGGCTAGGGAGTCACGGCGTTGGGAGTCTGATTTTGAGGAGAGCAGGGACAGGTGGTGCGTGAATTGGGAAGTGGTGGAGGGGGCGCTTAGGGTTAGAGATTGTTGGTTTAGCGTTATTGCTGTGAGTTGTTAGCTTGGATTTCTCTCTCTCTCTCTCTCTCAATCAAAGGATTAAATTAGATTTCAAATGAGACGTTGATTAAGCTGATGATGGCGATGTTGATCATGGTTCAAACAAGCTATCATGCTAGAGAGAAAAGATTGGATGAGGCGGCGTACATTTAGACTTGAAACTCGTGTCCGTGAAATTGTCTGGCTTGGCCTTTGCCTTTCCGACCTTGAGCTTCGGTTTCTAGGATTGTATTAGCAGGAAACTATCTTTCCAAAGATCTCGATGGCATACCTGAAAGTCCTGCTGCTTCTCCTTCTTTCTCTTAGTGCTAGCGCCCATGTTGACTATTTGTCGATTCCGAGGTTACGACAAGGCGGATGGATGCTAAGTTCAAAAAGCCTGAATGAAAAGGAATTTGTACCGGAAGCGTACAAAGTACTTTTTAAATTGGACGTGAATGTTGTGGTTATGGTGAAGGAATGGGTTGAATGGTCGATGCTCTGGAAATTTTATATTATCACGTGTAGTCACGTGCATCGCATGTTCGGCGGTTTCTCATTGGCCAACTACGACTACTCATGAACTACTTTTACTCATTCTCCGCACAACATTCAAATGTGGTGCAATCAATAATCTATTAATGACTAAATCGAAGAGATGCGCACTTCTGCCCGGCCTTGGCCTCGGATGCAAACAATAAACAGAGAGAAACGGAGAAAAGCAAATACAAAAACAAACAGACGAAGGCCAGGTTCCGGACAGACGCGGTTGTATCAAGCAGAAATCACAAGTCAAGTACACAAACATAGCTGAAATGACATCTTCCCAGAGACAGACGTCTGCGTATTTTGGTCCATCCCCGAGGATTCTCGTCAACCTGCAAATTAGAGGTAAAAAAAGACCCGTGGACAAATAACCGAACCGAAAATTGCATCACTCATCAACCATTAATCAGCGGCGTGAAGCCATGTTTGGCGTCAGTTCCGCTTCGTATCACCAAACGCCTGCTCTAGCGAGAATCCCAGCTCAGTAGTCATCAGGTCTATATGTCGCATAAAATATCATCGCGGAAGGGCAGGGGCAAAACGCAAAGAAAAGGAAAGAAAAAGAAGATAAATATAAAGGACACAGTCATGAACGGCCGGAGGTAAGAAGGATGAGAGGAACACCCTACAAACTCATAGTCAACCACTCCCACTCTTGGCTCGCTCCTTGACCAGCAGCGATGCTGTGGTTGGCCGGGTTAACTGCTGCTGGAGGCATGGCCGGAGCCAGCGGAACAACCTTGGATCTTCCACCAGACGAGTTGCCCGATCGACTGGCATCATCAGCTGCATCGGCCTCGGAAGCCCTCTCCAAGCGACGCTGGCGTTTTGGCGCCACCTGGACCGCCGCACGTGCATTAGGCGTGCCCGGAGACGTAGTTGTTGGGTTAGATTTAGGCGGCGCTGCCGCAATAGGAACGACACCGGGCCCTCGACTGGATGAGTTACCCGGCATTGCCGGAGGAGACTCGGACGCCGTGTTGCTTTGAGTTCGATTGGGGATTGGCAGGGATTGGGGCGGTTGTTGAACCGAGTTCTTGCGCGAAGATTTCTTGGATACCCGTGAGGATCCAACAGCAATGGTATTGGCGCTGTTGCGGTTACGTTTCTTGATTACGTCGGTCTTGAGCGATAGCGGTCGTACCACGCCGTGCAGCTTAAGGAACAAACCACATGCATTGCACAAAGGCTGTCCTTCTGGGTTACGTCGCCAGAGTGGGGTAGTCTGCGTGAAACAGTTGGTACATGTGGTTGGACCGCTCTGCTCACCATTCTTCGTCCCACCTGGACTAGCTGGGCGAGATGGGGCGGCGCTGCTCAAACCCGACTCCGGTGGAGTGTTGGGGGAGGTATGCGAGGTCTGCGCCGATGCCATACTCTGGCGTAGTAGCTGGGCTGTGTTTGGAGTGGATGTTGTGCGAGCAATCTTTTGTCGTCGTGGATCCTGTTCCCGATTGCGAACTTCACTGACGGACGCAACTGATCCATGAGTTCGACCCAAGCTCCCACTCTGGTTCCACTCTCCGGGGGTGTCTATCATATCGGCCGACCCGATGGTGACGTGCTTCCGATGCTGGGCGGTAAAACCAGGTAGCGACTGGAACGAACTGGGGTAGGATGTATCCCACGGCATATTGCCATTCATATCACTGATGGTTTCGTCGCCGAACTCAGCGGGCATTGCCAATCCACCGCTCCTGAACTGGCCTCCGTCATCCTCATCCTCGTTATCAGAGTCTGCGCCAAAGGTGAACATAGCAGAGTTGTTCCCACTAAAATCATTCGGATTCAGCACCTGGTTCGGATCAACATGCTGAGGAATGGAGAACGCCGGAGATTGCATCGAGGACGACTGGTTGCCCATTTGCCCAGTTTGATGCGAAACATCCTGGGATGAACTTCCCTGGTTATACATATATCGAGGTTGCAGGGACGCAGAAAGGTTTGACGACCGCTGAGTAACATAGTTGGGAACCCTGCGTTGCGTCCGCGCATCGGAAGGCATATCGAAGTACTTGGAATGTTCGCCGTCGTAGCCAGGTTGTGGAGTCGACGCAGTCGACTGGTATCCAGAAGGTGGAGGAGAGAAGAAGTCGGTTGAGTTCAGCGACGAGGCGATCGGAGTTTGAGCATAGAGGTTGGCAAAAGGATTTCCACTAGTCATTGGCGAATCGCTCGGCGGAAAGGCAAATTGCTGTTGATAGGGCCCTGCAGATGAAAGAATGGGATCATCGCCGAGGTTGAAGCTATCCAGCGCAAATGCCATAGCTGGAGAAGTGTGGTGGCTGTGAGCGCTAGGGAGATTCTGAGCATTCGTCTGGTTATGCAGAGCAAACCCGTGCGAAGAGTCCAAGGCATACTCCGGCACAGCATGCGCAAAATCCGGGTCATGAGCCAACAGATTGTTGGACAAGGGTGGCACGTGAGGAGACGACTCCGCCGGCCGTTTGCGGGAGGGAATCTGCAGGTTGAAGAACTGACGCTCGTCGATGCTTGTCTTGCGAACTCTGCGTGGCACGTAACCAAACTCACTATCCCTCCGCTGGTCCTGAGGGGGGTGGGGAAACGATGCAGGTACGGGAGTGGCCTCGGGCTCGGGTTGATCCCTGCGTGTCTTTATAGGAATAGCGCCAGGCGTTGGCTCGGAGGGTCTCGTGGAGGGTGGAGAGGTGTGGTCGGGAGGAGAGAACGGAATGATGAAATCGTCAAGATTCATGGGATCAGAGGGTGTGTCCGCAGCATTGGTCGGGGTATTGGAGACACGATCGGATAGACGGAGCTGAGCAATACCACTCATGGCCGGAACAGGACTATTCTGGCTGGAGAGTCTATAAGGGATTAGCGAAGGAAAAAGAAAATAAGACACGCTACTAGATCGAGGGGACGATGACGTACCGAGCCTGTTGCTGGGCGCGTTCCCTTTCCTGACGCCTTAAACTCAGAGCCATCATCCGCCAAGTCAAATTTTCCATGCGCTCCTGGTTGGGCAACTGAGCTTTGGTTCTAGAATAAAGCTTCCATATCTGAGTCGCTAACGGATCCCTCCTCTGCATCTCATCAGGACTGTCGATCCCTTTCGGAGTATCAGCTCTCCATTCCGGAAACAATGAGTCTCCGAGCAGGCTGTCATGGACTCGAGCGGAGTCCGACGGTGACTCGAGCGAGAAATCGTCAGAGAGCTGCGACGGCGCAGCAAAATGATGGGAATCGAAGTTGGGGTTGCGGCCGGAAAAGGTAACTCTCGAGGAGGATGAGCGATCGAAGTCGGCGAAATCATGCGTAGCGGGAAAGCCAGCGGCGGCGGCTTGTGTCGGTCGCACACGGCCACCAGAACCTCCCCCGAGAGTCAACCCAGACATGATCTTGGGCTGAAAATCTCGTGGGCTCCTCTAATTGGAGGCCCGTACGGGGGAAGAAGAAAAATAGATAAGGAGCGCCAGAGAAAAAAAAAAAGAGGGAGAGAGGGAGGACAGGGAAGGGGAGGGTGATAGATAAGAAACGACGAGAGGGTGAGATGGAGGGAACGGAGGAGGCAGCGGAAGTAGTGCAGCAGACGTCGATAATTGGCCCTTTGAGCACGGAACAGTTAGCCTGGGGATAGAGAGACCACAGCCAGGAATGGAAAATTGAACTTACCCGCCGTTAACGACCAGAAGCCTCAGCGCGGGCTCCAAGCGTCGCGGTGATGGCTGGAGCGCTGGAGGTTGCAGGGAAGATGCGAAGAAGTCGCAGAAGAGAGCGGAAACTAGGATCGGGTCAGTCTGAGATCAATGGATCAACTCCATCCAAAGAATCGACAATTATTAAATGACCAAATGAACAGGCCTCTGAAACTCGGGATGCATACCCCAGTTTTTTTTACCTTCTAGTTTTTCTTATTTGCTCCAGCTCTGACAAGTTTGGAGGACTGTAAACGATCCGGGCTTAAGCCGTTACTTTTTCTTCGCCTTTTTTGCTATATTCGATGCTCTGAATTTCGGCAGTTGTTCCCAGTCTGGGGTTTTCCGGGTTGTGCCTTTCTTTCTTTCTTGTTATCTCTGTGGGGGCAGCCCAGGATGAGCTCCAGCTAGATTGGCGTCGTGGTGCTGGGACCGCAAACGAGGCTCGTGCAGATACAGCCCACGAAGCGCATTGGGATTGGGATTGGATTGGATTGCGGCCACAAGAAGGGGAGAGGAGAGAAGAAGAGGAAGAGGAGGGGTATACTACGAGGGATGAGTGAAGACGGTGTTGGAGGGGGAGTCGGATGGATGATGCAGGTGGTTGACCAGCCAGACGGAGCGGACTCTTAGCTCGATGATAAACAGCTGTAAGGATGAATTATGGATTCAGGTAATAGCCAAAATAATGGAAATGACCCCCCTCATGAAGTACGAAGTACCTTAATCCGCAGCATGGCTGCATTCTCACTCCGGATTCTTCTCTTGTCCAGACGGTCTTTTTATTTTTATTTTTTAGCTTTTCCGCCGTAAGACAGCGAAAACCGTCAGTTCTGCGCAGGCGCACCGATCTTCAAGCTCGACGCTTAAAACTATTGATCTTAATATATTTGGAATTTCCACTGAAAATCTACGCTTTGCTTTGCTCTCTTTTGGGCAACCTCATGGCGGAGGACAGCACACCGCGACATCAATTTACTCTGTACGGCTGTTTGAATGTAATACGCGGTAATACAGTGGCAAGCAGCGCAGGGTTTCATGGCGGGCGGGGAGGACTGGAGTCGCGCTGATTCTCGAAAACGGATTGCACTCTAAATCCGAGCTTAATAAACCTTCATCTATCGCCCGTACTTTTGTAACTTTCGTGCATTCTCGAGTCGCGAGACGACAGCGCTCGATTCTGCTCTATCTGTGAACTGGGCATCACTGCGTTTCTGCAAAGTACTCCTGCGGGATCCAAAAGTACCGGCTGTGATCCCTGCTGCCTCTCAGTCTTACCTGGGAGTGGCGGACTCGCGGGGATAAGCCCGCCAATCGCAGTAGACCTGTGTATTTTTTTTTAGCGTGTGCTGATGACTGCGGCGAGATCCAAGACTAGCCCAAGCCGCCGGGCTTTCGCCTCGGTATATCTCGTGCCGTCTACGATTGATCAAGCGTCGTTTCGGGCGTTCGGCTGCTGGGTCTTGACTCTTGACTCGTGCGATGGCCCTTCTTTTCATGTCAAGCCGTCAATGCTTGGTCCAAATAGCCGCAGTTCTGCCATCTCACAACCATTGGTTCCGATTCGAGCAGCATGAGCTCAAGCAAATTTTGTCCATTCAATACTGGAAAGCAGCTTAAATGTCAATGGCCGAGCCAGAATGACTGTAGTGTGGCTGGGACTGAAACTTGAGGTATACACCGGTGGAGGCCGGTAGGGGCATCTAGCTCCGGTCCTCGAGATATATCGCACATTGAAGGGTGCCGGCAACGTCCGCCCGTCGGAGGTGGGCTCGTCCGTTGCTACGCCCGATATAGGACAACAATCGAAGCAGGCTGGCGGGGCGGACGACATCGGGCAGTCCGTCTGGACCGGAGACGTGCCGAGATGGACGGGAGGTTTGGTGCCCGAAGCAAACCATCCTCGAGGCAGCTCTCCTCTGAATTCAATTACCTCGACCATTGGTGGGACTGGGAACCAAGAAAGGTAGTACTTCAAAGTTCAGAATCGTGGCCGAGCTTAAGGCCGTACCATGGTTCAGAATTTCAGATACCCTCCTTGATGAGCTTTTTTTTGGTGGTCGAAACGGCTTCAAGATAGAAAAGCAGACTAGACAACTCGGAAATTGGTCTTTGGGCGGAGCTGAGCTGCTGGTTCCTATCTTACCCGAATATCGTATGATCCGGTATTGAACTGCGGTATCGATCGTTTCGTCAGCTCGTTTCAAGCGCAGCAAGGAGCGATCTAAAAGCTTCATCCTGCGAAAACGCAGCCTATCCGCATTCATATATTCACAAAGCGAGGGACGCAGGCCGTGTTGGTCCCACCAGACATCGCGGGGACCCTTGCCAGCCTGGGGCGGACTGCTTACTCTGAATCTTCCCCGGTTGCATCAGTTGTCTTGGTCTTCGTTCTGATCGTCAGCAGTCATGGCAGTGGCTTGTCTGGTCGCCTATCAGACAACTTCTCTCCGGTCGCACAAAGGTCGATCGCTTGGAACTCCACGACGGGTGATATCATCTGCCCTCCTACTGGAGAAGGAAACTGGGCTTACGTGCAAGGACCGCGTCAGGGAAGAGCCTCCCCATACTATGTATGTATGTGTGTGTTAGTATGTGTTAGTATTCCCCGAGCTGACGGTGCCTTCACTGTGGCTACGAGATCGGTCGAATGAACCAGTCCAGTGCCGCCAAGGCTAGACCAGATTGGCCTCGAAGCCGTTGGGTCTCCTGGACTCGACACTGAAGCGCTGAGCCGAAGCCGACGATTCGAAGACTGAGGCATGCATGTTTGATACGGGCCTGGGAGGAAGGTTGGTGGCAAGTGAGGCACCGCAGTTCCAGGACAATTCGATAAACCCACATCGTCTCCAAAAATCGAAGACACCGAGAACAAGGCCCCGCAGGATAGACAAACGTGAGGGTCCACTGTTGAGACTACTCTTGCAAGGACACGCGTCGATTCGTCGAAGAGTCGGTTGTACCTTATCCCACCGTTCCCACGCGGCTGCAGTGACGGTTTCCACTGTAATCGGCATGATAAGCTGATAAGAGTCTCGGCATATGTAATTGTTAATTGAATTTGTCCTGGATCAGTCACCGTCAAGCGAAGGAAACTGAGCGAATGCACCGGCTGCTTTTGAGGTCTGGACCAACGCCGCTCACCCCAAAATTCACACCAAGCTGCAAGACGGCATTGAAAGGAAGACCCGTCAAGTCCTGAGTCATGCAGGATGGTTTCGGCGTGGCAAAAAGCACGAATTCCGCGTCGTCAACGGCAATCTTAAAGTGGATGAGGTGGCGGTCGCGATCGTCCATTCCTCGTAAGAGTGTCTTCGGATAGTCGAAGCGAGGATGATATAAGTGCCACAAATAAGATCAAGCAGCATTAAACGAAGGCCCTTGCCATCCTTGAAAATGATGTTCGTCTGTCTTCTCGGCGCCATACATCCCAAGGGTCCAGGGACCGGAGTTTCGTATTGATGCCATCTTCGTTGCGTCGAAACTATCGAATTGCTGATCTCGCCCATGGTATTCTGGGCCTTGCGATAACAACCAAAAATTCCGCCCTGTCGCGTGTCTCCAGCCCACTCTGCCCAGTCATACTCGGGCGGAGTAAATTCCTTTTGTTGCTTATCATGAGGCAACCTTTCTTCCACCCACCAACGAGCATCCTGTATTTGACTCGAAAAAGGATTCCCCTACCTTTCTCTGTGCCGTGTGCAAAATAACAGACGGAGACAGTGCCCTTCAGGATGCGGCCCAAAATGGAAAGATTGCATACCATACGACTGATCACTGAAGGGATCCCTTGGCGCATACCCCGCAGGCAGTTGTGTCATGCCAGACTGTCCATAGACTGGGATGATTAATGCGTCGACTTGATGGGCTGGATTGACTTCTTTTCCCCAGGATGTGGATGGAGTGGATCTTATGGATACGGGCTGCGCAGTTACTTGGACCAAGCGCCACTGTGCCACTGCTGACCATGGGAAAGAAGCAATCGGAATATCGGGAATCATAAACCCTCTCTGTCTTTACTTTAGCAACGTCGATACCGTGAAGCAAACAACATCGACTGTGCCTCATCAGGGTCGCCTCTTGACAGCCACTACTCTCTCACGCGCCCAATTGAGGCACCATGCAAGCTCGATAAGGGTTCCTTCAGCATGCTTGATATTGGTGCTGAATATTTTTTTTAGCGGTTGCGGCGGATGTTGGGAAATGTGCGGGACAAATGCGATACGCACACCCCTGTCACCGGATTTCGGAGTCGACCGCAGGATGGTGCAGGAAGACAGCATGAAGAAAAATAAATATTATGACACGGAAGACGCACCTCGATGTTTTAAGGTACCGGGGTTGAGCAGAAATAATCGCGCACTCAGAGAACGATTTAACTTGTAATGGTCAGGCACAAGCCATCATCTTACGGCGCCGTAGATGAGTCCCGGCGGGTTCGACCAGTACGCTTCAAAGGCATCGGGGTCCTGGAGAGGGTCAAGGCGACAGTAGCGTATATGTGGCCACTTGCCTACTATAAAAAGACGGTGAAAGTGCAGCTGTCGAACTGATGACTGGATGGACTCGGCGGCTGAAGAAATGAGTGAGAGCAGAGCAACCAAGAGCAGGAAAGGACCATGGAATTCCACTTGGGTTTGAAGGAGTTTACTGAGCATCGTCGTCTGTTGTTCATCTCTGTCAAGTGAGTCTTATATGGGTTGGCTCTTCAAAATCTCATAAGAATCTTCGATAAGAGTACGAATAGCTCTCCTTTCAAGGTCTCACTTTAGCCTTCCAAAGACCAATGCGAAACCTCCTGGGTTTTGTACTGCAGGGGATGCTGTTGTCGGTCAAAGAAGGCTATGCTAATCTATAATCGCAGGAGAAAACATGAGAACGAATGATGAGCTCACGCCGACTATCGGCCCTCAAAGACGTGATAATAAAGATAACCATGGGCAACTCCTTCATTTGCTGGCGACAATGGGCGAGATAAGACAGAACAAAACACGTCAGATTGGCTCGGTTGACCCTTGCTGAGAGCAGCAACTAGGATTTGATTACGTGCATGTTTATCCGTCAAATATTTGGCATGGCTATCTCGCCTGGTACTGTAGCTTGTCGTTATCTTGATATCTTGTCGCTAGCTTAGCGTGACCGACGCTGGCTGGTCTCTCCACATCCATACCCCAGACGACTTCTCTCTTGGGGGGAATGGTTCCTTACGAGCTAATATTGTTGAAGCGGGATTCTGGGACCATAGTGATGAAGTGACTCTGCCACTTTGCTTCCAATTTCATGTTCCCCCGTTCCCCATACTGGACCTTGTCCACCGCGGAGAAAGGCTCGTCCCGTGCTGACCCGACCCAGCACATCCTTGTCACAAGATAAGCAGAACTGAAGTGCGATCGGGCATGTCCTACGCTTCCCTCATTGGTAGGGCTGCGAAACGCAAGCATTTTATCCCAGGCACTTCATATACTCTCGTCCACCCGGGCTTCACCATTGGCTAAAATTTAGCTATCTCGGGGTTGCGCAAAGCCTTCAGTATCTTGGTCGATATCTTTCACGATAAACCCGAAGTCGTCTCCTCTCCACAATTTACCTACCACTAACATCTATCCACAGTGTACGAACGAGCAGAGAACAGTGTCGGGTTCGACTGCCGAGAGCTCCGCCCCGACCCATCTGCTACTCGGGTTCGGCTTGCGCATAGTCATGGTAAACCTTACTATTTACCGGCGGATATAGTTTTCCGACGTTTTCCCTAGGTGAGACATGAAAGCTCCGTAGAGACGGCCTCATTAAGAGATAATGTCGGGCCGAGTCGAGCAAAAGAACGCATCAGCCAATTTCCCGTATCTTAATAAAGTATATCGAGGTCAATGGTATGAGAACACAACACTCGGTAATGTCGCTGATCTATTGGTAATATAATCGATAACAAGTTTTTTATGCTTCGCCCGCGCAAGATATATCAATTGTTACCTGTCTGTTCGCTATAGATCAACGATCCATGCACGTTTATCTTCCATCCAGGACCCTCGGTAATAACTTCCGGAGTACGGCTCCAGTATATAGAAATTAAGTACCTACCATCAACACAAATAGCGCTTAAAATCTACTGGTAGAGGGATATTGTGCCAAGACTCACATGAACATTGACAACACCACGTTACTTGATGTACGGAGTATATGCATGCCCCCCACCCCCGCATCCCATATGGGTTAGGTAGTACTGCCACTAGTAGTAGCATTAGTGTGTTAAGATACCAAAAGAGGCTGAAGCATCTAGCCACCAAACCTGCCAGACTAGAGTAAGAATCTGGCAGGGAATCCAGATTCTAGGTTTTACTTACTCGGCCCATCTGCTTAAGTAGATAAAAAAAATTTTTAAGTCCTGTTTTGCCGATGCTGGCGGGCCCAGGGGCCAGGAAGTGACATTTGTACTACTACTATTCGGTCTAGTCGAGACTAATTCTATATGCTAGCTGTCTGACTTGACGGAGTAACTTAATATAGTAGTAGTACCCACCCTGATGCAGAGACTTATAGTTATAAGGTAGACACTACTGTGCGGTGAAGTATTACAATTGTCTAACTGTATCACCGGTCAAACCTCGGCGAATCTAGTCCACTGCAGCGTAATTATACCTACTCCTGTCTTGTTAATGACATGGGTTTACATAGTGCGTATATATTGAAGTAGAATACTGAAACATGCGAACTGAGAAGTGCTGGCTGAGGAATATAGTAATTATGCATATGCGTAGTAAAAATGCCATTCAAGCGTGCTGTACAGTAACCAAGAATCTCTAAATAACATGCATATACAACACATATAGATGATCACCGGACACACTTTCCTTGTGGCTGATTATATCGAGTTCAGTTCATAAGACCACGTAATGAGTATCCCAAACATAACAGAAAAGAGAGTGACCTGACTGGATTGTGAAAAAGAAATGGCAGGAGAAACGTCACAAACATAAGGGAGAGTAAGAGAGAAAGAGAGACAGAGACAGAGTCTAACCGCGAGCTGCGTATGTATAGTAGTAAAGCAGGAGCGCATGAAACAAACAAATGGTAACGATGATGATGTGGAAAATGCCGCCCAGAAACCCTTGCGCCCGCTAATGCTTAGCTAGTAGTATATAGTGTATAGGACAACCCACCGGGGAGATATTTATGAAACCAAAAAGAAATGCAAAATATCGAATGGGGGTATATATTAAGGAACTGAAATCGTTGCTCTTCACCAGGTTTGCCCTTTCTCTATAAGTTTCAATGTTCTTCGTAGTTATTGAGGTTGGCCGGGGTGTCCCATCGGGGGACTTCCAAACGCGGCCTGCTGCGCTGCGTCTGTGTAGACAGGGTATTGAACCATGTTCACCTGTGGCATTCCATTTACGTCCTGCCACGCACTAGGGTAGCCCATCGAGGTGGGCTGGGCGTATGAGACCGGTACCGGCGTACCTTGGAGATCGGCCGGGGGGCTCTGCGGGTTCATAGGACCGGTAGGATAGCCCTGACCAGGGCTTGTCACTCTGCGCTTGAGATCAGCGGGCATTGGCTGCGCGAATCCGGTGGGGCTGGCATACGGCGCAGTCATATTCTGTTGTGCGGGGAACGTCATTGATCGCGTCGGAGTCATTTGCCAGACTGATCCATCTGGTTGCAAGGTATACGGAGAAGTGGGACTGAGAGACTGCGACTGCGATGGCACGGTTGGTGCGCCGGGTAGCGAAGGGTTTGGCGGCATGGCGGCCATGGGAGTTCCCGGTTGACTCCATACCTGTGGAGGCATGTTGACCATCGGTTTCCCTGCTGCGGACATTGTTGCCAGCATCTGAGGGTCTGATGGGAGGGTAGTAAACTCGTCCCAGGGAACGGACGGATCCATCGGTGCTGTCGCATCTAGAGCCAACCCCGCGTCGTTAGTCGTCAAGCCCCTCAGTTTTGACGGTTGTTAGAAAGGATCACGGTTACTCACCTGGTGGAAAATGTGCCATCGGATTCGCAGGATAGCCCGCAGCACTGAAGGATGCTACCTCTGGGCCGGCACTCAAGGGCATGGGTTGATAGGGATAATAGGCATCTGTTTGCTCACCAGTAACCGTCGGAGGTGAAGAGGAGGCCGTGGATACATCTGCTGAGATCGTCTCAATGCGAGAACTGGGACGAGATTTCTTCTCGATAGGTGGCTGCTGGTCCACAGGGAAAAACTGGCACTCTTTTCGCAGCCGAATGCAGTTTTCGCATCGCCCTTGAGGGTCGTCTGCTGCAACGAGACACCGGATTTTGCGCCGTCGGCAATGAACTATTGACGCACGAATAAGTAACGCATCGATGGGGTAGGACGACTGGGGGAAGGGAGGGACTCACCGCATGCGACAGATGTACGATGGTATCCTAGCTTGTTGCGCTTCTTGTCGGCGGTAGAGGGGTCCATGACGGCAGTCTGTGATACGGTAACCGATGTCATACACTCGACAGCCGCGGACATGCTTTCTGGAAAACTGGGAAAGAGGAGAGCAAGTAGACCCAGCTCTGGTAGCGCAGGCGCATTGAATACGCCCGGTAATCAAGAGACACACGCGGAGTCAGTGGGCACTGATCGCAAGAGCTGGATGGGCGAATCGTAAACTGCAAGGGCAGACTGGCGGGGAGTAATCGTCGAAGCGAAACCACAGCAAGTTCCGCATGAAAGAGCCAATCCACAAATCCCAGATCCAGGCTGCTGGCGTGATAGTCGTACGTCCCTTGGGCGCTCGTTTCAGCGTTGGGGCTCCACAGTTGCGACGAAGCAGGAGGGCCGCCTGAATGGATTGAGGGCTAAATCGAGGGGTAGATAGGTGTTTCAACACAATTAACCCGAGGCCCGGCACCAAGGAAATAGAAGGAGTCTATATATTGTCGAGATTAATGTCGTGGTAATTGTCGTGTCGTCGTGATGCAGAAAAGCACTGCAGGTACCTCGGCGGACGTCACAGGAGAAAAGGAAAAGGTCCCACGAAGGCTGGCAGGAGGAATTCGATGAATAAAATTAGGAGCAAAGGAGGGCAAGAAGTAGAAATAAGAGAGAATTAAAAAGGGAAAAAAAAAAAAGGCGATGGAATGGACAGTGAAAGTTGGGCAAGAAGGGCAGTAGTGAAGGCCAAAAGGACCCAAGTAGGTATGCAAGTGAGCGAGGATTAGGTACCAGGAGCAGTCAAGAGCAGCAGCAAGCAACCAGGGAATGAAACAGTGACAGAACAGGGAATGTATCGGAGAAATACAGATAAATTAGGATTATGGGCCAAGAGGCAGGACGACAAGGAGCGACACGCGAGGATGGAAGAGGGAAGAGGATGCGATAGTGAGGAGAGAGTTAGTAGAAGAAGGCCAGAAGAACTCTGGAAGCAGTTCGGCCAAAGTCTCGGGAGTTTGACATCAACAGAGTTGATGATGATTTCCGAGCATCTTATATTTAAAATTAGGCTTGAGTTTTTTTATTATTTTTTTCGCGTGGTGCTCGCTGAGGAACTGCAGGCGTGGTGCTGGAAAGGGGTTTGGAGTGGAAATCAGGTAGAAAAATACGCCTTGGCCTAAAATAATAAAATAAAATACAAATAATAATGGCGAAAAGTAAGGCAGTTAAATGACATCAAAGAGACAATGAGTAAAAAAGTGGATAGTGGCATGAGCGTTGAGAGAGTCAGAATAGAAACCGTCAGACAAACTCCCAGCACGGAGTATCAGCAGCTGCCCACGCTGGAATGCAAAATGCAGAATCAGAATGCAGCTTAATAATAGTACACTTCTAACTTATCTGACTCTTGAGGCTGTCATCTATCTAAACCTTCGGTCTGTCCCCAGAT
The DNA here is from genome assembly GCF_001890705.1 of Aspergillus sydowii CBS 593.65. Lineage (NCBI taxonomy): Eukaryota > Fungi > Ascomycota > Eurotiomycetes > Eurotiales > Aspergillaceae > Aspergillus > Aspergillus sydowii. Next base: position 588,741 of record NW_024467868.1, read on the forward strand.
GAATATGAAATAAGCGGGAGGGTGTCCTGGAACAGGGCCATTTGTGGCGGGAGTTGGAGCAGCAATTCTGGCTAAGTATAAGATGAAACGACTAACTCGAGGTAATTTTCCAGCTTCTGGAATCTGGGATTCTGGGTACGGGAGATTTACCATCAGAGTAGTTGCCGCGACTCAGACTTCCACTCCAGCAATTGCATTTGCCATTTACGACTTACAGCTTCAGCTCCATCTGGAACGATGAATCTCGACCCGACCCTGGGCCCTCATGCTCCCCCTCTCCTCCTCCATCCATCGTCCACGGACCAGCGGGAGAGATCTCAATTCTCACAAGCTACTGCCCGTTGGGCGATAGGGCATGAAATGATCTATCCATCGTCGATGAGTCGGTTCCTGCTTGATGTCCGATGGAGACCGCCGGTATAAGATTCAGGTCGAGGCGTCGTCACCAGACGTGCGTTCCTCGACTCCTTACGGCGTACATCAAGCCAAACCACTGGGTTACTGAGAGGTCGAGCGTGGGTAACATTGGGATTCTCCGTGATGCCCCCAATCCGGGCTCCCAATCCGAGGACACCCATGGAACCAGATCTGTGACAGAGAGCTGGATTGGGACTAGCCCAGGGTGGGGGGAGAGTCCCTGAAGCTGTCGGGAGGGCTGAATTTCATCATCTCTGTCCAGTCGCTGTTCGTAATCTGGCATCATGGACAAGTGAGGAAATGTCTCCGTGTCCGTGGGACTTGGGGTCACATTCCTCGCGTTCTTTGACCGCCAGCCAGAGCCTGTCAGGCTCCAGGACGCTTCGGGGAGGCTTTTCCTCTGTCTGCTTGTTACTTGGAGAGTACACCCCTGAATGCTCATTGGGTGGCCGCAGTGGGCCTGATACAGTTGACGGAACCAATAAAAGCCCGCGACCAAGGCAGCAGTTTCCCTTCTGGGCGGCGGACACCCCAGTCGCTCCCCGATGCGGGCTAGCGCCAAGCTGAAACAGACCCTCGAGGCATCGGTGGTCCTTCGAGAAGCCTGCACTCGTCAGCATCTCCACCCACTGCAATTCCGACGCAATTCGAGCTCTCCCATGCTGGCTCGGGCCCCATTCTTGTTATTATTGGAAGAACCTTGGGACATGCAACCGCTGCTGTGTCTTGCACCTGGGTATCAAGTTCTGCTTGTACCTGCCTCCCTCCAACACCTACTGAATCGTGCGTCCAACCGGTCACGCCGTGGTGAGCGCGATGGAGTCTGATGGCGACTAACGAGCTGTCAGAAAGCATCGGTGGACCCAGCAAGGTTTAATTAAGGATGATTCTCCAGCTCGCAGTCTCTTCAACGCTGCAATTTCTGCATTGTCCGGTGGGCCTTGGCCAGCACTGCATGGCTGTCTGCAAGGGGAAGTTCCAGAGCCAATCTGGAAGCCCGGCTTGCGTTTTCCCATCCAAAAGAAATAATGCAGCCGAACGATCATCTGGTCGATCTTCATCGCCTCATCGCCTTGGTTTGCGCCGTCTCCCAAGGTCAATAATGCAAGATCGAGCCGGCTGCGACTGGACTGCGAGTTGGGTGTGGGCATTGATGACGAGTCGTCGTTGCTTACTCGCTGCCAAATCATCCAAAGTTCCAGACTAATTATACCTGCAAATAGGGGTCCATCATCACATCCTGGAGAGACCGGAAACTCAATGTCAATTGGCAAGCCACTAGCTCGGATGTCGGAAAAATGCCCTGGACATTGACAGGCATGCCAGAAGCCCATGACAGCCCGACGTCCCTCAGCATTCAGGGTCTGGCAGTGGCTTGGCTGACTGCTGACCACCGTACCCTGGGCAGCATGAAAGTCGAGCCTGAAGCATCAGGCTGCCCTCGGCTCGTTCCGGAGTCGACTCCTCGGTCACTATCGCGACGCGAGACGCGACTCGCACCATTGGAAGATTGGACTGCGCTTCGGGCTTGTAAGCAACTCGGAACAAACGTGTAGACCCTCATGTCTCACTGCGCGGTGCGCATCGTGGTCTTTGTTGAAAATGAGCTCATTTATTCTGCACTCGTAGGTATATTATTGACTCGCGACTTCGCTAGAGACATATATCGATAGACGATAGTGGAGCTGGCCCAGTCAGCCCACACTCGTGCTGGCGGCTAAAGTCGAACAATAACACGTACCGGAGTCTTGCTTCAGGCCCGAGAACTGGGAGATCTGCTCCATATGCCCGATCGAAGAAGGCGAACACGTAGGCCTGGCAAAGCAAACGAGCTGATCGTCCAGCCTCTTGTCACGCTGGGCGTTGTGCGGCTTTCATTCACGCACACAGCAGCTCCGTGACTGCCATGGACTGGATCCATCGCAGTAAAATACCAATCCAATAGTCTGGCTGTGTCGTCCAATCCCACGGCAGGATGCAAAACTGGGGTGAGACCGAGGGCGTTCGCGGACGGTCGATGTGCCACCGTGGAGTCTTTCTCAACGGTCGTGGCCCTCGTGGGGCGCAATTGCAGCAATCTGATAACGGTTTCCTCTTAAGTCCGACTCTTGAGTCTTTTCGAGTTTCGACTCTCCAGTCGTCGTCTTGTCGTCTCGTCATCGCTTCAACGGCAAATTTGCCAGCCCCCCCGAAGAAGAAAATAATTTCCATTGCTGGCTAGAAAGAGCGGAGGGAATTCCTTCATCTCGCAGCCGTTGCCGTTTTGAGGGACTGTTCGCCGAAGCGCGAATTTGTCTCACTCTCGCTCTTCCTCTTCCACACTGGCACCTTGCTCGAGTCTTCGCTCGCCCATCATTCGATCCTCATTATTCAATCCCGTTGGCCCGGCGCCTGCTCGGCTTCCGAACGGCCTGTTTCACCATCGCCTGTCGCTTGCTTTCCATGTGGTGATCCACCTCCATGCTTACTTCAAACGACATCTTACGCGTCCTTTCTGGGGCCTGCACCAGCCCTGCACCAGCTCTCAATCTGGTTCGCCTCCCCAGGTCTGCTGCTCTCGTCGACCATTACGGCCCTTCCTAGTCTATATAGCGGACGGCTAACCTTTAATCATGTGCGTGCCAGTTCGGAAATTCGATCTCCTCGATCAGATCCACGGCTCTTGCTCGCCTCGGCCTTCGCGCTTTCTCGGGCTAGTCTCGACTCTCGATTAGCTCCTATCGGCCACTTTTTTATATTTTACTTTCGTCGGTAATAATGACGGCAAGGCGGCGTTGGAATATGTGGGGAAGTATGTGGGTTGATACTTGATACTCCAACGACACGCCCATGACTCGAAAGCTCTCGAACGACATCTACGTGAAACTCGTGACCGACTCCAACATCAATTCCTCCGTGTCGCATTGGCCTCGACTCTGAAGTCTTGCCCTGCCTGCTTCGCCCTCCACGAAATCCTGGCCCTGGAACTGATCTTGCCGGATGACTCGCAACCCTGTCTTTGGCTTGACTCGGAAGACACCCCACACCGAAACGTAGCCCACTCGCCCCCCAGAATGTCGCACAGTCCTTTCGGACTCGACCGATGATTTCACGGAATGCGGGCGATGCCATGTTCTAGAATACTTCCTTCCCGGGACCGCAGTGGGTGAGACACCAAGATAATGTGCCATATGAGAGCCTGATGGGTATGCCCAGATGCCGATTGGCGTTTAGGCGTTGTTAACCCCAGGTCAGAGTCAACAGGAATGGAGTGTCGCGTATGAAGGGGAAAGCTATCATGACTATGAGACTGCATTTGTGGATATAGACTCACGCCGGAGCAGTCTTGCATTTACTCCACGGGCAAAACTTTATGGACAAAACGCTCGGCAATGCTCGTGGAGTAGAATCATGCGTACAATCTTCTCAAGAGGAGTACACCCATCCCGGAAAGTGTTATCGCCAGGGTCAATAAACGGACCAATTAGCCACACCTTAGCCATTAAGATGGAGCTCCGTTACCTGTGTGTTGGCAGTGCCATTGTTGCTTTTTATATCGAGCACCGACGAGTGGAAGTCAAACATGATCCTGGGCAACTGGTATGGTGCTAAAGTGGTGGGAATCCTCTGCATATTAGGTGGCCGAACTCAAAAAAGCTGGTTTGAGAGATCTCTTCCTTGTTTGCTGACAAGACGGGTATCCGCAGCCTTGACCACAAATTGTGTGTTTCTGACAACTTCTACTGTCCGAGCACCTATGCTGTCGCACCGAAATCCCTGCTATGTTTCTACCAGGACTTGAAGCCACTCCTGCGCCACTTTCCATCACAACGGACACTACCCATGGAGATCCGCAGGCGGCGCGACCCGGATAGCGGGTACAGGAAGCCAAGTAGAAGGTCCGCCGTGATACCATTCGGAACTGTACCGCAGTCCAGAACCAGAATATTTGCGCGCCTACTGTGCGGGGCGTTTGTCTCACGCGGTCTTTGAATTCGGGAGGCATATACCTTTCCGCTTCGATGACCTAGCCCGACTGATTCTCTGCGAACGACAGCAGGATCCAAAATTTTCGCCGTGAATGGCCGAGTGCAAAAGTTGAGGGGGAAAGTGAGGGCTAGCCTGGAATTTTCGCACAGCCAATCGATAATTACGTCGTTGCGAAGTTTGCGATGAAGATGTAATCAAAGCCGAGATTGTCTACGGATGGCGCACCACCGTGACCATCTCAACTAGTCTTTACGGTTCCAAAGCGTTTAGACGTCTCACGCCATTCTGCAGATCATGCGACGTGCGCACACTAACCTGTAACAGTTCCGGTAGTAATCCTGCATACGGTACCACCTGCCTATGGAAGAGTCCGGCTAAGGATACAGCAAAATGAAATTTATACAAGCCGCATGGTCAAAGGACTCGCCATTGCAAAAGACAATACTCGCAAATGATTGTCTGTCACTGCTCGTGACAAGATGTGTTTACGCATCCAACCGGCCAGCAAATATGTCAAATAAATCACAAGCCTCTACGTGCTGATTCCGTTTTGCTAATTGTCCGCTGTCGTATACGGTTCTCTTGATGCGGAGTTCATTTGGTCGGCCGTGATGTTTGACCATCGCATGCTTGCAAGAAAGGGTAAACTCGAACACCTCAAAAGGCCGACTATTTTGTTCGTATGGGGCAACCAGGGAATCTGATCCGTGCGGCCACTCGCGTCTTCGAAAAATAGTGAAGCCCAATTCCTCCAGGCATTTTCCCACTCGTTGGGGAGGGAACCTGTGGGCTTCGACTGCCAAAACTAGATCTAGTTTTCGACATCCGCATCCCTGGATTGTTGTATTTGCCTCAGTTACCCAGCCTGGGATTGGGACATGCCTTGAATTGTACAAAGTTATACGGATGGTGCGAAGGAAGCTCTTGCTAGAATAGCACCATTATAGCGGGCAAGCTGCAAGGTATCATGCAGATACCGTTTTCAGCGTTCTCCTGCTGCGAAAACCAGCATTTCAACGGTGCCCCTTGTTAGCGCCCTCAAACAACTTGGTGGTACTGCAGCCGAGGTTTTTGTGCGATGTTACCGACTCGGCTACGCGTGCGACACCTTGTGGTGGAGATTCATACAAGAAATGACCGCTTGACTCCAACCGCAACGAACACTAGCCTCGGCAGTAAACATCCGACATTCCACAGGATGGTCCTTGATGCAGCGGCGCACCTCCTTACTGGACTGCGATGTTGAAAATTCTCCGGTTTCTCGGTTGAGGCCGACCCCTAGACTCGGCAAGACGGCGACATCCCCTTACAGGTTCTAGTAGGATTGCAGGGAGGGCGAAACCATTGCTTCGCTTATGCTTCAGGTATGTCGGGTAAGAAGGGTTGGTAGGTTAACTTGCCATTGATAACTTAACGTAGTTTAATGTGACGTCTGCACTTTTGTTCATCTAGACTATCACATGTTTTGATGAGAAAGTGGTACATTTATGATTTAATTGAAGACCGTGGTCCCATTAAGAGCAATTGTTTAAAAGAACGAAGGGAGTTATATGTATGGAGCTTATCAGACAAACGTTACTATACTATACTGCAGTTATGTGCCGGCACCAAAGTCCACACAAACCTCCCCCATGGATCATATATATATCGTAATGTATCATAGCATAGCATAAACATGGAAGCGTGGGAAGTTTAAGCATGCTTCCCCAAGAAATCCAGCGCAGTGCGATAACCGCGCTCATACTCCTTCTTCACATTCTCATCCTCGAGATCACTCCGCGCCGCCATCCAGCCGTGAATCTGGGTCGGGAAAGTCTCGACATAGTGATCCGACTTCAATGCCGCGCCAAACTTGGACACATCGTCGGGGTTCTCGTCTTTACTCGCCAGGAGGGCCATGGGGATATTGATGTTCTTGGCGTCATTCGGGTCCAACATGGCCGGGTGACACTGCACGGCTGCCTTGAATGTCTTGTTCTCGGTGCCGGAGGAGAGAACGGTGATCTTGCCGCCCCAGCAGTAGCCGAGGATGCTCCAGGAGGAGAAGCCGCCGCCGGAGGGGGTTGGGGGTGCGAGGGAGTTGGCTTCGGAGACGACGCCGGGGATCTTGGAGAGGGTGTTGGGGGGTGCGGCTTTGGTTTGGAAGAAAGCGCCGAGCTTTTGCTTGTGGTCGTCGGTTTGAGGGGGGAACCAGGAAATGTCGGCGGGTTGGCCCTCGAAGAAATCGGGCATGAAGACGCGGTATTTCTGCGAGGAGGAGGTGGAGAGGATGTCGGCGCCTTGAAGGGTCTGGGGGAAGAAGCCAAAAATGTCTATTCGGTACCTTGGTTAGTCTGGGGGTTGACTTTAGTAAGAAGGGGAGGGGAAAGTACCGTAGATGACGAGGATGGCCTTAGTCGCAGATTCGGGGCCCGTGACGTCTGTTATCATGTTAGAGTGGTTTCAAATGGTTGGAATGGAGGACGGACATGTCTTCAGGCCATTGATGGTCTTGTATTCGCCCTTGGGCTGGTAGCCCTTGGAGACGATCGGGGGAATGCTGTTGGCACGATTCTGTTAGGCGACTGCGCAGCTAAGATTACCAGGGATGAGACGCACGAGCAACAGGCCTTGCTAACGCCAGACATGTTTGAAGCTGAGCAGTGGAGTGGTCGTTGGAATTGTAACTGGAACGGCGAGCCCGAGAGTCGGGGTTGTCTCAGGGAGAAAATGGACCTACGGAGGGGGTAGGTTAGAAGCTGGCGGGTGAACATAGACAATTGAGAGACAAGAGCGATGAACGTACGATTGACAGCAGTTGATGAGTTGGGAGAGAGGTGGGAGAGAAGAGATGAGGTGGAAGAGGGCGAGCTGGGTGGTGAACGTTTACCCGAGCCCCGCGTCGACGTCATTTCGGCGTCGGTCGCTCGGTTACCACCTGCGGTGTTATCATGTCAAGTGTTTCGAATTATTTGCTGTTGCTATTCCAACATTTCAATTATTTTCGATAGCGTCTCAAACAGGATTGCTGTAGTTATGACAACTTTCATGGAATGGTCATAGCAATCGATGGTATAGTACGGAGATAAGCGATATATACAACAATATGTATAAAGGCTGTATCCGATCGACCATTACACAACGCGCCTCCATAGCATGGCGCAGCAAGCTACAACAGCAACATGGCAATAGGCTGGAGCCAATGTTGAATAAACTACAATAAAGTGCCAGAGCAGACGCCACGACAGTGCAGCCACGGCGCCATTGTAGTTTAATCCATGGGCAGCGCAGGAGGACAGGGCCCAGGCTCGTCTGCGCATTCCTGGCCAGGGCGGAGCAGAAGTCTAGACTTCCCGGACCTCCTGGATGTCAAAGAAATGCAAGGATGTGCATGCGACCCAAGATTGGGAGCGGACGTTTTCAGGAGAAGCTCCTGCTCACCGACACCAAAGGGCGAGCGATGTGACGGGGCCAGCGCATTCCGATTCCTGAATCTCATTTCTTCTGAACACAGACTGAACATCCTAATCTCAGACGAGAGTTTGGCTAGCTTGTTTCGACTGGTCAGCTTCAGGAAGCGAGGTTGAGGGAGGCAACGACAGGTAAAATGCGAGACATGCCAGCGGAAAGCTAATTAAACGGCCTTGACTGGTCCAATCCCGGGAATTATTTTTATTATTACTAGTACTCCGTAGCATTGAGGCCTGTCAGTGTCAAGTCCGCCACCCGACCCGCCGGCACCGACAGGCTGGTGCGGAGCGAGCCATTCCGTGTGGTGGACATACAGCACATAATTCGAGAACAGGACGAACGGAGGATAGACATGGTGGCTCTGAGTGAGAGAACAGAGACCGAGGAGAAAGTCAAAACAGAGGAGGAAAAGACCTGGAGAGACCGCGTTTTCCCGACAAATCATGCACGAGACCCAATTTGGGAGCACAAACAACACTAGCCGCATGCGGCTAGTGCTGACCACGCGGGAATGCAATTGGGAGCCAGCGCCCCACTGGCTGGGCACGCTGGCGCTGACTGGCCGGGACCGGCCACAACTGGCAGGTGACTGGGCAGGTGACTCGCGCGGTCGCTGGCCACTCGCTTTGTTTTCTGAGAATCGAACTGGACAGCTCCAACCACGCCGGCGACGACAGAGTGAATGGGGAGGGACGAGCAGAGTGGAATGGGATTGGAATGCCGAGGGAGGCCCACCATGCGTCCGTGCCACGGATACGAGCGAACCCCGGCGCTGGAACTGGTTGAGTTCATGTCTCTCGCTTGGGGCTGTCAGAGTCAAAGACCTGGTTGTCTGATCGATCTTGTTGGCGCAGATTCGCTACCAGCAGAACCACTTTCTGCCTCAGCTGTCATGCAGGAGCGACGCAAGGAGCCCCTAATCTTGCTATCTGACTATCTGACTTTTTGTCGCGTTATTTAGCATGCGATATTACAATTAGCCTTCACCTGTATTTTGAATCCTAGCTCTCCTGTGCACTGTGTTGGGTGCGCACCCTAGACTTCAGGCCGAACGGTGGACCTCTTCCCTGTCAACCACGTTGCCGAGTGATCAATGATCATCGTGAGATACAAAGAGAAGCATCGGGATCAAAGCCAGAGACAAATCGAGGCAATCGATCTGTGAGCGAAGGCCGGTGGACGGACGAGGCCATCGCAGTCGTTAGTGTCGCTCCTCTCGTTTCTTTTTCCTCCTTTCGCTGCGCGTCTCCTTTTCGGTTTTCTATTTCTGGGTTTCGTGTCTGTTTTCTGTTTTTCCCTCCCAATTTTCACGATTTTCACCATTTGCACCCCCGCGTTGGCCAGACCCTCGCAGACTCTGCCTGATATCGAGCTTTTATTATTATTGCAGTCTGACTTTTGGCTCCTCTCTTTCGTATCTGACCGCTCTCTTCTCGCTTTCGCCTCCTCTCTCGCTCTTTCTCTCCTTCTCCCTCTCGCCCATGGGTGACTGACTGACGGGCTCTTTGTCTTCCCACGCCATGTCTTTGTCCTGAGTTCTGCTGGTTCTCGCTGTCACCTCCAAGTCCTGCTTGTTTAGAATCGGGTATGCCTGTTAGCTAAGATCTCCACCGCTCCAGCCTCTGCATCGCAGGCTCTTATCTCGGCCGATCCTTTACTGCTCTGAGAGATCGCGCTCTGCGATCCCACTCGCCCTGGATCCTCCCGACGTCTCGGGGGCCCTCTCTGGGAATCATCGTTTCTGGCACCTCGGTGCTGGTGCCGGTGCTGGCGCTGAGTCCGCTGAGCAGTTTGCCTTTCATTTTCCTCCTTCGCAGTCTTCACTCTCCTCGGCCGTGGCCGTCGCTCCTGCTGCATTACCCAGGGACGCGTCTGCAAACCTGGCGACTCTTGCGCTCACCCCGGGTATGGGGACGGGGCTGGAGGTCCAACAACCGTTGAATGCACGTCGACCGGCTGCTCCGCCGCTACCGACGTTTGAGTTGCCGCCGCCGTCCTTCAGTAACAGCGCCGCGGCTGCCTTGAAGTATCCCCTGCATCACCCGCATCTTCCTCCGCCGACATCCAGTGTCGGCAGCATCATCACGGCCCAAACAGCACATGCTGCCGACATTCCGATTGCGACAACGGCGACTGCGGCTGCGACGACTGTGACTGCGCCGACATTGAGCGCGATCTCGTCTTCTCCCGAATCAACGTCTTACTGGGCACCGCAAGGCACGTATAGCGGGAGCGCTGGCCGTCAGTCTTGGACCCCGGGGCTCAACTCGTCCTACTCAAACCGAGATCCCTTTTCACCATCTTTCAACCCTTCTCTCCATCGCAACCCGGCGACCTCGACCCCCGGCGCCGATACCATCCCCCCGGGGTACGATATGAACCAACTACCTCCGTTCCATCAGCCGATGGGGACAGCGGCGCCAGCGCATCCTGGGTTGGCCCCTCCGATGATAAGCGCTCCGCCGCATCCGTCTGTCCCGTCGAACGATCCGTACATGTCCAAATCTTCGTCCGCACCGGCCTACGGAGCCGTCCAGCAGCTGTCCAGCCCGCCAAACGCCTACCAGCCGTACGGAGGGGCACCACCACAACATCCTCCGCCGCTGGCGATGCATCACGCTCCGCCACGGGTTGCCTCCAACCCACCTCCGCCACCACAACCGCAACAGCCACCTCACCTAAACTATCAACGCCAGCCATGGCCGTCATATTCGCTGCCTGCAATGACAGGACCGGTGATGTCCAACGTCCACAGCCCGGGTGGGCAGATGTCGATAATGGGCCCGTTGCAGTCGGGGATTCTCCCAGGCTTCAACAGCGGACATGTGGCTAGCATGCAGCAGATGTATGGCGGACACCCGCCGCATCCGATGCACGGAGGCGCGGGCCCGACGAACGACCGGCCGTTCAAGTGCGACAAGTGTCCGCAGAGCTTCAACCGGAACCACGACCTGAAGCGACACAGCCGCATCCACCTTGCAGTCAAGCCGTATCCATGCCATAACTGCGACAAGCAGTTTTCGCGCAAGGATGCATTAAAGGTATTTTCCTTGATTCCGCTGAATCCTGACAATGTGCTAACTTGAGTAGCGCCATCAACTGGTCAAAGGCTGTAAAGACGAACTGGAGAAACCGGTCAAACAGGAAGTCAAGGTTGAGGAAGCCGGCGAGCACTAAACTGCTCGGATCCCTCATCGTTTTTTACTGCTGCACCCCGCCGAGACGAATCGGGGCCTGCACAGTGCATGTCACGTCACTCGGACGGAGGGTTACTCAAACGAATACCTAGTATTAGTAGAGACCGCCCCTACGGCGCCTACCCGGGGAAAGCGGAGCGAACCAGCAACGGTCGTAACGCGCTCCGAAATGCCATCCTGGAATGAAACAAGACCAGGAATATCGAGATAAAGAAGCAGAAGCAGAAACAGGAGGAGAGTCAGAGACTGACACAAGCAGGGATGGATGGAAGGAAGGAGTTTCGGCGGAGGTGGTGCTCCGTCCTCCCCCCCCTTATCGCATGTTTGTTCGGCGTTTTTCATGTATCGAAGACGGATTGATTGATTCCACACGTGGAACGTCCAGGATTATTGTAACTTGGCTTAAGGTTGGCTTGACTTGGGAATTTGGTTGGGTGTTTGGTGTCTGTGCCTGTGTCTTGCCCGTTTTAAGTTGTATGTATGTATCTGTATGCAATTGCAAGAGCACTGACTGAGTAGCATTGCTGTACTGTGCCGTTGTGCTGTGTCACTGTATGACCTCCTGCACGACGTTATATTATACAACGCTTCCACTATCCATAGCATAGGTAGAGTATAGAACAGACTACTATAGAACAGACTATGGCATATATAACCTCATCTCAACCTCCCTACCTACCACCAACCAACAACACTCATCCAAAGGTCTCTTCTCTCTCCTTCCCTCTTCATCAAACCAACAGCAACAGCCAAAATGCATCTACTCCTAGGCATACTAGGCCTAACCACCCTAGCAACAGCCCGCTATTCCATCAACATCCCGCCAACCCTATACACCGGCCCCATAACCGCCGACTACCTCACGCCATCCCTGGACCAATCCGACCTGGACAGCCCCAAGCTCTCGCACGCCAACGCCTCCACCTTCGACTGGTGGCACTTTGACGCAATCGGGATCGAGAACCCCAACGCCAGCGTCGCCGTTACCTTTGCCAATGCCGGGGCGGAGGGGTATCCGCTTGACATGCTACCACCAGGCAATCTGACAACCCCGCTCCCTGGTGTGCCTGGACACTCACTCTGGGCGCATATCTGGGTGACCTTTGAAGACGGGCGGCGGTTTCACCATGTGCAGGCCGTGGACAGTGCACGGATGCATGGGAGTGGGGACTCCAGTGTGGCGATTTGGCATGGGGCTGGTGGGTGGATGGGCAGTGAGGAGGGGTATGAGGTTGAGTTTGCCGTTGGCGATGTAGAGTCTGGGGTTAATGTTACCGGGGGGATTAGTATGGAGAGGGTGCGTCCGTTGCACTCATTTTATCTTTCCATCTATCTTTCTATATATCTTCCTGTGGGTTGTGATGCTAATACTAGGCAGATAACGTCGTCGCACTCTCGCTGCTCAACAGCATCGAATTTCAGCTCTGCACTTGGAATCGGAGACTCGGGGCTTGGCTGGGTCGCTGTTATGCCGGATGCGATGGCCATGGTGGATGTCACTGTGAATGGCGAGAGACTGAGGTTCGAAGGGTATGGGTATCATGACAAGGTAGGCCGGTCTCCTTTATCTCTTTTCTCCCAAATTTGACATCAGAAGAAGAAAAGAAAAAGCTAATAGACTAATTCCAGCTTTGGTCATCTCGCCCCTTCACCTCATCTACGAAATCCCTGCAGCGCGGACGAGCCCATCTAGGACTGTACTCGGTCCTCTGGCTGTCGTATACCAGCGAAAGCAGCCCAAACCAGCAGGTAGTGAGTTCGTTCCTGGCGCGGGACGGGGAGTCTGTGAGTGCGGGGTGCGCGGATGGATCAGTGACGATTATTGCTGGACAACAACAGACTGAGGGAGGACTGGTCAGTGGGTTCCAAGTTGGGATCCCGGGGGCGCAGGTGGATGTCGCGGCTGATAATGAGGAGAGGGACGGACGGGGGACTCATTTGCGGTGGAATGGGAGGGCGAGGGGGATTCTCGAGGGCGTTGATGAGGAGGGCGGCGCCATTTTCGAACGGTTTGAGTATTGATCACTGAGTATTGATCTTATTACTTGAGTATGACTTGAGTATTATTACCGTGGTGAAGAGTGGTGGGAGCGAGTATAACATAGTAACTTATCAAATAAAAAAAGCAGAGAAAGAATTAATTATGCAACAATCTTCTCATCTTTCCCCCTCCACTCCCCAACAAGCCCAACATAATCCTCCACCCCATACGGCTCAACACACCTCTTCCACCCCCGGTCACTCTTCCTCGCCCCCTCAATCCCCAGATCCTTCAGAAGCACATCCACATACGGAATGGCATCGAAGACAAAGTCCGGATTCCTCCGGCCCAGACCCCCGGGGTACCGATGCACGCCGAACTGCGTGTGCAGGGCCGTTTCGTACAAGATGTCTGCGTCTGCATTTGTATTTGCATTTGCGTCTTCTCCACTCACACTGACATCGACATCCGCACTCTTCACATCACCACCCTCCCGACAATAGCTCCGCGGAATCTCCACAGGACACCGCTCAGTGGTGATCTCCTGCAGACTCAGCCGATCGGAAAAGAATGCCGCGATCCACAGTGCCTGAGTCTGCGCAAGCAAGGGGGTATTGATCGTCATAGCGACTCCCATGAACGCAACGCTGCGTTCGGCCGCGAGAGATGACGCGGGAACCATGAACCGGGTCAGACGGTAGGGGTGCAGCGACTGGGTCTCTGTCTGTGCGTCGGCTGCGATAGGCGCGTATTTGGACGGGGATGCGTGTGTGGGACGCTTTGCGAGACGGGGAAAGCGGCGCAAGATCTCCGTGTCAGCTGCTTTGATGAGGGACTGGGGCAGGGGGTCTGGGGCGTTGGGGAAGCCGAGGAGGGAGGGGAGGGAGGGTGGTAGGAATGTGATTGACGGTGTGGGCTCCCAGCCTGAGGCGACGATGAGGGCAGAGATGTCGGATAGAGGTTCGGGGGAGTTGGAGAGGTGGATTGTGCCCTGGGAGAGGTGGTCGATGTGGTCGACGTGAATGCGGACGTGGCCTTCGGTGACGAGGTCGAAGAAGTTGGTGGGATAGTTAAGGATGGAGAGACCGGAGGCGACCCAGAAGGGCGAGATCCAGGGTTTGAGCTTGGCCAGTTCAGGGTGCGAGTTGAACTTGTTGAGCGAGACGACGTCGTTGGCCAGAATGGCCCAGAAGGTGTCGGTGATCTTGCGTCCCAGCCAGGTGCCGTGCAGGAAGCGGCGCACGCGCGAGCCAGGCTGCTCGGCGACGGGATCGGACCAGATGCACGGGCTGAACCAGGTCAAGAGGCGCGTGGTGACGAGCTTCTCGAGCCACCGGTGCAATGGAGTTACGTAGGGCGGCGCCATCCAGCAAGGGCCGTGGCCGTTGTCGCGGATAATCCAGTCGACTTGGGCGCCGGCGGAGGCAGCGGTATAGACGGCGTCCCAGGCAGACTTGGTGGCCCCCAGCACGGCGATGTGGTTCTGGGCCTGCTGGACAGTCGACTTGTGGTGGATGGGCATGTCGGCCGTGTGGAAGAGCGGCCGGTCGAAGGTCTCCTGCCCCTGGATGTGCGGCAGATAGGGCTGCGACGTGATGCCCGTGGCCAGAATGAGCTTGCGCGCGCGCACTTGGACCTCAACGCCGCCGTCTGCTGTAGAATCGACGTAGGTCAGCGTCCAGGTAGTGTCGTCGTGGTGCTCCACGACTGTCACCCGGCACTGCAGCCGGATGCTCTCCATAATGCCAAAGTGCTGCGCGTACCGCTCGAGATACCGCTGGACGACGTGGCCCGGGATGTGCTCGCCGTGCTGGACGCCGTAGGAATCATCCATGGGGAAGTCCGAGTACTCGTACGTGCCGCGCATGTTGTTGGACTTGAGGCCGTCCCACAGTCGGTGCGTGGCCCAGACGCCGCCGACCGAGGATGCGCCCTCGAGCAGACATACGGACGCAGAGGGATGGACTTCGCGGTATGTCTTGAGGGCAGCAAGGCCGCTCCAGCCTGATCGTTATATTAGAATGGAACTATAGTCAATTGAGGGCAACATACCAGCGCCGACGACGAGCAGGTCGAGAGTCTCCATTGTGGCCGTCGACTAATGTACAATGTCATGTACACGGCACAGAACGCAGCGGAGCAAATGACTGATATAAATGCAAAGCTGGGTCCGTGAAAGCTGCTAATGCACAGGCCTTCTTGTTTCGCGGAATATTTCATTAACGGCTGCCCCTGGCCCACAGTGCCCACTCTGTCATTACCTGCCACTGGGTCCAGCCCGCTGCGGCCTCTGCAGGCCTCGACGCTCGGAGCAACTTGCCCTGGGAGCTTGTGAGGTGTTCTGTTGATCAATCTGTGCGTTCTCTAGGTTGTGATTCGTACAATGAGGGGCAGGCCTGCGATTTGGAATCGGCGCGAATAATCCCTGCATGCAGAATTCGCTGGAACGGCCTGCAGGCTGACTGCAGATTAACTGCTGATGGACGGCAGATTAAGTGCAGATTGGCTCTGTGTCTCCCCAGCAGGATTTGCTCGGCAAAAATAGCCTTTGCTGCTGTCTGTGCTGTCACCGTCAGTGGTCAGCGCTGTCAAAAGTCCGATGCCGATCGCCGCGACACAGGACCGGTTTATCCCTTGGATTGCAATCTATCGACTCTTCGATCCCGCTGTTGCAGTGATGCTTAACGGTCCGGCGGGGCGCGCGAGTGCATATCTATGATCCGTATAATCTCCAGCGAGGGGCATGAATTGACCGCGCACTGTGCGCACCCTTTTGGGTGCGCATTGTTGCGATGTGTAATTTCCAAGGGATGAGATGAGATTATTTCGAATTCGAATGGGTTATATCATGTAGGTACCTACCCTTCCACGTTTGCTTCCCGACTGCAAGCCTCTTTTCTCTGCAAAATGGCCCAGTTTGAAGTCGAAGCGTTTACCCTGCTGGCCATCGCCATCGTGGCCATTGCCATTCGCGTCGCTGCACGATGGAGCACCGCGGGGCCCAGCAACTTCCAGCTCGACGACTATCTCATGCCACTGGCTGGGGTATTGCCTTGCCTCTACCCGCTCATTTACTGCTGATTGCTAACTTGACTAGGTGGTGTACGGCCTCGAGACAGGCGCTGCGTTCTGCGTCGGAGCCTGGTGGCAGGGCCTCGCCAACAATTCCATGACCGACGAGCAGCGCGCTGCTCTTGATCCGTCGTCGCAAGAGTACGCCCTGCGCGTTGGCGGGTCCAAGACGCAGGTTCTCGGCTGGTCGCTGTATACAACTCTGCTGTGGTTGTTGAAGACCTGCATGGCTGTCTTTTACTCGCGGCTCACGTTCGTCTTACACCTACCACAATTGAGAGAAAAAAAAGGATATACTAATAATGACGAAGAGCCGGGTTAATCAACATGAAAATCCGCGTCAAGGTCGCATACGTCCTTATCGGGGTGACCTACATTGCCGTCATCTGCTCCATCCTCTTCGGCTGCCACCCGATGAAAAAGAACTGGCAAATCTACCCTAACCCCGGGAATTACTGCCAGCCTGCAGTGTCCAAGATTGATGTCTATGTGACAGTGATTCTAAATGTCGCAACGGACATGTATCTCATCACCATCCCGACTCCGGTGCGTCTCCTACATTCCAGTCTCAGAACCCGACTGACAATGGCTATGATACTATAGATCCTATTCAAAGCCCGCCTCCCCCTCCGCGAGAAAATCGAACTCCTCATCCTCTTCTCGGGCGGAACATTCGTCATGGCCGCTGGAATCCTGCGCTGTGTTCTCATCCTTACTGTACGCCCCCCTCATTTATCACCTTAACATATATCGAAGAAAGAAAGAAGACTAATTCCCCCAGGCTGGCGCAAACGGCGCCTCCCAAGCCGGCAGCTGGGCCTGCCGCGAGACCTTCGTCGCCGTGATAATCGGCAACGCGCCCATGATCTACCCGTACATGCGGCGGGCCGCCAAAACGGCGGGTATATACATGACCTCGCCGCGGTCGCGATCAGGGCGCTCGCGCTCAGGACGCAGCCAGAGCTACCCTCTTTCAGACGGGGAGGAAGTGAAGCTGGGGATGAAGAGTCCCGGTGTTTCGCAGGCGTCGAAGAAGAGGAAGTTCCGACACCCGCTGTCGCTGCCGGAGAGTCAGTGGCGGGATGAGACGAGGACGGGGGATGAGGCTTATATGCTGGATATGCATCCGCTGCCGAGGCAGGTGGGTGCTGAGGGGTTTGACTTTCCGGCTAGGAGGGAGGGATCGAGTGCTGGGGCGGTTGTTACGAGTGGAAGTGGGAGTGGGAGTGGGAGTTTGGATGAGGAGGTGATTGCGGAGTTGGGGGGGATTAAGGTCGTGCAGGAGACGATTATTGAGAGGGGATGACTTTTATATATATATCTCTCTTTTTGAAGTTGGTCTGTTGTCTGGTCCTGTCTATATTCTTTGGTTCAGTGTCTATATTGCCTGTTATACTTGATATAATGTCCAGCCCTACCCGAATCCTTCGCAAACTGCCAATCAGACAGAAAGAAGCATATTTCCAGTATCCAACGCGGATAAATTGCTAAGGCTTGGTTTGAGCTTATCTGCTTTCTGGGCCAGACTAGGCTGAAGCCATTTTCTATCTCTTAGTAGATCCACTGCTTGTCTTTGTGGATCAGTTCGGCGATTCTCTGCCACGACGTGATCAAGTCTTCAGAGGCACCGCCGTGGTCTCCGAGTGCCTGAACTCTGTGATCCCAGTCCTGGTAATCCTCAACTGCGACGGACAGTTCGGATCAGGGCACGCAATGATCGAATCGGTCGTCATCCAGTCGTGTTCATGGGTTATACGCTGTTTGCAGGCCAGCAGAGGGAGGACCGACGCTGCAGTATTTGTGAGCAAAGCGAAGCCTACATACCGATAATAAAAAAAAGTAGACGCACCCAAGCTATATATACTAATTCCCTGCCCTTCTGGGAGATGCATCATTTCGCCCTTGAGGGTGAAGTAGTCGCCCTGCTTTGCACCGCAGAGGATGCGCTTCCCCTCGGGGCAGATCACCTCGACGCGCAGATCGAACAGCTGGAAGGAGTCCTCCGCCATTATTACTGGTGAGGAGAGATTCCCCAGCAGATGCGACTTGCGAGAGATATACTGAAGCTAAATATGCACGGGGAAATATCGGATGCCGGCGTTTTAGATGGCCAGTATAGAACACCGGCGGGCCACCGTGGACACTGGCCAGACACAGACCAGACACTAGAGCCAGTCCCCCTTTTCCAATGACCGACCTGCCTGACTGACTCGCCCTTTTCACAATCCCTTTGAGGGGAAAATAGACTTTCAGCCTTTCGTGTTCCCTCTCCATCAGAAAAGGTAGCTGGCCTAAGCTTGCTGCTGCTGCTGCTGCTCCTGCTTACCTGCGATGCCTTGGAGCGACCGTCAGTTCACTGCCATGATGGACTCGTCGTCCCCCTACGAGACCAAGGTCGGCGGTGCCACCACCGACATGGAGATGTGGCCAGGTCGCGGGAATGTCGCCTCTGGGTCCCACGAGGAGATCAAGCGGAATCTCCAGTCGCGGCACATCACTATGATCGCCATCGCGGGCATGATCGTGAGAATGTCCCAATTAGGATATATATATATCTATAAACTGTACACCCCGTCGCTAACTACATCAAGGGGACGGGTCTATTCCTTACCTCAGGCCAGGTCATTGCGACTGCTGGCCCCGCGGGCGCGTTCCTGGCGTACATAGTCATGGGCCTCGTCACGGCTGGAGTTGCGTACACGACGGGCGAGATCACGGCGTTTATGCCCACGACTGGGGGCTTTATCCGGCATGCTACCAAGTTCGTTGAGCCTGCACTGGGGGCGGCGACTGGATGGAACTTTTGTACGGCTGCCTGACTTTCTGAGATACTGTTACGTGCTGACGGGGACAGGGTATACGATGTCGATTACGGCTCCGACGGAGATCACTGCCGCGGCGACTCTTATTGAGTTCTGGCAGGTGGACGTCAATATGGCCGTTTGGATCACTGTCTTTGGTGTTTTCATTGTGGCCGTCAACTTCTGCGATGTCCGCGTATATGGAGAGGTGAGCAGCCAGACCAGACCTAGTTCATTTGTGCCTTGTCTAGTCTAACATCATACAGTCCGAAGTATTCTTCTCCACGCTCAAGATCATGCTCATCATCGGCTTGATCATCGGCGGCATCGTCATCAACGCCGGCGGCGGGCCTAACCACGAGTACCTGGGGTTCCGATACTGGCGAGACCCCGGCGCATTCAAGGCGTACATTGAGACGGGATCGGCGGGACGGTTCCTCGCCTTCTGGAAGGTCCTTTTAACCTCTGCCTTTAGTTACGGTAATATCCAGGTCGTGGCCATCTCTGGCTCAGAGACGCGGAACCCCCGCAAGATCATCCCCAGCGCGACGCGCAAGACCTTCTTGCGCGTCTTCCTTTTCTATGTCCTGAGTATCTTTATCGTGGGTCTTATTGTGTATGTCTTTCTATCTAATGCCTTTTTTTTTTTTTTTTTTTTTTTATATATATATATATTTGAATGTCCAGCGCGCTAACCTGCTCCAAGCCGGTCCGACGACGAAGCCCTCAACAACGAAACAGGAACCGCGCAGCAATCCCCCTTCGTCCTCGCCTTCGAGCGCGCCGGCGTCGCCGTGCTCCCGCACATAATCAACGGCGTGGTATGCACTTCCGCCATCAGCAGCGCTTCGGGGTGTATCTTCATTGCCTCGCGGACTCTGTACGGTCTCAGCCGCGATGGCCACGCGCCCCGGCTCTTCCAGAGATGCAACCGGTTCGGCACGCCGTATCTGGCCGTGGGTATGTCCTGCATCTTGATGCCGCTGGCGTATATGGTGCTGGGGAATAGTACGGCTGCGACGGTGTTTCAGTGGTTTGTGAATATCACGACGGTGGCGGGGCTGATTGGGTGGATTGTTATTGAGGTTACGTATTTGAGGTTCTTTGCTGGGTTGAAGGTGCAGGGGTTTGATAGACGGAGTACGTTTACATATACCAGTTGGGTCATGGTATAAGCGTTAGATGCTAATGAGTTGATACAGGACTGCCGAGTCGGAATTTCATGCAGCCGTATGTGGCGTGGGCGACGCTGTTTATGGTTGTGATGGTTGTCTTGTTTTCTGGTATGTTCTAGCAGTCTGAAAGATGTTGATGCTGGTACTGACGTTTCCTTCCAGGCTTCGATGTCTTTACAACTGGCAATTTCACCGCCGCTGGGTTCCTGACGTCCTATCTGAACATTGCCATCTTTGCTGGTATGTACCCGCTTTATCATGTAGAGTTGGATATATACTTACATACTTACCACCGCAGGACTATACATCTTCTTCAAAATATCCCTCAGGTCCAAGGTAGTCCCCCTGAAGGAAATTGACTTCCAATCCGAGTTCGATGCCATCGAGATCGAGAAGCTGTCAGGGGAGTACGTGCCAGAGATCAACCAATCCTGGTGGAAGCGGTTCATTCACTGGATTTAGTCTTTTTATATTTAGATACCTTGCCCCTTGTTTAGTCTGCATCAAGATACCAGTTCAGTGCGAACAGTCCTAATATAGCGTCGAGTGCATCATCATCTATACTCCCCACCACAATCACCCATACTCTCAAACATCTCCTTCCTCAGACTCCGCTGCAAGATACTATCAATCCTTGCCCTATCCTCGCCATCTAATGTCCACCCCAAACTGCCAAGATTCACTGCAGACTGCTCACTCACGCCCATGCGCGCACCGACAATCACGGCCCCGACGTACGGGAAATCCAGCACCCACCGCGTTGCGACATTGGAGACGGTCACGCCGTGCTTCTGCGCGATGGAGTGCAGGGCGCGCAGTAGTTCCTGGAAGAGCGGCCAGCCGCCCCAGCTGCGGATCATGGTGTAGTACTGGTAATGTTAGGCATCTATCACTTGAAACTAAATAGAAATAGTTAGGGGTTGTTTGTACCTTGCGCAGACTTGGAGTTGCCTCGCCGCTGTAGAGATCTGGGGGCTCTTGGCCGATCCATTTCTCAGCTAGAAGACCGCCGCATAGTGTCCCGTATGTGAGCAGCTTGATGTTGTGTTTCTTGCAGAGTTCGGCCATTTTCATGGTTGGCCGTGAGTCGATGAGGGAGAACTATGGAATGACATTGACTGTTAGCATAGAAACCTTGATATTTGATAGACCAAGCATAGTAAGGTATGGTATGGATACTGACCTGGACCTGGTTGGTTACTATTTTGATACCACTATCGACGACTCTCTGCATATGTTCCGTGTCGAAGTTGCAGAGGCCGAGATGTTTAATTCGTTGGTCTGCTTGGAGATATTGAAGGGCTTTGATATATTGGTCGTCGCCGTACTGTTCAAGTCAGTTTTACCTAGGACAATATAGGCAGGACAATATAGGCAGGGTATATGTTGTTGCTCACAAATTGCCAATGAAACTGCAGCAGATCGAGATTCGCCGTGGACAACCTCTGGCAGCGCTGGTCTACATTCGCCCGTATAGCTTCCTCAGAGACCTCCATCGGGTGGAAGACGCAGAATTTCGTCGCTGCGAAGATCGAGTCCGAGTACGCGCTCGAGGAGCGGTATCCGCCCTGCTTCTGTTAGCATGCACAGTACATCACCCTCGATATTGGAGTTATGGGGAGCATACGAAGATGATTTCCGCGTCGCCGTAGTGGTCGGCCATGTCGAATGCTGTGAATCCGCGCTGGACATGGTTTGAGAAATGCTCGATCATCTTTTCTCGCGGCGCGGAGCCCCAGGCTGGGCTGGAGAGCTGCCATAGACCGGTGAATATACGGGGTAGACTTATTCCGTCTAGAGCGAAAGTCTCGTTGATGGTCGAAGGGGGAAGTTCAGAAGGCGGTTTTATACTGGCAGCTTTAGGGGTGTAGAGGGCCTTTGACAGAGGGCCTAATAGCTGGGCTGTGGCGTCGAGGCCTCGCTGGAGGAGGAAAGTCTGTCCATTATTCTCCCATGCCTCTCGACATGATAGAAGCGACTGGAGGAGCTCTTGCAGTGGTTGTGCTTCGCTTTCTGAGAGACCTCTTGTGCCGGCAGGAACGAAGAGTGTCTTTTGGATAGCCGTAAGCGTCTGGATGATATCTCCATCCACAGCAGCTATCTGGGCTTTAAGAGCACCGCTGAACCTGTCTGAATCCAGACTCGCAATCTGGTTGACGATGTCGCGCAGAAGAGGCAGAGCCTGGTAGCACAGGCCGCACCCGACCATGCAGCAGATGCGCTGGCGGAGGTCTGCAAACGCAGGAGTGGTGTTGAAGGTGCCATCTGCCTGCTGTGTTGTAACTTGCTTTTCATACCGCGAGGCAGTCTCGTATAGATAACTGCGCGTCAGCTCCTCAAAGACCGGGGTGAGGCCCGGGTGGGCAGCCAGCACGCCACGCATCACCGACCGCACGCCATCCAGCGGCAGGTTGGCGATGATGGCGTCGGTCATCATGTTGACATGGCCATTTTTGGGAGACATGTTGGCTGCAGTATACTCTGCGAAATGTTGTTGTAGATCGAGATGGAGAGGTATTATTATCTACCAGCGCTCGCGCTAACGAGGCCTAAACGACCGGTCTCTCAACGGTCTCTTAATCGCCGGTGCTAATCCCTGCTCCAATTCTTGGTCTCCAACTCTCCACCTGGCGAGTCTGAGATGCCGTGATCCAGTTCCCAGCCGACTGCCCGCCGTCCACTTGGTGGTCTATCCAACACGAGACCCATCGCGCGCTGTGGGGGGAGGCCCAGCATGACGGCTAAGAGGCCCAGTGCCACCAACGCCTGCCTTCCATGCCGGAAGGTGAAGATGAAGTGCGTCTCGTCAGGGGCGGCCGGCGATAAATGCAGTCGCTGCGCCCGCAAGTCGCTGCCCTGCGTCTTCCAGCAGCACTGTCGCGGCAGAAAGCCCGGCACCCGGTATGTCGCCGGCCAAATTTCTGCCCTTAATACTAACAAGATAAGGTTGTCCAAGAAAGAGGCGCATGAGCCCGATCCAACGCCTCCAGGCCAGGCCAGGGACTCGGATTTCTGGGCCGAGTCGGAGGGATTCCAGCCGCACAGCCTGTTAAGCCACCAGGCCATGCAGGGCCGATTCTCGCTGCAGAACATCCTCAGCGTCAACCATGGGCCGGGCCCTGCGGAGTCGAGGGAGTCGAACTCGAATGCGATCTCCCCGGAGGATCCGATCGTGCTCGATCTGGTCAATGCCCACGTTGCCGCGTGCCTGCTGGAGTATTTCATGCAGAAGATCAACCCGTATATCAGCCAGCTGGACCCGGCGCTGCATTCCCTTTCCTACCTACGCAAATGCCCCTTCTTGCTGACTG
Source organism: Aspergillus sydowii CBS 593.65 (assembly GCF_001890705.1). Lineage (NCBI taxonomy): Eukaryota > Fungi > Ascomycota > Eurotiomycetes > Eurotiales > Aspergillaceae > Aspergillus > Aspergillus sydowii. The sequence goes on from NW_024467868.1 coordinate 612,114, forward strand.
CTGTGCTTGCGGCCGCTGCAAAGGCCTTTGAGTCGTCCTTGTACCCTGGTCTGCATGCGCACGCCGAGCACCTCTTCGTCGAGAGTTTCCGACGCGGTGACAAGTCCACCGAAGTCGTCCAGGGCATCTGCCTCCTCACGTACTGGAAAGAGCCCAACGACACCAGGGCGTGGACCTCCGTCGGCCTTGCGATCCGCATTGCCATGGACCTAGGCTGGCATAAGCTGTCTCCGCACTCCAGTCGAAAGCCCGGCCTGAGCGAGCTGGAGCGACGAGAAATCCGAAACGCCGAGCGGACCTTCCTGGTCCTCTTCGTGTACGACCGCAGCCTGAGCCTGCAGACGGGGAAGCCCTGGATGATGGAGCGCAACGACTTGACCGAATCGGCCGACAGCTGGTGGCAGGACCCCGTTTCGATCCTCAACGACCGATTGCTCTGCGGTTTCGTGACTCTACGACTGCTCTCGGCAGACACATTCGACCTGCTCATGCCCTCGACAACGAACTCCATGTCTCGCCTCGAGCGCACCATCGCCGTCTTGGACCGCCGCATCCACGCCTGGCAGAGCAACTGGGTCGGGGTTGTATGCGCAGGTCGAGCATTGGACGATCTGGAACCAGTCCCGCGCTGCCACGCCTTCATGATCCGATTCTACGGCTTCCATCTGCGCCTGCAGCTCTTCTCTACGCCGCTGCAGGAAACGGGGATCCAGAACGTGGACCGCATCTATGACCTGAAGCCATTCTGGCTGAGTTACCAGAGTGCCCTCGCAATGCTCGACCTGGTCGCGGAGTCCTCGGCCCTGCTGTATCTCGTCCAGGACTCCATCCACGTCATGACCGCGTACGCTGCCATTTTCCTAATCAAGGTATGTAGCTCGTTACCTTTATATTACCCCCCCCACCCCAGTTAATGGATCCAGCTCCTGCTTTCTTCCCCCGACGCCGTAGGACAAGAGATCGAGCCCACAGTCACAAAAGCCATCCGCGACGCCGCCAACGCATTCGCTGCGCTGTCGGCACCGCCAAGGTCGAGCTGTACATACCAGGCGCGGTTCCTGGATAAAGCCCTCCAAGAATTCGCACGCATCAGCCGCGGGCGGTTGAAAAACGTCAATTCCAAAATAGAATCGCCTTCATCGGTGTATCCAAGTAACGCACACCCACACCCACAGCCACACCCACCCCGTCGCGAGCAGTACCCCAGTATCATCAATTCCGATATGCCCTCGAGACCCTTGCAGGACGCTGCTGCTGGTGATCCAGGAGTAGGGGTGCTGCATGCCCACCAGGCTGCGGTTCCTGCGGTCCCTGCAGTATATCCACCATATGGACAGGTTCCGGAGAGGCGAGACGGGTTGGATCAGTCGGCGTTGAGCAGCGTGGGGTTTGAGCTGCAGAACCAGGTGAGCGAGAATTGGGACTTTCTTCTGGGCGATGAGAGTAGATGGGATGATATGTTTGCCAGCGCGGGGTTTAGTATTCAGGAAGGGGTGTTTTGGTGTTAAGACTTGATATTTGTATAGATTGGGCTGCTAGGATAAATTGATTCACCTGCGATACGAGAACATGAACAGTTTGAACAGTAATTGCATACCTGCTCGTATTGAACAGCCCCTCACACGTGATATAATTGACTGGTTTTGAGATTTAAAATTGTGTTGGTTTATTCATCCTGGGAAATCAGGAAGACTCAAGATGTCCCTTCTACAGATGCCAAACGAGATCCTTTTACTAATTTTCCACCAAATTTCAACAATCAGGGATGCTGTAAACCTTGCCCGCTCATGTCCACACCTTTACAGATTATTCTCAACCCCTAGGAACAAAGTCGACATCCTCTGCGCCGCAGCAAATGTACCACAGAAGCCCAACCACAGCCTGGACAAGGCCTTTTCTGGTAAACAAGGACCATAATTACTGGTTAAAGCTGGCTAAAATATGTCTATCAGTGCTAATCCGCCAGCCGCCATCGAACTGGCTCCTCCAAAGTGCCCACTCAAGCAAGTACATGTTGATTGAAATTGACGACGACGAGATACTGGATGCATCTACATCTACGTTACTAGACTTCACAGCCATCCAGAGCCTCTCTCAACACACCGCAAGCTCATCCATGGAAATCCTCGAAGCATTCCTCACGCAATTCCACAACCTGCCCGTTCTCTTGGGCGGATACTACGAAAACATGACCTCGGACCTGATATCCGGAGCAGCCCGACTCCAGTCCCAACTTCTACGCGAATCGGATACAGTAGTATCAGATACTACACCTGATTTCCCTACCGACCTTTCTAGCGACAACACAGTGATCGCGCTGGCGTTGCACTGTCTCGCGACGATCCACTTCCTGGATGTGATCGATTTGCATAACCCAAATATACCAGAGGCCGAGCTCTTCCTCAACGGATCCCCCGTGTTGATCATGGAACAGGAAGACGATGAAAGGCGGTTTCTTCCGACTGTACGCTTGCATCAGCCTGAATACCACCCAGTGCCAGGGTTGGGCTCAGCGATCAGCAATCAGAGCACGGAAGAGTCAGGGTCAGGACTCCGTCTAGATAGGGAATTCCATCGCATGCTGGGACATGTCGTTCAGGTATCATTTCGCCTCTTGGATGCTCAGGACCCGAGACACTGGCCTACAGTGCTGTATGTGCTTGTAATTCTTAGCGTGGGAGTTCGGGATAGCTTACATCCATTCCTGAGATGGAAGCAGAGGCTAAGGGATGCACAGGAAGGATTTGACCTTGTATTCCAGGATCTGGCGCGTTATTACTGCATCTGCACTGATGGTGGGCAGATCCTGAGTGGCCGTTGGAATAGAGAGGAGTATGCGGCGCGGGTGCAACAGGATATGGTTGCTGTTGAGCACGCTGAGATACTGAATCGGTTATGGCTGGAAATAGGTACGTTGGGCCTTCTGATATATACTGTGTTGTTCTGATATTCCTAGATGACGTAGACTGGAGCTCTAGGGGCGGGGGGTTTGTAGAAGGTTTTAGGGATAAAGTAGGGTATTTTGCGACTGGCGGTGCTGTACTATGATTATGATCCGGCGGATCTCGTTGTCCTCTACACATCGCCAATTAATTAACTACCACTATTACTGGAGATTGTAAGGCTATCACTGAGAGAGCAGGAAGGGCCAGGCATCCATGATCCACATTGATGCCTGGCCCCTTCTCTGAAGTCAAGGATACGTGGAGGGAATGGACACATCCAACATACACACGAACATAAATTCATCATGGACCTTCCAACCGAGTTGATAATTTATATCTTTGGGCATCTTGCCCCTCACGATGTTCTCAGTCTTGCCGCGACCTGCAAGAGGTTTCTCAATGCTTGGCAGCAACACACAACCACCATCTACAACCTCACTAGACACACCATCGAATGCGAACGCGATGCAAGGACACTGCTAGCCGATCAAGGAGTTTTACCAGCCGACTGCACCATAACAGTCCCAGGGTTTCTGCAGCTGCGCCGGAACGCCCATGTTATGGAGAGGATCATTGGCGAGTTTAACCGCAAGTATATGGCTCGTTGGTGCTGTCATCTAAGTAGGTATTTCTGCTTTCCATTGGAATTATTTATATATATATATATATATTTTCTAATCCAGACTACTCCCAGATCATCCGAGGAATCGTGAGGTCTGTGATGGCAACCCACGGCCACCACACTTGACGCGCACCGAGCGTCCCCGTTTCGTCCGCACTGCCTATAAACTCTGGGGATTGTTTCTCCTCAGCTCCGGCGAGGCAAGACAGCAGCGGATAGAGAGCTATACTATGAAGGACCTGATCTCTCTCGAAGATACAGACTGTGGCTATCCAATCACAGCCGTTGACGTCGTAACGTCGGTGATCAAGGCGGAGGCGAAACAACCTAGTGCGATAGGCTTAACAGTGCCGAATATCGATAGCAGCATCTATCGTCATGAGATTATAGGCAGGGTACATTATGAAATTGAACGCGTCGCGCAGTATGCATACGGGTGCGATCACCTGGCATTTCATTCGTGGGACGAGGGTGGATGGTGGGGGGGTCCCATTTCTCTTTTCGACGACTGGCGGTCCTTTTTCAGGGCTATACTGGTTGATTCTAAGTACACTTGTGGACAGCGTGTTGTGTCGATGGACGAGGTTTGGTATGAGACGTCGGACGAGGAGATCGTGGATTGATGGAATGGAGCTGTTAACTCCATAGCCAGCCAGTTCCAGAAAGAGAAAGATATGATTGGGGATAGCTGGAACTCATCTTCTGCCATGAGGATGTACAACCTGCAGTTATGCAGGATACTCAGGCCAAATTCTGCAAGAAAACAGTACTGGAAGGCCCAAACAACCCTACATTCGTCTCATCCGAGTACATATTCAACACGTCAGTACTACCAGAAGTAAATGCATAGTGTTTGGATTTATACTATTGTAGATTGATGAGAACATCTCGAATGCTCAAATGACTATTATTTAGTGAGGTTGACCAGCAACCCATACACCTAATGCCCTGGCTATAAGAACATCTCAGTCGTAGACTCGTATGCTGACAGTTAACAATAACAACACTTCTTTCTGCTTTTCCTTGTTTTTTCTTCCATCACATCCTCTTCGAATATAAGTCAAACGTATTGCATTTCCACCTGCTGGCCCCGCTGCATCATCCTCATCTCGCGCTCCCTGCGCCACTTCTCGCCATACTTCCACTCCACCCAAATCAGCGGCATGAAAGCCACCATGACTCCTGTGACGATCAAAAACGCACGCATCGCCCTGACAGCCTCAAGCAGAGGCTGGATAGCACTGACACCGGCCGCACCCAGCAGACAGCGGCAGAGGTTATTCAGCGCCGTCGCACTGGCCGGCTGGTCGGGGAAGCAGTCGATCAGGAGGGTCGAGTTGATATTGAAGATGGCCGTGGAGGTAAAGCCGATCAGGAACTGCAGGAGGAGCGGCGCGACGAGGTTCGGCCCGTAGCCGCGGCGGAGGTCATTGAGCATGAAGCTGGGGCCGTAGAGGGCGAGAGAGATGGCGAGCACGACGCTGAATAGGGGCACGCGGCGCAGGCGGGTGTGGGTGAGTGGGAAGTCGATGGCGGCGCGGCGCGGGATGGGCTGCTGATGCTGCTGATGCTGGTCCAGGGCGATGCCGTGGCGTGCTTTGAATTCGGCCTCGGCGAGCCGGAAGTCCTTGTCGAGGAGGTAGCCCGTGGTTATGGAGCCTGCGATGCAGCCGATGCCGTTGGGGAGGAAGCAGAGGCCGATCTGCCATTCGGGCATCTCGGGGAAGCCCAGCAGTAGGAGGCTTGTCCCGGAGGCGGCGACCATGCTCCATGCTGTGAAGGCGATGGCGCCCCAGGCGAGCAGCGCGGCAATGTCCTTCTCGAAGAGGTGGGCGAGGGGCTTGTGAATGCCGGAGAGGGAGATCTGGCGCTGTCCGGTCTTGTTGCGTTGCGTCTCGGGCAGGAAGACCAGGAGGCAGACGAGGATGATTACACTCATGACAAACAGGAGCCAGAAGATGCTCCGGAACCCCCAGGCGCTGTTGAGGAGGCCTCCAATGACCGGTCCGATAGACTGTCCCATCATACTAGCCATGGGTTAGGGGTTGTGTTGTGTCTGAAGGATGATTGGGATTGACATACCGAATACCTGCATTCAACCCCATAAAGCCACCGCGTTCCTCGGGGAAGGCAATGTCTGCAATAGTCCCAGCGCTGATACTAATAGTGGCAGAGGATCCCGCAGCCTGTATGCCCCGCAGAACCATAAGCATTGCATAGTCCTTCGTAAAGGCAAGTGCCAGGTTGGCAAGTATATAGATAGTAAGACTGATAGCAAAGGTAAGTCGGCGACCACACGAGTCTGACAGCGTGCCGAACAGCGAGGGAGCAATGCCCTGTACGATCATATAAACCGTGATAGTCAATGAAGTCAGAGAGGCGCTGACTCCAAGATCGTGAGATATGGTCTCCAGGGCAGGGAAGTAGATATTGGACGACAGGGGCGAGAAGGCGGCCGCAACAGAGACAAGAATAACAAGATTCCACTTCTGCTTCTTCGAACACATGGTATGCGAGGGCAGTTCGGCTTCGGAGGGAGGGATGTTGGAGGCAACGGCCTCAAGGGTCGGCTCGGAGGTCTTCTTCTCGCCCATTGCTGTATATACTCTGCGTTGTTGCTTGCGGATCCTAACAGAACAAAGCTCGACAGCCGGGAAGGATCATTTTATAGACAGCTGGACGAGGGTCTGCTCGAGATAGGAGGTTGCAGATGCGTTACGGATGCTGTTAGGAAGCACCAATCGGCTCTTGGCCATCGCCTATACATGAGGATGGTCGATCACAGACAAGAATGAATAAAGGGGAGCGTGGCAGACACGTACCTTGGTCCAGGTACCCAGCAGATCTCCAGGTTGATCATCGGTGCTAAATTTCGTCGTCTTATTCGAGAGTCTAGACTCGCCAATAAACTGAATCTGGGTACACGATAGTGCAGGGACTCGCTGGCATATCATGATTCGCCATGATGTCTATAAACGCTCGCTCAATCCAACAACCCTAAAGGCTTCTGGGTATGAGCTCCCGAAAGTCGCGCAAGTTCATTCAGTTTCCTAGAGAGCAGGTATGCTATAACAGGAACTTGTAGCACTATCCAATCTTTATCTCCGACCAGCCTGGCAGCACACTGACCTCAGTTTCACAGAACCGCCGGCTTGACGTCTGCTACTTTGTCCGTGAAACACGAACCCTGGTTGAGTCAAGCATCTAGCGCGTTTTCCTATTAAGGAAAATACAGGGCCTGGGCCGTGCACCGGCGATTGACAAGCTGAGACAGCCCCACGGACTGTGCCACGCGATCGTCCTGGAAGAAAGACGAGTCGACTGAGCCACACCAGAGCCAGTTCGCCGATCAGGAAATCATCCAGCCCTGGAGCATCCGATAGGCTATAGGGAGGCCTGAATTTTGTAGGTTAAAACGAAAACCGGCGTCTCTGCAGCCTGATTGCCACAGGCAATGCTCTCCCACCCCATCCAATTATTTCGCTGTTATGCATTACAAGCCACCTCTCCACATATACCAGTCAGTATACATCGGATGATGTAGGACTGAGGTTTGCACTATTGAATAGATCGCCTTAGGGCTGTCGGGCCGGCGGTTATGCTGCCCTGATTCACTCCATTAAACTTTGGCCATCTGCATGCCTGCGACACTCGTCTGGGGATTCTCCAATGTACATATGCGGAATATGCGCACTCAACATTTGTAGCGTGTATGCTCTTGTTAGTATTCTATCATCTCGTATCTAAGGTCTCAATCGCAGGTTGATATAGAGTTGTCGAGGCTAGTGGACAGCGCGAGTTTGAGAGCGGTTCATGAGCGCCACGGTTTTGCGGCGCACAGGAAAAGTGTATGAGCAGACCATTTTGTCCATGCTGGAAAGCCGCTGTGGCTGTTGAAGCGCCAAAGGGGAGTGGGACTGGCCCATGGCCCATGGCCATCGTCGCATCCCGGCCTCGGGCCTGGGTTCTGGGGCCGACAATCGAGAGCTTCGAGATTCAGCAGAAGCGGATGGAATCCCATTGGACTCGAGTAAGTCTTAGTGGAGAAACTGATTGAGAGCATCTTTTACCGGATCGCGATATCAGACCGCGGGGCGGCGCCTACCGCACCGAAGCACGGACTGCATGGAGTCCCCGGCTTCTGGTAACCATGCCACATGCCCCAAACAGAAAGAGGTTCTTGGCCTGATCAGCTATGATAGCCACGTTGTCAACAACAGGATAACCGGATGAACGGCATTAACAAGTGTGAAGAGCACGTGGCTGTATCAACGTTAACACCGTGATATCATTCAAATCCCTTACTCTAAGGTAACGCAGCCGGATTGGACACTTATAGCTGTATAATGACAAATCCAGCAATTGCAGAAGGCCTGGAAAATAGCCGCGGCCATTGGGGGTGCAACCTTATCAGGACTCCTGGTATTAAACAACTCCGTACAACTGTCTGGGGTTCTACATGGGGTATACTGCTCACAGAGATCTAGAGCAAATAGGAAGACGGGCTAAACAACAGGACTCATCGAATTCTATCTTCCATAACCTACGTGTCCGCCGCAAACGTACTTTTGGCCTGCATGCATCACCTCTTAATCCACGGCATGCCCGATCGGGAATGAGGGCTCTGTGGCGATCACGTGATTACCACTGAATTCGGTCTCTGATTGGCCAGCTCCCTCTATATTCTCCTTCACACTATGATCTGCCTCTCTGTGCGTTTTCACAGTCCGAATTGGCCCCAACAACACTGGGGATCCTCTATTACTGTCCATGCAATATGTGTCGACCCGAACCCCTGCGTCCAGATGCGTAATTGCAAGTACCACATCGACCACAAAGCAATACAACCGCCAAACTCTCTCCTGCCTTATTATTGCGGTGCCGGTGACGAATTCTTAGTTTCACACGTGGCTGCGTTATTGTTGGGCCGAGAGCGGATTCGACTTGAACAGGCTCGAAAGGGTCAATGCACACACTCTCTGTGGGTTCTGGACGACCTATCCCCGTCGAAAAACGCCCGAAGGTCATAGTTACATCATTCTGGTGAGCCATGGTCGGAAGGTAGTGGTTAAAGTACCGAACTGTAGTACTTATATACTGCTGTCCTATAGTCTATATAGACCTTGAATGACATTGCCCTTTACTCCAGTAGTCAAGAACCCCAGTTAATCTAGATACTCTGACGCAATATCTGCAGATTCTGACCTCCCACAGACAAAGCAAATCCCGTATGAAAACAATGCTAAAACAGACCCCCATTGCCTGCAGCCCTGAACCACACCCAAAGCAAGCTTGCTGCATTAAGACGTACCTCCAAATTGTCTGTGGTTATGACCGGCTACCTAGGTCCCGAGACTTGATCTACCATCACGCTCATCTCTCGCCGTCGCTATGCACGAATACACGGACCAGAACAAACGGCCTCATAAGCTAACGACGATGTATGCTCTCCAGGAATTCCAGACTGTGAAGATGACAACCATACTGGCTTATAATTCTCCTTCTCGTGCACCGGGTGCTTGAGTACGGCAAGGTATGTTTTTGAATGGTTTATTAAGCTAAGAGATACGTGGAAAGCTTTACCTGCTGTTACTAATAGTATTTTATTTCTATTCCACTCCGTCTATAAATACACCTTGTAGGGATTAAACTTGTTCCCGGGGTTTGGGGAGGGAGTTGATGATTTATGGCCCGACAGTGAGGTGATCGAGCACAGACTATACGAGGGATGTTGGTCCTTTTAGTAATATACTTGGATACAAAGAAAACGGTAGTGTCTTGGGCTGTACTATAAACTAATTCATAGCTACAGGTAGCGGCACTTGAACAAGGCCTCTTCATCAAAGAATTAGCCTGTTTCTCACGCAGCGGCTTGTCAGATTCTTTTAGTCGATGCTGCGAGGGACGCGGGACTGAAGCGAGTACGCTGGACAGGCTTCATGACGGAACAATAACTGAATCATTGCCCAGTGCCCGTCCAAACGCTGTCACGTTGAAGTTGACTTCCCTCCTACCATCGTTGAGAGCCACTATGTTCCAATGGACGGTGACTGTGGGGAAGTAGCGCATTCGACCGTTGATTGGAAACTGGTTCGCATTGGCTAGATCTACCTGGTTCAAATGACAGGGAATCATGCCCACTGATATGACTAGTTCAATGTCAGAAGAGGTGAATACCACAAGCACAGCGCATCAGGAGTGACAGGGGGCTACCATGTACTTACACCTGTCGTTCAACTCTGGAGATATGTCGCCGCGATCACCTGCAATGACCATAATTATCTTTGCGAGAGAGTCGTTATCATGATGAGTAAGGGTAATATTCACACTCCCATGACGGCCTTCCTGGAGCCTCTCGTTCTGTAGTCGGGTTAGCTGGGTGGTCAACCAGGATGTGAATTCAGGGGATGGAATGTGCAGGCAGACCCAGACCTTTTTGAGGATCCAGCAAGGAACGTGCTGCGTCACGCCGCCAATTGCCCCAGCAGCTGGCACGCGCACAGATTGTAGACCGAAATTATGAGCACACAAGGCACTCTCACGTCGCGCGGCTTCAAGTCCGCATAGGGTCGCTCCGTACGCAACCGAGGGCGCCCTTGTGGGTTAGCCGAGTCCCAAAATGCGGGTATGGGAGGAGGGGGGAAAAGCTCACCAGTACTCGTCGTGCTCCTCCAGTGGGCAGACTTCATGAAGCTTTTGCTTCAGTCTGGCCCTCAGATATGGAGACTGCCCGAACCCGCCCTCAAGGAGCACCCTCTGTGGTAGATAGATAAACGTTAGCCGCGAGTGAACCGGTAAGGATGCGGATGTAGGAATACCAACGTTCAGGTTCAACGGCTGGTGATCCCTTGTGGCCGTGTTGATGGCGCGAACAACAAGAATGATTATCTGTTCCACAACAGGGTCCAGTGCCTGCCTGATTTTCTCAGGGCTCAGAAGAACCTGGCCAGTTGGGAGGTCGAGGATGCGCTGTTCACATCCAGAAAAGTTGACCTTCACCTGCTCAATGGAATGCATCAAATCGGCAACATAAAGATGGTCTGCCATCATGTTGGCGAACGCGGTGCCCTGCTCGGTGCCTTGAGCGCAGTGCTCTGTCTCCACTAACTGAAGAAGGTTGCAGTCCACTTCAGCTCCCCCAATGCGCATGCCTATATGGAGTGTCATTTGTCTCATTATGGTGTTGGGCTATACCTGGGGAGGCGGTCATCATACCAGTACTGGCTGTTATCTGGGTATACTGGGGGCCGGAACCTCTGTTCTGGACGGACATTGCAGTGATATNCTTGCCAAAGATCAGACCAAGTAGGGTAGATGATTTGGGCATATGCAGGCTTACTTACTGACGTGCCCCCTCCACAGTCGCAGACAAGGAGCCTGAATTCTTGATAGAACTAGCTTCCATAACCGTATGTCAGCGGAAAAACCGGGAAGAGTCCGGGGGAGATCAAATAGGCCGACCTGAAGGTTGGGTGCTCGGTGAAAGGTGCTGATGGCCGCAGCCTCCGCCTCGGTGATTAAAAAGACAGTGTGCAAAGGGCCAGCGAGGTAGCCAGCCTCGGTAACGACTGTTATCATCCGCTGTCGAGTTTGCTGATCCCATATCGCTGGAATACTGAACCGCCATTCGACCGGGGGTGGGTTTTGATACGTATTTTCCAGGACTGTGCTGATCTGGACACGCAACACCCTCAGGAAGTCAACGATAACCCGCTCTTGCTTCCGCGGGGGCCCCAGACGCAGAACCCCGTTCCTTACGAGGCTGGACAATACCCCGGTCTGGTGGCCATCATGGCGTTGCTGAGGGTCGAGCAGAATCTTACTCCAGGTGTATCCAGGCACCACAGCCTCTGCGCCACGACCCCAGAATATTCTTTCGTTCTGGCCATATGCAAGCTTTGACGGCGTGCTTGGGTCCCCATTCCAATCCATTGTGGTAACTGCGGTCCTCGCCGGATCCTCCGGGTCCCATAGAGTGTACGTCACACCTGATCAAAGCACAATTACCATCTTCTGCTCTCTAGTCTGGCAGCATCGCGAAACAGATGGACTTACAAGTCTTGGTCGTTCCGTAGTCGATGCCGACTATGATCTTTCGCTCTGCAGAAGCCATGATTACGAAGGACCGGATTGGAGAAAGCCGTGATAAATACAAAGAGCAGCCGAGGCAAAATGGACACAGAAGGAAGGCCTTTGGGTTTTAAAAAAAAAAGAAGAAGAAGAAGAAGAAGGCTACTGAAAGAAATCAAGCCGTGTACGTACAAGGTGCTGTGGCATTTCGTCTGGGGACAGGGCAGAAGGTCGCCATGGCAGTGGTGCCAACAAAGCAAGGAGCGTGCAGCTACCCTACGCATTTCGATGCTCACTGGAACAGGCACATCGCATGCGATGAGCGTGCATTGACCCAGGATGCCGTTTGCTGCTCGGTTGGGGTCAGTGGAAGAGGGCACCTGCAGGGCAGAGGGCTGCTTTGTTCGGATTTGGCCACAAAGAACCGGGCACAGCAGCAAACGCTTATTTAAGATCTTGACAGTTACTGGGTATTTATCATGCCCATCATTTTTATTTTATTGTTTTCCCCCTTGACTACCATCGCTCACTGTGCCCCTGGCAATGGTTGAAACTCGCTCTGCCCTGAAGAGGAAGGCCATGGAGGTACTTCACTCCGTCCCGCTTGAGCCGGCTACAAGTCACTATTTGAAGACCGACGAAGAGATGGAGACCGAGAGAGAATTCCTCAGGAAGTACGGCGGCGGCTTCATACGACACCCCGACTACCACCGCCTCCTGGGAGGGGTGACCCAGCTCATCAGAGAAGGCGCCGCCGAATGGGCATTTGGCTCTGACGGCCTGCGCAGCTTTTACTGGGAGCTATTTACTTATGCTCGCTATTGGTGTTCCCAGTATTCGATCTCTGATATCGATGTCTTGTCTGACAACCAGATCCGGCGTCTAATTTCCAGCGTGGACGGTTTCTGTGTGCAGATGGACTGGGCTCAATTGCGTCCCATCCTTCCTCCCACTGCAGCCGATCGGTTTGGCGAGGTTCTAGGGGAGCTGCTAATCTATCTTACCGTGCACCAGCGCCTGTTCGAGAACCCCTTTTGGTATTTCGATGGCAAGGAGGCGCCGGATGACCCAGACGAGGATCCAAAATTCGGAAGCAAGCTCAAGCATCTCTTTGACGAGTTTTATAAGAGTAAGTCTGGCCACCAGGGGATTAATGTTTATTACGGACTCTGATGATTCAAATGTTTGTCGCCAAATAGCAAACCCTACCTACGGTGTCCTGTGGAAGATGCAGACGCAGCGCCTCGCAAACTCCAACAACCGCCACTACGGCCCCAACCCCGAATACGGACAATACAACGCAAAGCGGCATGAGGCGGCTTTGGGTGGATTTGCAGATGACTTGCTGGCCAGCAAGCCTTTTTGCTGGTTGCTGAAGGAGCTGGACACTTCGGAGCTCGCTACCAAGAGGCGCAATGACCTCATCGATATCTTCCGCAAGGCAGTCCGGACCATGATCAAGTGCGAAACCTGGATCAATGGCCAACCTGTCCTACGAGGGATCAAGGAGCTGGGTGGTATCTTCCATGACCGTTCGAGCTTGGTTGGCCTTCACACTTACTGCTGGAGGCCGAGGATGGACTTCTGGAAGGGCCGCAAAATACTGGTAGTTTCGCGCCCAGGCCTTGTGTATGTAGATAGTATCAATGGCTATTCTCCGGACACGTCGCCAAGGGCAAAAGAGATCATAGGGGCCGAGGTCCTACCGATGTACATATTGGGCGACGACGACGCAAACCAAGACAAGATGGTGGAGGATGACACTGTAGTCGAGGAAGTCGACGACAAACAAGATGAAGACGACGAGGACTATGTCCAGGGCAGAAGCAACTAGTTTTGCAGCAAAGTTGAACTCTTTCTCGTTCTTTTTTTTTAACAACTGAATCGAAATTGATCATCGGTATCACCGCGTAGATTTCCGACCCCTTGATCCGGCTTTTGGGTCTTTCAAAGTGACCAAGCACATAGAATATTCAGTTTTGTAGCAGAGTCCTCTCAACTGCTTGCGCCCAAGTCTACGAATACTTGCAGTCAACGCCTTGATGTAAGTGCGTGGAAATATTGTGCTTCTGACGGACTTGTCTCGCTGCGAAGCCCCAGCGCGAGAATGGAATCACCAAGGTTTGGACGGGAAATTTGCAGGGACGGATACAGGCGAATCTCTTTCGGACGAGGCTGCCGGGTATGGCCCTGTTAAGGCTCTGTTTCGTGTTTGCATCCTGCGTATTCCCGGCCCAGGATTCCCAGTTCTTGGCTCCTGATAGGAGGTGGGAGCTCTCGGCGTGAAGAATTCGTTTTCTGCGATTAGGGCGTCCCTCGTCACCAGTTAAACGAGAGCCACTAGCGAAGGCCTGTTTATGATAACAACAGGATTTACAGCTCAGTCCTTGGCGGGATGAGCCGTTGACACTCAGGAGAAGTTGAATCTCTCGTCTAGACTCGACGATCTTTGTAGGAGCGCCGATACATCCCTCACGCAAACGCCGATAGGAAGCGGGGAACCGCAGAGGATGTTGATCATTGAAAAAGGCACAGGCTTACTGCAGCACGACAAACAGTCTCTGTATTGGATGATGACGACTAACGTGATTCTTGAACCGTCCAGGAAGCTCACCGGCTAGAGCTGATGGGCAATGCCCAGGTCCAAGGCTGCCTCTGCAGGTTTTCCACTGCGGATAGGTTACGGCGCTATTCGATTGGAGACAAACTCTTGTGGCAGACATGGCCTATTTCACAGCACTGCCGATTCAAAAAAGCATTATCGCGAAAACAGATAATTGGCCAACGTCTTGAGTCATATCACGCTGAGAGAAAGACCTAGATAACTACAACGTCAGAACCAGATCGGGCCTATGCATTGGAGATATACAGAATCGCAGCTAATGCTGTGTCTGCCGGCAATTGAAATGGCCTTGATGCATTAAGTCCATGGTGTCCTTGCTCGTGACCTGAGCCTGGAAAGAGCTACACGACAGGACCAACATTGCCGCTGTTCGATGGGGGGTGGGGGGAGGCTGTCCCCGACTAATTTAGCGTATTCGACTTTCTATCCAGAAAGCCCAAAGATATTGTTCAAGCTATGTTCACCCATCCAAGCGAGACCACCGTGCCTCATGCTGCAGCAGTGAATGCGGGCCAGCCGCCTACCAGCATGGCGGATTCATCGAACGGATGTATAGGATTGAAGTTCTTTGTTTGCAGCCTGTATGACGGATGAACAATGACGATCGTGACGGCAAGAAAACTCCATCAGCGTGTAGGTAAACACCATCTCCTCTCCACTGCCGCACTTACGAGGCCGACCGCAGACGTCGTTCGATACGCTGATAGCAAACGCACTGGCGGGTCCATATCTAAACGGACAAAGAAAGGACGCGCAAGGTATATCGCCCGGTTACGGAAATAAGCGATGGATGTGACAACGCGAGGCAAGACGACATGTCTAAATGCGAATGGCTGGAGTGTTACGGTGCCCAAACAAGCTGATTCGGTTTTCTCTCACTCGTGTGCGATGTTGCGGAATCGTTCACCTGTTTGGCCGCCTGGAGTTGGAAACTACAGAACCGTAGACAAGAATATAAAAACAACAGATGATGTGCGCATATCGAGGACGGGTTGTGAGCACTGAGTCGCATATAAAGTACGATAACCCAGCCACTAGGATCATAAAACAGCCAGTGTTAGAGGGAATACCCTACAGAAGGATAGGGAATATCCTCAACCGCCTTCCCTCTGCAGGCTGCGAGGATTAATCCGCCAAACGGGGGAATCCCATGGACTAGACCGTTCTCCAACATGCCCGAGTACTGATGAAGCGACACTATCGAGTCAGCCGGACTCCCCACCTCATCATCAACAGCAGCAGCAGCAGCAAAATCACTCGTTTCGTCCCACAGCGACGTGCGAATGTCGAATGGAAGGGAGTCCACGAACGGAGTGCGTACGGAGTAGTTCCTCTTCTTAAGAGAGTACACACTCCGTAACATGAAGCCAACAATGATCGTGCGCCGCACACTTTCAGCAAGGACCCACGCGCGGCGGGGACTGAGGGTACTGGGTAATTGGATCGGAGCTTGCTGCCATAACTTGTGGCCAACAGCGAGCAGCACTGCGTGGTTTGCTTCGGAGTAAGGGATGGACGTGTTCTCCATACCGATGAGCATGCATTGTGTAAGGAGCAAAGCCTGCGCCGAGGCGAGAAGACCCTCAAAGTCGACAGGGTTTGATATTCGCCGGTGGTGATATGCCAATGTCTGTCGTAATAGTGGGAGGAGCATAGCGGTGTTGTTCGAGCGGGCATAGAGTTGACAGATGGCATGGACATCCTGCAGCGGTGGCGGGGCCAACCTGCCAGGCCAGAGCTCAGGGTGAATGAAGTGGGTTTTCATGTTTTCTGCAAAGAGTAACGGCAGTGAGGATACCCCGGTTACTAGAAGCGAGATGATCCTCTGCTCGTAGCCCTTGACGATTTCCATCTGCAGGGGACGCGGTATTGAGGTACATGTCCCTGCATGAGCTGCCGGTAACGATGGCGATTCTGTCGTAAGAGGCACATTGGCATATTCACAGTCTATTCGCCGCGTCTGGCACCTGCTGCAACGCGGCCAGCGTTGGTCGCAACGGCGCTTCCCCCGGGCGCAAGCTTGACAGGCCCGGCGCAGGGTCATTGGTTTGGGAGCGGAGGGATCCATTATTCGCACAATGACAGGTTTATGATTGGGCCAGGGGTGAGCAGAATGAAAGATCTCAGACTGGGTTGATATAACGAGCAGAGTCCAATTCCGAAATCGGCCGCAGCTGCGGAGACTAAGCCAGAAATGGACAGTGGGTCCTTCACTGTTTTACTGTAAATTACCAAGCTACACATAGTTACCGAACATCATCCTTATATTTAATATGATATTCACTGTCTCAAAATACCCGATTTGTGTATAAATGGGCCCATGAGTTGCCCAACCTCATGAGAGCGCCTGCTAGTGGTCGCCTGTCAAATCCTCTGGGGACGGGCAGTTTCTGCTCGTCCGCAGGGCCCGTACAAGAGATCACATATGAATAATCAGTAAAGAAGTCCATCCGAGCAGCTGAGAACGCCTGAAAGGCAGGAAGAGCGCAGGTACATGACATGGAGCTCTTAGCAGCCTGCAAAGCCTTAACAGCATTATCGAAAAGGTTGACGAAGCCCCATTGATAGTTAACGATGATGGCGATTTCAACCCACCGTAAGCACTGACCCGAGAGCAAGAAGTCTGTCAGTTTGTTGCAAAGTAAAGATGCATGCTCCTTATCGTCATCGTCTAAACACTCTGGTAGACCTTCGAGAAAGAATGAGCCCCAGAGTGCGTATGCCATCTCAAAATACGCGCCTGGGTTACGCGTAACGTGACGTGCTGGATTTTCCACGACACATTCCATCAGCGAACGGTACTCCTCGCTCCTTGCAAAGTACCAAATCGCGGTGTTTGCGCGGTGGAGTGCCTTGAGCAGCTGAGGCTTGAGAATTACCGGTACTGCCAGGGAGGGTTCGTTCCGGGCAGCGCTCTGCCGTACGAATTGCATAGCCGTGTGATGAACAAAGCTGACCTTTACGCTCAAATCGGCGCACTGATCCCTTCTGTCCGACTTGAGTATAATCAGGGGAGAGCAGAGCTTTCGCGCCAGATCAATCGAGTTGAAAACCTCATCTCCAGCGTTTGCAGCCTGGAAGACAAGATCCAAAATATCCCTGTCCAACGCGTTCCGCCCGACCAGTACGAAGTCCTTCATATCAATCCAAATAAAGAGCTGCTGGGCCATATGGAGCTCTGCAGGAGAAAGCGACTTTTCAACCGTGGATAAGATTGTATGGTACAGCTGCACAAGGCCGGTGGGTATGCTCCTCAAGTGTCGGGCAATAGAGGTGGGACTGGGCAAGCGTTCGATCTCATCCAGAAGGAGCTTTGCGTATAACCAGGAGCCTTCGGTTGAAGCGGACAATTCTTTGAATAGCTTCTCACCCAGGGGAGTGGCCCGGATGTGCTGGCACTGAGCGATGCGTTCCTTGACATAGGCTACCATAGGCCGTTGGACAGTTGATGGAAGAATTGTTACCTCGCGTAATATTGCGAGCCTTGATGAGATGCTCCTCTCTTTGTACTGGCGATAGAAGTCCAGCATTCTAGGCTCTTCGCGACCTGTTAGTAGAAGCTTGAATGGGCGTTTGGATGTATTTAGAGCAGTGCTCAGGGTAGACGCCAAAAGTAATCCGTCTTTACATTCATCGAGTGCGTCAACCACAACGTAAAGCGGTCTGTGTATGGAGGAAAGAAGAGTAAGTGCGTAGCAGAATGATTCGTCGAGTGTTGCAAATGATTCTGCCTGTCTCTGTCCACTCTCTACGCGCAGCTTCTCCAACGAAGCAACAAGGTGATGCCCATCGTCTGCACTGAGAGCCTGGGACACCAGAGTTCGGAGGACCTGGAAAGGATGGCTTTTACCACCTTCCGTGTCCTTGCAGAAGAAGTAGAACACGGTATTTTGAGCTTCTATAAGCCGCTGTATGAGAAAGGCCGTGAGGGTAGACTTGCCAATACCCGGTGGCCCCCCTATCCTGAGAATCTGCGAGTCATGACTCGTACTCATGAAGGATGTAATCTCCTGCCGGCTAAGAGCCCAGTCGCAGCTGCCGTTCATGTATTCCTTTTGGTGATTGTACAAGTCGTCTTTGAAACTGGCAGGCGATAGCCATTCTTGTATCCGAAAGCGAACATCACTCGAGACTGCTTTCTGGTAAGCAAGCATGCGGGGCGATCCTGCTAGTTGGGAAGGCCTTACCGCTATCGGCTCCACCAACTTGTACATGGTGCTGTAGATGTTGTTGTTGTTCATTGCTTGCTGTCGGTATGACATGCATCAATTCCTTCGCGTAAGCCGCGGCGGTGGCTGCTGCGTACCCTTGCCAAAGGTCATTTTTATGCGAGTCCGCATAATCACTAATTCCCCTGACTACCAAGCAGGGGAAACTGTCAATGAGGCCCGCGGCTTCCATCTCAAAGCAAAGTACATCGAGTTCCTGACGCAGCGCATCCCTCGTCTGACCGTTTTTGACCACCTGATCACCAGACGCGATAAGCCCGTAATGGATGCATACCCCCATGGCGCCTGGAGGTCGAGGAGTACGGTGTATCAGTTGCGAAGCATCGCAGGAAGCGCACGTTTGCTGACTCTCCGGGTGCTCATAATCCGCCCGATACAAATGATCGATGGCGGGACGGGCATATTGGAAGCTCATTATCGGATAATTATTGACCATTTCATGGATGCTGTGTTCGATGCGATGGCCCTCCATTAAGTGCCGTGCTTGCAGATTGCACAGTGCGGTCAGCAGAAATTCCGGCGGCTTGTTGAGCATCCCCGTCCGCTGGAACCGGCCCTTCTGCACGGTCTTCCCAAAGTCATACTGGACAATTCCTCCAAGGAGCCCCGTTGGACTGCCCACGACAACGTCACCTAGCCGAATGTCATGCTGTGCACTCGGAACGCCGCCGCCAATTCCAACCATCAAGCCGAACCTGATGCGCTTGAAGGTCGCGAGCATCTGATTCACGACTCGCGCCGCGGATATGGTCCCTGTCACGCCATACGGAAGACAGGCGATGACAATGTTATGAGGTCCCAGGCGCCCGAGGACGTAATTATTAGTGTCCCGGGAATCCAGCTCGAGAGGCAGTGGATCATGGCGCTCGTCAAGCATTGCGCATGCCGCCGCCAGTTCCAGCGGGAGGGCGCATATCCAGGCGGCCGTGTAGTCGTCGCGAGCCCGGGGAGACATTTATCGTATTTTAAAAGCTTCGATACAATAACATAGCCCTGGATTAACAAGCAACGCTGACGGTGCATGGCAAACATGATTGCGGACGATCGATGCTGCCCCGCACTAAAAATGCACTAAAGCCTGACAATATCGGCGAGAATGCGTTCAGCCTTCCAAACCCAGGAAGCATATCTATGAAATATAAAATGCCCGTCAGGTCCATTAATTGTGTTGGTGTCACCGTCGGTGAGGTATGCAGCATGATTATCAGTAGTATCTTTAACGTCCAAGAAACATAAATAATATTCTACGGACAGGTGCTACTGACGTAAATACTGTATTTGGTAGGATAATGTATATAATGATTATAGTATCCACGGAAGGCTGTCACAATCCTTAATCCGAGTTGACCTACTAACATGGAAATCCGCAGGTCTTCATTTTACACCATACATACAAGTCATTCTGTAGTTGGCTACCGCAGAAACTGTTTTATCAGGCCCGACAACATCGTCGTCATCTCCTCATAAAGCCGCTGCCTCTTAAGCTCAAACGCCTCAAAAATGTCCCTTGCAGAGCCAACAGCAATCTGATCCTCCCCCTCACCCAGCCGACGCCAAACCTCATCAGTAAATTCATCCAACGGCATGCCAATCAGATGGCCATCTTTCAAATCGGGCTGATGTTTCGCATCATGCAATTCGGTCTGTACAGCCGGTGGATAGATCTCAAGAACGCGCACATCGCCAGGGCCATCCTGTAGCTGAGTCCGAAGGGCTAGGATGAAATGGTGCAGAGCCGCCTTGGAGGCGCCGTAGTTGGGACAACGCATCATTGGCACGAGTGCCATTTGTGAGGTAGTGAATACAAGCGCGGTTTGTTTCTTCTGGGACTGCAAGTGCGGGAGAAATGCCTTGGTGAGGTGAACCGCGGAGGTATAGTTTGTCACCAGCTCCTGGTCGAAAATGGAGACGTCGACGGTATCAGGTTTGGAGAAGTCGAAAGGCCGTTGGATTCCGGAGTTTATAAAGATGCAGTCGATGTCAGGGTTCTCGTTGAGGACTTCTGAGGCAAATTGGGGGACCTAGAAAGACTGTTAGATAGATATCTTGGTTGTAATCACTGATAGATATATATCGTACTTCATCCAGCTTGGTCACGTCGAAGACTTTGGTTTTCACCTTGTCATTGCCATGTTGACTAGCAAACTCCCTAAGGTTTTCCTCGCGGCGACCGGATATAACCAAGGGGATGTTATTCTTCACCAGCCTTGTAGCAAGGGCTTTGCCGATGCCGGAGGTGGCTCCGATGATGAAGACTTTGTTGTAGTTGAACATGCTATCGATCAGGAAATGAAAAGGTTGAAAGATATTACACTACCTGGGGGAGAACTACGCCCTTTATATGTATGAATTGCCATCATGTGGCGCTTGAACTGGTTTTCATTTTTTCATTACGATGGTCCAGTATAGACTATGGAGTGAACGTCCAGCGGAACCTTCCGGCGGAGTCTAATCCTAAACGGGCAATTGAGCCCGCAGCCTTTCGTCCTTGGATGTAATTGGCTACGGAAGCCTCGGCTGTCGATGTCGTCATTGCATTGAAGCAACCGAGGTATCCAAGTATGGAAGAAATATAGATTCAGTCTGTTATATGATCTATTGTGACTTAAGGATAATACGATAATACTTCAAGGAGTGTCCGCAACATTATACACCAGCTTCTCCCCACTCACTTTATCCTGCTTCAACAACTCCAAGCCCTCCAGAACACCCTTCAGCCCTCCTGGGCAGACCTTGGGCCTATGCACCTTCACCTTGCCGTCCGCCAGAAGCTTTGTCGCAATAGGAGCCCATTTCTCAGCAAACTCCTTGTCCTCAGGCTTGGCAGGGAACGGAGTCGTGCCAAAATCGAAGTACTCCCCAACGGCTGTATATCCTAGAGTCCAGCGATCATTGATGTTCTCACGCTCAATGCCCACAGCCAAAAGGGCACTGTACTCGCCGCCCTTGGTGGAGATCGCATTGTCGCAGAATTTCGTGCTAGCTTCAAGAGAAATCGTGTCGAAGACAAGCTGGAGGTTGTCGTTGGTGTACTCGCGGATCTTCGCGGCAGCGTTGGGATCCTTGTAGTCGAAAACTGCATCCGCGCCTAGACTCTTCACCAGGTCGAAATTGTGCGGAGAGCAGGTCGTAATGACCGTATACCCGGACAGCTTGGCGAATTGGATCGCCAGGGTGCCAGTGGCCGTTGAGCCACCGTAAACAAGGACCGTCGCATTCGTGTTGGTAGGCTCGGTGGGCAGAGCGAGCTTCAAGCTCTGGTACAGGCCCTGGCCGACAGTGACAATACCGACACCCAGAGTTGCGGCTTCTTCGAAGCTGAGGTTATCCGGGATCTTCATCTGCACGTCGCCCTTGACGACAATGTGCTCTGCGAATGCGCCATCTTCGGGCTGTACGGCGTTGGAGCCGTGCACGAAGCCGCAAATGCGGTCGCCCTTTTTGAATGGCTTCTTGACGTCCTTGCCGACTTCCTCGACAATGCCGGCGTAGTCACATCCGACAAGTACACCGACGGGTGCGAGAAAGGCGATGTGCTTCCAGTCGGTGGGGTTCAGAGCAACACTGACGGTTTTGACCAAGATGTAGTCATCGCGGAGAGCGGGGATGGGTCTGTCGGTAACAAGACCGCCCTGCTTCTCCGATACGACGACGACAGCTTTTTGTGTAGACATTTTGAGAGAGGATCGTTGGTGTGGAGCAGGTCTTGCGTGGTAGACTACACGGTACGATTGAGGGGATGGGGACGTGGATGGTTTTGTGGGAGCTTTAAGCAACGACACAGCAACGGACTACGTAAGTATACCATGACGATGACAAATCTCATTGTGGATTGCGGAGAGTTTACTCGTACGGAGTAATGTTTGGATTACAAATAATAGCGGTGGGACTGTGATGCCCTGTCCAAGACTTTGCCCGAGGACAACTGGATACGGGCCCACACGGACGGGACCAGAGACGAATTTAGTGATTAGTGAGCACGGTGTAATTTATTTAGTATACATGTTGGACGTGCATAAAGACGGTATATACAGCGCGTTACTCCCGTTTTATTTCTACCTCTTTAACGTGCTGTGATGAATACTCGGAAATCGACAATGCAGGAATACCAGCATGATAAAGGGGGCATATGAGTTTGAACCGCCGATGCGGTAAGGAACAGAAGTCCATTTACTACGCAAAAGACTCGATAACCTCTTGAGCACCACGGTCCCCAGACAGAATTGCTCCCTCCATGTACCCGTTCCATTCAGTGGCCGTCTCAGTACCTATAAAATGAACATTACCGAAGGGCGCACGTCGCGATGCCGCACCAATTTCTGTGAGAAGCCCTGGTCGCGGTGCAGGACAAGGAGCACCACCAAAGAATTCCGCCTTCGACCACTCCATCTCGATTACATTGATAGGCAGCGGAACAGCGACATTTGCCTCCGCGCAAGCTGTCTCAAAGGCTTCTCGGAATTGAGTCCACGTTGCATTCTTCCTTTCCTTCTCCGACAATTGCGACCATCGACGCCCTGTCTCTGCCACAATAAAGCAGGTGATTGACCACTGTCCATCAATTGGGATGCTAGTGTCTCGTGAAAACAGGATAGGGCCAACCTGGGACTGGATAGTCCCTGATAGTTCGGCATTGTGCCACCATGGCTGCTCAAACACATAGATCATCTTGCTGTAGTAACCCATGGTAGTTTCCTCCGCGAGACGGGCTTTTGGCTCGGGCAGTTGAGGACTGAATTGTATCGTCTTGTAAAGCGTACTCGGAACCGAGACTATGACTCGCTTTGCTCGGAACGTCCTCTGGTTTGATGACCGCACGGTACAGAGACCAGTGTCAAAGGACTGTTCAATCTCAGCAATTGGCGCCGAAAGGTAGAGCGATTTAGGTTCAAGCTCCTTAGCCATGTTTTGGGAGAACGATTGAGTGCCTGGTTTGAGATGGATTAGGGGGTGGCTCATTCGCGATTTGGGATATCCTACCTTCGCGGACTCTAAGATATTGTGCCCCGTCGGCGCCATCCGACATTAACGGGTCAATTCCTGTGCCTGACTTGCAGCCGAAGACAAAGGAAAGCATGCTAATCTCATCCCCTTCAAGACCTAGGAGTGACTGCACAACAGATTCCACCAGGCCAGTCACAATGTCGGGGAAGTGTTGACCGCAGTATTCCCTGACGGTTACTTTGTCCAAATCTCTACCCAAAGCGGTAGATGTAGGGCTATCCAAGTTGATATCGGATACGAGACCTCTAATATGCTGTAGGGCAGAGCCGACTTTCACCTGGTCTTCCTCGGGAAACTAGACCCGTGAATTAGCTTCTAAAGGACGAATCAGGCATTGGGAGGGTAATACTGGAAGTTCACCATGAGGATGTAGAATCGAAGTATCCGCAAGCTGCATCACACTCATGCCCTCTGCGCGCTGGACCTCCCCATGCAAGCCATACTTCTTCAGCAGCTGGTACATCTCCTTCTGAGTGGTGTCGTTAATCCAGGCCGCGCCGACATCGTTGACACCGGCATTACCGGGGCTGGATGGAACACTTAGTGTCTTCCCACCGACACGATCGATGGCTTCGACAACTGCACAGGAATATCCAGCAGCCTGGACCTTCAGGGCAGCTCTAAGTCCGCTGAGGCCGGCACCAACAACCAGGACGTCGACCTGCTTGGGAGTGGTGGAAGACATTCTTTGGTAATATATGATCAGTGAAACTGAAGAAAGAGAAATGTAATCTCAATAAATGAGAAAAGAAGGTCAGCCAGCTCCTTTATATACCGTGGTGAGATGACGAGGCAGTACATCGCCCTTTTGGGCAGTGGCCGATAAGCGCGGCAGAAGATAAGATAACGCCGATAAGCACTTGGCATCTCTCACCCCCTCTCTCTCAGTTCTTCTCTCTCCCTCCCTTATCACACTCTGGAATTTTGTTCATCGAATGATCTTTATGAACGAGGCCACTGGACTCCATGGAATCCTTGGAATCGTCAGCGGGTTCTACCCCACGGCCCCATCGGTTTCGCTCCACTGCCGGGTGCCTAACATGCCGCCGCCGGAAGAAGAAATGTGACCAGACGAAACCGCGGTGTACTGGATGTACTCGCAACCATCTGACTTGTAACTGGCCTTTAGTAGGCAAATTTCGGACTGCATATCGAAGAGTTCCAGTGGTAGTTCCTTCGAGTAGCAGGTTTTCAGAGGAGCCTCTTTCTTGGCGAAATACAATGCCTGATTCAGCACACCTTGACGAGAGCCGGGGAAGCCTGCCTGATCCATCAATCATCTGGTCTCGTTCAATGCAGAGCTTCTTGTCGCCAATTAGAGCGACAATGCTGACGCCCGTTTCCGATACCTTGCTTGGACACTATCTGTCTAACACGGGCCCGATGTTGTCAACTTTACCTGCAAGATATAGTCCCTTCTTGACTTTTCTTGTCCCCTTGGCGCTCAACGATGACCTCGTAATGCATGCTCTCTTAGCATTGAGCGGTACGCACTTGAGCTATCAGAACCATTCACTAGAGATCCAAAGGGCGACAGAACGCCATTATGGGGCAGCAATCAGTGCCCTGCGCCAGTCAATGTTTGGGACGACGCTTGAGATGCCCGAGACACTTAAGATTCTAATAACGCTATTGATACTCGCTTTCTTCGAGGTTAGTGGCCTAAGTGAGCTGTCTGATAAGTCGGAAATCTGACAATATCATGTATTAGACATTATCAAACAAGGTACAAGGTGCAATGTTTTTCCACCTGCGCGCTGGCCGCCCTCTTATGTTTACACTGATGGAAAACATTCCGCAACTAAAGACCCATGATGATCGTCGCCGGCTATATAGCTTTGCCGTCGAGATATACAGTTACTTGGTATTAGTCAACACAATAACACCCTTAGGGGCCATCGAGGATAGGAGACTACCGCTCGATTCATTTCTCAACAACCTTGGTGACATGGCACAGCAGTTCGAATCATTCGGAGCAGTATTCGGCGGCAGCCACGAGCTATTTGAGCTCTTACCATCTATTGCGCAACTCTCATCACGAAGACTAACTGAGCTAAGCTCTTCTCCTTCTGATGACAGTTGGAAAATGTACCACTCCCTCGATGATCGAATCAAGAATTGGACACCACCCATGATGGAACTACTACACCCTGATCCCGGCTGGCTGACCGAAGCCAGCTCTTTCCTCAATACTTACAGGCACTCCGTTTCGATATATCTCGAAACTGCTATGCACCCCTTAGGACAGCAGGATGATGCAGACATAGCAACCAAGGACACTATTCAAGGCCATCTCGATGCGATAATGCTCTATGTCAGCAATATCATAAACTCCCCATTCGAGACACTGCTCCTGTGGCCGACAGTCATTGCGGGATCCTGCATGACTCGAGAGGAGCAGCGGGCAAGTATACGTAGCGGGCTACATGAGTCCCGCTTTCAGATGGGCCACTGTTACCAGGCTGCCTCGCTTCTCGAACATGTATGGCGGGACCCCGATGAACGGATCTTTGGGCCCTACGGTCTGAGTGTTATGATGAAAAAGCATGGCATTAGCCTTGGTATCGCGTGATGGATGATTCTTCATGGGTTCGGCCAGAGCTCATGTGAACTATGAATAATTAAATCATCCAAGTGAGATAAAAACAACGAGTCCAGTGATTGACAGTGCACGAATGAGTCGGCGATTGAGACGCAGCTCGGCTTGCGTCGGATTGACAATCCCTTGCTCCGTGATATTAGCTCGGACCGGGAATGGCATCATTGACCGCATCTTTCACGCAAGAGTCATCTGGGATTCTTCGATTCGTCTCTCTAACATTTAGCTATAGCTGAGCCCCGCCATTTTGAGCTGCCAACGCCGCCCTCTCCGCAGCCTGAAGCACATCGCGTTTCAAATCCTCTTCATCCTCAATTCCGCAGCTAAGCCGGACCAGATCATCGAAAACGCCCGAGGCCTCCCGCTCCTCACGAGGAATTCCTGCATGGGTCATACTAGCTGGAACCTCACAGAGCGACTCAACCCCGCCTAAGCTTTCCGCGAGGGTGAAAAATTGGGTATACTGGCAGAACAGATGGGCTGCTTTCTGTCCACCACGAATCCTGAAACTCACCATCCCCCCGCCCATTGCGTTGCGATGCTGCTTGACCGTGATCGCGTGTTGCGGATGAGACTTGAGACCCGGGTATCGGACTGAAATCACATAGTCGGATGCGTTGAGTGCCTCTGCGACGATCTTTGCGTTGTGTGATGACTCCCGGACACGCAGATGTAATGTCTTTAGACCACGCTGGGCAAGCCAGCAGTCGAATGGGGACGGGACGCCACCGATTGCATTTTGCAGAAATGTTAAGCGATCCTTGAGCTCGTCTGAATTGAAAGCTGCAACGCCCATCATGACATCCTAGATCTGGCCGTTAATTAATGATACTGGTCTGAGCTTGAGGGAACACGGTCCTTACCGAGTGCCCATTGATATACTTGGTCGCAGAGTGAACCACAATATCGGCCCCATGCTGCAGCGGGTTCTGTATAAAAGGACTGAGGAATGTATTGTCCACCACTAGGAGCAGCCCGTACTTGTGCGCAACCGCCGCGACTTTTTCGATATCAACTAGACCAAGGGTCGGGTTAGACGGAGTTTCAACCCACACCAGCTTTGTGCGGTCTCGCTGGATCAGCCTTTCCAGATCATGCTCTATTGTGGTCGTAAACGAGACATCTACACCGTGGGTGTTGGCAACTTTGGTGAAGTAGCGGTGCGTGCCTCCATAGACGTCCGAGACGGAGATGACATGGGAGCCAATGGGCAACGACTGCAGGATCACGGCAGTGGAGGTTGATCCTGATGAGAATGCGAGGGCATATTTTGCATTCTCGAGAGCTGCGATCGCGGATTGGAAGTTGTCACTGATGGGCTTAGTTCCAGTCATGCTGATATGGGGAAACTTCGATGAAACAAACAAACAAGCAAGCAAGCCTACCGGTTGGGATTTGCACTTCGCGTATACTCATACTCTCCGATCGGGTTTCCAACGCTGGCTTGGGCGTACGTAGTCGAGAGCGAAAGCTGTGGAATTAGCCAATTTATACGAACCGCGTTGGGAGGAACTATCCCCACAAACCGATGGAATCACAGCGCCAGTAGCAGGGTCCGGCTGACTGCCGACGTGGATTGCACGTGTCGCGAATCCATATTCAGGTTCTTTGTGGGCGACAGTCATTGTAAGTGGAGCGAAATTATCAATGGGGTGTCTGAATGGAGATATCTTGCTAATCTTGCCCTTCATCACAAGGAAAGTCAAGCTGATATAACGCATATGTACTCCAAAAATTTGGAGTAAATCGCGCCCTGCGGAAACACCACGATGGTGTTAAATTTTTCCAGATTCGACCGTCAATCGCCGAATGGTGTGCACTGCGTATGCTCCCCAAACGCCGAGGGAGACTAGCTAGCTAGCCTCCGCGTCACATATACTGAAGACTGGGTATGCTACATGTACTCGGGTCTAGTGGAGAGATGTCAATGTTGAGGTACACGACAGTCGGCGAACCCCGCTTCCCCAGATTCCAAAAGTGAGCCCTAGTTGGATAATGGTATACTGTAACCAATGGCATAGAAATAGAAGCCCTACGTTGATATCAGTCGGGATTGCCATACCATACTCTTTGTTTATTCATTCAATCGGTCTCATTCGTCTTAACTGTCCTTCCACTTGGGTCAGGGTCTGAACTGAGCCAACGTCTGCAACTATATAAGGCCTCTATACAAACAGTGCACCGGCCATGGGCAACGACATCGAGGAACAGCCCCAAGCGGGCGGGAAAGAGCCTATCCAACCCCATGTCTCGACCGCCGACGATGCTAAGGGTGAGGTCACGCCAATACAAACCAACAAGCTCGCACGCAGGCTGTCTGCGCGGCAGGTCTCCATGATTGCCATCGGAGGCACAATCGGCACGGGCCTGTTCCTGGGTACAGGCAAGAGTCTAGCCACTGGTGGGCCTGCATCGATGTTGCTGTCGTATGTGATCTGTGGTGGTATTATCTTTGTCACTATGCTTTGCCTGGGCGAGATGTCTGCCTTCATCCCGGTTTCTGGCTCGTTTTGCTCATATGCAGGGTACGTTAGCCTGCCTCGTGGAGTGGCAATTAAGCCAGCTTTGACATGTTATTAGGCGATCTGTAGATGATGCTCTTGCGTTTGCGCTTACCTGGAACTACTGGTTCAATGATGCAGTAACGACGGCCTCAGATACGCTGGCCTTGCAGCTTTTGATGGAGTTCTGGACAGACAATTTTCCAGGCTGGGCGATCAGCCTTATTTTTCTTCTCCTTTTAATCGGCTTCAATCTGTTCTCTGTCCGTGTGTACGGCGAGGTACGTACCCAGTTGCTTTTCATCTCAAGACGCAATTCTCAGTCTCGAACAGATTCAATATTGGTTGAGCCTGCTGAAGATCATTGCAATTATTGTGAGTTACAATACTCTTTTTGGTTGTGAATCCATCTAACGTCAATGCGCAGGCTTTCATTTTTGTGGGCATTGCCGTCAACTGCGGTGCCAACACTGAGCACAAGTACATCGGAGCCAAATACTGGGATCTGGGCGAGGCTCCGTTTGTCGGTGGCATTGGTGGCTTTGCTTCAGTCTTTGTGACAGCTTCATTTGCATAGTAAATGACCCCGGAGTCGATTCCATTTGCGCCTCTTCCCTTCGCCGTCTATCAAATTTCCTTCTTTCACTGACCACTTCTCAGCGGCGGAACCGAATCCATCGCCGTGACAGCCGGCGAAATTAAAGACGCAGCAAAAGTCATCCCCCGCGTCGTCAAAAATGTCTTCTGGCGTATCCTCCTTTTCTATGTCTTGTCGATCATCATCGTCGGATTCGACGTGCCATACGACTACCCTAACCTAGACGAAAAGACATCAAGGACCAGTCCGTTCACCGTGGTCTTCGACAAAGTCGGGAGCAGCGTTGCGGGGAGCTTTATGAATGCGGTGATCTTCACCAGTGCGCTCTCTGCTGCTAATCATGCGCTGTTCGTTGGCTCAAGGCTGCTATACACACTCGCCCTCGAGGGCCATGCCCCCCGGGTCTTTGTAAGGTTAAACCGGTTTCAGATACCTTGGCTTGCTGTGCTGGGGACTTCCGTCATCAGTGGACTATGCTTTGGGGCGAGCTATATCGGGGCTGGCCAGCTGTGGGTTTGGCTACAGAAGTAAGCAGCCTTATTTTTTTTCTTTTTTTTATCCACACGTTCCCCAGGCCCCATTGTGCTCACAACTACTATGCATATTTCTCCAGAATGAATGCACGCATGCTAACATATCCCTGTTAAAACAGCATCGTCGGCGTATCCAACCAGGTCTCCTGGGCGATAATCGGTATCACCTCGCTCCGTTTCCGAGCAGCAGTAAGGAAGCAAAACCTCGAGCACCTACTCCCCTTCAAAAACTGGACATACCCCTACGGCCCGATTCTCACGATTATACTGAACATTTTTCTCATGCTAGTCCAGGGCTGGACGAGCTTCAGCCCCATTTTCAAGGCTGTGGATTTCCTGTCGTTCTATGTCCAGATTCCGATTCTCTTTGCTATGCTGCTGGGCTGGAAGCTGTATAAGAATACGAAGATTGTGCGCCTGGGGCAGATGGATTTGGTTACGGATCGGTATGATTTGGTGGATGATGGTGTTGGTTGGCAGGGGCAGGAGGGGGGTGTGGAGGCTCGGGGATTGCAGTTTGAGTTGGCGGAGCGAGATGGTGATGGGAATAGGAAGAAATGGGTGAAGAGGGCGAAGAAGTATGTGGAATATGTGTTTTAAGGGATGGTCTAAAGTAGATATGGGGCTACGTCTACGAGTCTCATGTGTTTGCAGTTGGAACCATGCGAGGGTTGTGAATGAAAGGCAATGAAGACATTTTGAATATTTATCATTAGTGTAAAGATGACTGAGCAGCTTCTTGAATTATTACATCTTCCTGTAGCATTATATGTTATTGCCATAATCCTGTTCGGCAAATTAACACATAAAATAATATGCGAGGATGGGGAATGCCAATTGGTATATCACGGGCGAATGGTACTCTCCGTAATTTGATACAGTAACCTGCTGCATCGATCGGAATGAAACTACATGATATATATTATAACAAGAAGAGGTAAAATTTCATGATTTGTTGTATTGTAAAATATTAATGCGTAGCAATGTAACTCCGCCAGGGGGTTATTGCTAGAAAAGAATAAACACCAAAAATACCGCCAAATCGAAGAGAATGGGTCATGCAGTCATTAGAAGTTGATTACAAAACAACTGAAAAGCGATCATTCCGAGGTCTCATTATCCGGACGTAAAATAGCCCGCGCCTGTGGGACGTAGCTGGACTTCCCAGTGGCCTCGTCAAAGATGTGATAGCCATAGTCAGCTGCATTGGGCGGAGTATACACTTTTTTGAAAGTTAGCACACACAATGTCTTTGGTGACGGGGGAGGAAACGTACAGTGTAGCGAGACAGCCACCTTGGTAGGGTGTGGGTTATACACCCGGTGAAGGCCGATATCGTCGGCGATGTAGGTCACGTCATTCCGGGAGTGCGTTGTCTCGGACTTGATTTGCAGAGGCGCAGAACTGCCAGAGCCCTCTGGGGCAGCATAAACTGTTTCTGTCAAATTGCCTGCCAGCACTTTCATGATGCAGTGGGCGTTGGCGTGGTCGTGGATCGGCGATCCCTTTTCTGGGTTCCATACGAGGAGGAGCTACAATGAACATTGTTAGAATTTATGGTAGTACCGTAGAAGTTGAACCGTGTCACTTACGATATTGGCTTTGCGGTTGATGTTCTCGATCGCATTGCGCGTGTAGTTCTTTTGCGGGTCGTTGTGGTAGAATTGTGTCCAGCCGCCGTCGCTCGCCTCATACTTCTTCACCAGCGATATCAGGTAGTTCTTGTCGATATCTGAGGAGGAAATGCCGTTTGAATCGCCGAGATAAGCCTTGACATCACGGACGAGGTCGTCGAGGGAGTATTTCTTAGGGAGTTGTTCGTGGCGGTGGCCGAGTTTGTCGGTCACCGGGACTGTGGGACGAGAGAGAATAGACATCGTGGATTCAGCAGGGAGGTGTTATTTGGATTGAAATTGCAATGTGTTCTTGCCAGGGCAGTGTATCTCTCTTTTATGGGTCTTGAGTGTTGTGGCACAATCTCGGGCTTCCGACAATCGGCGAATGGTTCAATCGGCGACTCAATTGTGTGATGTCAGGCGCTTCGCAACGGCAGTCAGGGGGAATGTCGGTGAAGGTAAAGCAGAACAAAGTCACTGGGTGTATTGTGATAAAGAACAGATTTCACATTCACTCTTATCGTTTGGCAGCCTCGAATCCATCTATGTATGTGTAGATATGTTCTCGTGTACTGTAGACAGAGTCGGCCGATGGTGGCGACTTGATTGGTGGAGCGGACCGGGATCGCTGCCTTGACTGACTGCATCGACAAACTGCGTCCTTCACTCATCAACATTTCACACTCAGTCCAGCCTTCGTAGCTCCAGCCCCCAACACACACATACCATCGCCCTATGACTCTCGTGCAATGCCCGTGCGACCGACCAAGGAAAGCGGTCTGACCCCCGTGGCCTGCACCGACTGCAGGAAGCAGCATCTCAAGTGCGATGCAAAGCGCCCGTCCTGCTCTCGCTGTCTGCAGAACGGGCTTCCCTGCCAGTACGTCGCTTCGCGTCGGGGCGGTCGTCGCAAGTCTCGTCGCACCCAGGAGCCAGGCGCCCCTTCGACACCAGCTCCCTATCAGCAGAGCCTGCCAGCAATGCAGCCTGTCTTCCAGAGCGCCACCCCGGATCTATCCATCCAGGCGAATCCGCAGGCGCCGACTCCGACAAATACTTCTTTCTCGCGACAGGTGGCCAGTGCTGACCTGCCGGATGCCGCTGGGGATGAAACTTCGTGGCTGGGGATGCTCCCTGCTAATGACTATAATAATTCTGGGGCATTCTCTCACAAATCGAGCGTTGAGAGTGACGACCGCCTGCGGAGACTCTACTACGAGAACTTCCATGCTGCTCACCCAATTCTAGTCCCCAGCGGGCTGTACAACGAGCAAAATTATCCGGTCTGCCTTCAGACGGTAGTGCATTTCGTGGGATCACATTATACTGCGACCGGTCGCGCGAACGATTATAAGAAGAGGGTCGTCGAACAACTGGGGACTCATACAGAGCGCTCTCCGGCAACGGTGCAGGCGTGGTTAATATACGCCATTGTCCTGAATGCCCGAAGAGAGACAGATGAAGCCCAGTCAGCCTTGGCCCAGAGCATTGACCTGGCGCTGGAGCTGGGAATGAATAGGGCTGGGTTCGCGTCCTCCACTCATGCAGTGTGCTCGGTAGAAGCTGAGAGCTTGCGGCGGACGTGGTGGGAGCTGGTAATCACTGAGATATACATGGCCATCGCGCTCAACTCGTTCACCTTTCGGTGCAGCGCTCTTCCTCCAGAGGTGGCTCTCCCATGCGAAGAATCAATCTACAATGGGGCCAGGGATATCCCCAGGCCGAGCGTGATGCTCGATTTCCGTCGGCGCATCCTTGCTGCTGAGGATCCCATCTTCTCTTCCTTTAGCTACCGTATCGACGCTACGATGATTCTGTCCAGAGTTATCGTGTTAAATCGTGTCCCCGAGTGCCATCGCGACCAGGTTCAAGCTGCTGAAAATGCTCTGGTGAGCTGGACCAATCACCTTCCTGCGAAGAAGCTGGACATTGTCGATGCGTATGGTAATGTCGATGAGATGATGTTCCAGGCCCATCTCACAACAGGCTATGCTGCCATGCTACTTCACCTGCCTCGTAGCGACCTGCAACCAGTGCTGGCACAGCCGGAGAGAAGCCAATTCTGGCCAGGAGCTTCATGCCATCTGCAGCTCTCATCGACATCCACTCGCCTTGTGCATAGCATCAAAGCTGCCGAAGCCTCGCGGCAGGTATCCGACTCAATCTCCGTATGTCCCAATATCCTCAAGCATAGTCCCTTCATCATCCCCTCTCTTTCACTATGCGGCTTGATCCAGCTCGCCACGTCCACGCTGCACTCAGATGAATGCTTCGACCATCATTGCAACCGTGTCAACCTTATCCTTGGCTGTCTGAAGAGCGCGCGGCGGACGTGGGAACTAGCCGAGTCAACATACCAAAGTCTCAGATCGTCTGCCGCAGAGTTAATGTCTGCTTCGCTTGAACGGTGCCAGTGGAATTGCGCTCCTCTGAACCAACTCGTCCCGACTGAGTCGCTGGCATCAGATCCGACGCGGCCAAGCTCTGCGTTGGATGGACAGGACCTGATGGTGACTGATCTGCCATCGAATTTCTTTGATCGCGCCTGCTTCAATGCTTCGTTTTTTACAGCGGTCCCGGATTTGAATATGATATAATACCTACCAGCGATGGCGTTCGATTCTATGTTGTGTTTGCAGAGCGTACAAGCCCAAAATATGCATCATTTAATTCAGTTTCATATGCGCTAAAGCGTCGATACTATGCTCGTTTCCCTGTAATGGTGCTTGAGTATACGGGGCTATGCAACTTGGATAAAAGTACGGTCATAGCGAGTCAAAGGGAAATGGCCATCATCAGTCCCTTGCAGAATGATCGAGATAGTCTGTCCGGCTTTCGCGTCTGCAGGAACAGCCACATTCGCCTGGTTACTAGATTCAGACACAGTCACCTTCCCTGGGTACGAGCCCTCCTCGAGATACTGCCACCAGGACGTAGTGACAGTGCCATTATCCGGATCACTCACTATTCCTACCAGAGTCACAGTCGACCCAGGCCTTGCCTCAACCGCAGTCCCATTAGCAATCTTCACCTCGGGCGCATGGTTCGCCTGTTTATAATCCGGCGTAAGCGTCCACTGCATTCTCGCGGCAAAGTCATTCTGCACCGCCGCCATCCAGCGATCTGTTGTATAAGTCGCATCCTCCACCCCGGTCTGGTTCTTCTCATTCTCGACTAGCTGCCACAGATTCGGCGACGTGCTGTTCTGCTTCGACCGCCCACCCCAGCTGCCAAGGGCCGGGTTCTCTGGGTCTTGAATACCGGTCTTCAACAACGGGTTGAATACCACATTGTCGCCCTCGGATAGGAAATCATACTGGCCTAGCGGGTCACAGAAGAACTGGTTAGGGTTCGCTTCTAGCTTCTCTAGATCACCGAATAGGTCCTTCTGGTCTCCGGGCATGGACTGTCCGTCGAGCCAGGAGCGGTAGAGCTTCCCATACGGCCCAGTCTGAATATTCGTCTTCGTCCAGTTTCCTGTAAAGTAGACGTGGTCGTCTGGTAGGCCGCGGACATTGCCCTCCCCGCGCTCGCAGTTGTACCTCCAGGTCTCATACGCAGCGTCGAATTGTTCGACGCGGATGTCCGGCCACTTGGGCGCAATGTACTCCTCGTACGTCTCGTCCTGGAAGCCACTCGCCAGGATCACTGCCTTCTTAGAGACGGTGTCCCTGATTTGTTTCCATTGCGAGGAAGATTTTCCTGAGTACTCCTCCTCGATCGACTTCAGTGCGCGCGCAATCGTGCTCGTCCCTCCCCAGGCCTGTAGATACAGCGGTCGTGTATCTTTCTCATCCAGCAACAACGCCCGAATAAAATCCGACCCCTGCGTATCCTTCTCCATCTCGCCCTCAAAGTCAATATTCCCGATCTTGACACTAGCCAACAGCTCCTCCGGGCTCGGGTAGAATGGATCATGGTTCCGCAGGTTGGGATAGACCTCGGCGTACGCCTTCAGGACTATATCCTGGATATACCGCGTGCCGGTCCAGCGCCAGGTCCATTGCGGGCTTGTGTACTCGCGATCTGGGAGGAAGAACTTGGTGCCGTTGCCGTCGCCGGCCCAGTGGTACTTACTGGAAGAGTAGATTAGGCCCTGGTTGTCGAGTTCGTTGGTGTAGAGGAGATATCGGATTAAAGAGGCGAGGTCGTCTTGTTCCATGTCTGTTGTCACCACGGTACGTGGCATTTTGCTCCTGGGGTTGGCGCTGACTGGGTATGTCTGGACTACAGGGAAAACAGTAGCCAGCAGCCCGAAGGCAAATAGAGAGTGAAGGAGAACCTGCATCTTGTGGATAGATATCTGTATCTGTATCTGTATAGCAGAGTACCCTTATAAGTACGTAGGGAACTGGGTCTGGCAGTTGTCGCACTCTCCCATTTCCATTCCCATTCCGCCGCTCACTTTTGGCCCTCTTTAATACTCCGCACAGCAACCCTTCGTAGGCTCCAGTTACCAAAACGGGCGTTCTATCCATGGCTTTCGTTCCATAACTTGCCTCATCTGTGGGGGACTGACTATCTCCGCTGAGTCTGACTCTCCACCCCCACATCGGCAGTTTGTCGATCGTTCATACGCGGGAAATCTCCCTATTTTTTGCGGGGCATTTGGGGAACATTGACCCCATATCCTACTCATGGCGCTTATTCCTGCCTTGTCCAGATGATTCTCTACCGAGGTTTAACCAGATGGTTACCCGAGTGGGCAGGACGGGGCACCTAGAGGTACTTAATGTGCAAACCCTTCCTAGTTTGGATGGGTAGGTGCATGAATTCGCGCGATGAAAATAAATAAAGATACGTCATGATAGGAAATTCAATGTATAGGTCTTGGCTATTAGCCTACCGATGTGGAGGAATTAAGTATGTACATGTATTAGGCGAATATAATAGAAACAGAACAGCCTTTTTTTGTACTCGAAAGTATATATATACCACGACGCACTTATCACCTCCCAGCCTCAAGATTCCGCTCTCGCTTCTCACGTAGATCTTTCAGACAGGGCGCTACGAACAGAGTCTGGTTATAGATACCAACAACAGTGAGTCCCGAGACCACAACCCATAGCAAAACCACGCACACGGAGAAAATCTGTATAAACTCGTTAGAAAGGATATTGAATAAGGTAGTAATGCAGAAGACACCATACCGTTCCCAAAACAGCAAAAAACCTCGACGGCAAATCCCGTCCAAGCTGCGTCGTGCATGTCGTGAATACACCTAGCGGGAAAGTAAACGCCCACCAGCCGAGATTGAATGGGAAGTTCCGGACGCGGAGGATCGAACCGACGGCGAAGAAGAGCCAGAGTGAGCCAAAGGCCCAGAGCAGCAGTCCAATCAGGAATCCCATGTCGTCTAGTGTGTCTCCCGTTCCGGGGTGTAGGGTGTGTGTCTTTGGGAAGATTTCGCGGGCGACGTTTCCTAGTTTTTGGATCCTGGTGGGCGAGTTGGTTAGCTACAGTCTGTATAGTTATTGGAAGGTCAAAGCGCGAGAACTCACCCGTATCCTCCTTGACCGAGAGGCCCGAGGGGCAGAAATGTGCTGACGATAATCGCCTTGGGTGGCAGCTTGTGCAGCATCAGGCGCTGGAGGTAGATGACAATCACCATGAGCGCAAGCGGAACCCCTACACCCCAGAGGATATAACTGGCGAGAATGGTAGCCAGGGCATACTGGGGATCAGGTAGGATCTCGGCGACTATGCCCCCTGAAGCTGCAGCGACAACGCATGATACAATCGGTAGCAGCCAGGCGGCTCCCATTGCTGAAAGATTTGCTTCGGACTTTCGCGTCATCCTGTTTGCACACGTTAGCAGTGAGGCCATTCCTCCAAGGTAGGGATATAGTATACTGACATGATAAATGGGATTCCGAAGCACGTCAGGACTGACACAATAGCATCTGCGATCCACATAGCCCAGGCAAAGTAGGCAGCCCATTCACCCCAGGCTGGAACGCAGACGAACACGAACATGTTCACGATCGTAGCGAAGCCCATGGGCAGCGTGCCGAGAAAGAGAGACTGGGCCGGATGGGTCACCATCACAGGGAAGATGTCAGGGTAGAGGATATAGCGGATGGCAGTTATAGAGAGAAAAATGCCGAAGAGTAGCACGTTGAGAGCGAATATAATGACCGATATCCAGTAAAGCCATGTTCCGTTATAGGGCAGCGTGTTGAGAAGTATAGACACGATCCCTGTTCCCATGTTCACGGAGAACCAGCTGGTGAAGGGTTAGACATATCACAATGGTTTGGACTGGGATTCGTACGCTGGCGTAAAGTTCTGCACAATGTATCGCCATTGCGATAGTTTGGAGTCCTCTGCGCCCTGTTGTCTAGAGCACGGCCGCTGACCAGCTGGCTTATCGTCAGGTGCTGGTGTTCCTGAGGAATCAAACATTTTCGTCTGTATGTAGCTGAACTGAGTCAACGCAAAGATTCTATATGGAACTCTGGAGCGCCACCGGGGTGGAAAAGCAGCGGCTGTGGCGAATGAACTGCTAAGCAAGAACAGCAGGGGAGACCATGGATTAAAAACCAAACATAGTTCTGGATCTCGGCCGACATCCAATATAATTTTTCAAAGTAACGATGTCATAGGCTGGATCCAATGGCACGGTTGTTTTGGTGAATAATGGAATAGAAGCAATCGCCGACTACATCGGGTCTCTCGGGGGTATGTCGCTTTGGACCCCGACAAAATCTTCCATAATGAAGATTTTACATTAGAGCACTTCATTATAGGTGTTTTCGTGTTCTCATCAATCATGTAGTGATAATTTGGTCAGTTACAAGTTACGGTTGTCAGTGCTGATGCAGTGGCACAGTGACTCACTCTGCAGGGCTGCCGAATGTCCCGGGGACCACCGCATTGACCAAGCATCGGGCAAGAAGTGCCGTATTTGTTAATACAATATTTAATTTCATGCAAATAATTTATTCCCTTTTATAAATCAATACTACTTTGGAACGGTTCATTTGTACCTTTTTAGCCTCTTTGGATCTTATATGCAGTGGCGGGATCGCTTCCATCGACAAGCCCTGAAATATTTTCGAGCTGTTGAGGAGTTGAAAAGACTAACCCATGAAAGCTTTGCCGAGTGGTCTTAACGACAAGTCCGCACAGCATCATCAACAGCGTCAATAAAATGATCAATGTTTTGAGGATTCAGACCTGACACCGAGACCCGTCCGTTTTCGGTCTATGACAAGCAAAAGTCATTCGGCGTTAGAAACAGAAGAAGCGCAGATATTCCGACCAGAAGAGGCTTACCATGTATATATGCCATTTATCCTTCAAATGCAGGATCTGAGGCCGGGACAGTCCTGTATAGCTGAACATTCCAATCTGAGTCGACAGAAAGTCCCATGAACCGGGCGTCCCCCTCGCCTGCAACTGCACCCTAACTGTCTCTCGCATGCCTGATAAGCGCGAGCTCATAACACGCAACTCACTCTGCCACTGAGAAAACAGCTGCTCATCATTCAAAACACAACTCGCAAGACGTGCCCCATACGCAGGCGGGTTCGAGATCTGGGCTCGTTGCAGGATAGAAAGCTGGGTAGCAACGCGGCTGCAAGTCGCCGATGCATCTTTCCCAGGGCCACATACGAGATGGAAAGCCCCGACTCGTTCCCCGTAAAGCCCGAGATTCTTGGCGAAGGACTGCGCAATGCAGCATTCCAGTCCCTGCTCCACGAAGTAGCGACAGGCCCATGCGTCGCGGGAGAGATCCCCGGATGCGAAGCCCTGGTATGCGCAGTCGAAGAAGGGGAAGTGGCCGCGGTTGCGTATGACCGAGGCGATTTGTTTCCATTCTTGTTGAGTTGGGTCTATACCTGTGGGGTTGTGGGCGCAGGTTTGGAGAACGACGATGGAGGCGCGCGGGGCGTTCTCTAGAGTATCTAGCATTGCAGTGACGTTGAGCCCTTTTGACGTCGGACAGTAGTAGGGGTAGGTCTCGACTT
This sequence comes from Aspergillus sydowii CBS 593.65, assembly GCF_001890705.1. Classification (NCBI taxonomy): domain Eukaryota; kingdom Fungi; phylum Ascomycota; class Eurotiomycetes; order Eurotiales; family Aspergillaceae; genus Aspergillus; species Aspergillus sydowii. The sequence continues at coordinate 651,427 of NW_024467868.1, forward strand.
TGAATCCACACTGTGAGAGTATCTGGTGGTGGTTTGGCCATGTGGGATTCGAGATCAGCGCAATGGGCTTCTCTAATCCGGAGTGATGACGCGCGAGGAATTTGGCTCCGAGGTAGACTGCACCGGTCCCTGATACGGTTTGAAAGGAACAGACCTGTTGTTGTTTAGGAAAATTGTCTCTCCAGAGTCAAGATGGCATACTCACCCGCTTTTCACTGATGGCTGGACTGCCATCACCAAGAATAAGTTTCTGCGCCGCACTGAGAAACGAATCTAGGCCCCTGATGGGTAAATATTCGTGATTCGATTGAGGATCCTCATGCAGCATATTTTGAGCCTATAACAATATTTCGATCAAGGTCAGCCTGATCAATTTGGCTGTTGACCTCAACATGGGGATACCTTCTTGACTACCGGCAGAACCCATGGTTTTCCGGTCTCATCTCTGTAGGCGCCTATTCCCAGGTCTATTTTCCTAGCATCTTGATCCTCACGATACTCCCTCATCAGGCGATAGAGCGGATCTTCGGGGGCTGCGGGCACGCATGACAGGTTGATACAGCTCACTGGGTTATCAAGCATTGTGTCAAGTTGTCGAACAAAAAACCACCGAAACTAATGGGTCTTTACTTGGGAACAGCAAGTCCTTCCTCATGTATATATATATCTCTTTAAGCCTTTTAAGTATCCTCTACTCCCACGTGAAGTTGTTGGGGGTTTTCACCTCCGATCAATCGGCGACTGGATTTGTTGCAGGTATAATGTTCCCTAATTGGTTCGGTAACTGCACTCATTGCTCATTCGAATAAGGAAACCGCGGCACGGACGAATGTGAGGTGGTGGATCGTACCTTCCTGTTGGTATGGCTTTATTGCAGTCCATACATACAGAAGGCGCGACTGTCCATATACTAAAAGGGGAAGGCACAATGTAGGTCGGGCTCAGGGTTGTCCATCGCGTCTTCCAAAATAGCAGACATTATATTTATTTCGGAAGCTGCGATAATTGAAATGAAGAACTTGGAGAAAATCGTCCTCTTTGTTATCCTCTTCGGGGTGCAATATTGCTCAGGTGCAGTCACCAAGTCTAAACCTTGCTCAGTACCACTACTACCAGATGGATATAGGGCCCCATTCCTTAGGATAGGAATCACCAGTAACGACAACGCCAAACGACCTCGGTGGTGTTTCCACTGATAGTAGTGCAGCCGTAAAATGTAGCCAGACCGTCCTGGCCCGCTATACGCAGGGTCATTCCCCGGTCCCACGTCGGAGATGCCGCTTGCTTTACATTTTCGATCGCTGGACTGGTGCTCCTCGTCAGGGTTTGAGGTCGAGGGCCTCGAAAAGGGTAATTTCTTTTCTCCCGGTGAGAAAGTCCAAGCACCGAGCACCCTTGTCAAGGAGGACCGGACGTGGAAGCCTTTCCGAATTGTAGCTGGGGAGTCGGTGACCAAACAGGCTAACCAAAATGTTCCTAGCAAGGAGAGAAATCCTCGAGGAGGCCAGGGCCGTGACCATGACTCGGCCAACTGACGCTATTCACACCGGCCAGAGTGACCAAGGGCCACGGTGACATGGAGGACTCTGGGCGCTGTCTTGGCCGCCTTAGGGCTCTGTCTAGCGTCCACGGCAGGGCCAGAGTTTGCCTATAGAAGAAGCAACAACGCAGATCCCAGCTTTCCATTCGTCTGGTTTCAGGCCTCGAGCCCATCCGCCAAGTTCCAAGTTAAATTGTCCAGAGGTCCCATTGGATGGGTATATCCGCGATCACAAGATGGGCCCTTTCGATCTTTGCAGCCCTGGGGAGTGGGGAGCGGCTCTCCTCAGATCGATACCATTGCGACGGTGAGCTGGAAACCTGAAGCATTATTATGTCTTGGCCTTTTATAGCTCATTTAGGTATAATGCCCCAAGATGATAAAAGCTGGCGTCTCGACCACATTTCCTGGAGCTGATTGCACTTTATTCAGTAAGCCAGACACCATGACACTGACCCTCAGATTAATAGCTGCCCTGTGGCTCCTTCTCTGCACCTCCCTTATTCACGCAGAAATCGAGTATCCCACAACTATCGGAGTAGACATCATTTATCCACGTCCGGAAGCAAGAGCCCGCGATAATTGGCTCCCCGTTGTCTTCGTCATCCAAAATGCCGAAGCAGCATACTTCCACGGGTTTACCATGAGATGGCTTCTATACCCGGAAACCGGAGGCGACTTCGAATACATCCAGACCTATACTACATCTAATTTCGAAAAGTTCCATTACGGAATGCTTGATTCCGACACGGCAATCGTGGTTGGCGCCAACAGCAACACCGCTACTGTTGATCCGGGGAGATATAATTTCACCTGGGAGTTCTCTATGGTTCCGTGTACCGTTAGCGGCAGTCTAATAACAATCGAATCTGGGACAGTTGTTTCGTCGGGCTCATTCTTTATCGACGTCGCTTCTGGCGACGCGGGCAATGTCGGCGATTTGGAGGACTGGATCGACAAGTGTCCTGAAGTTGGTCCGCAGGTTACAATTGCGGAATCGGTTCTTTCGAGCTGTCCGGTTATTGCAGAGAATGGCGGGGGGCGTTCTGGGAAGCGGCAAATGTGCGATACGTTGCTGTTGGATGCAGAGCAGCGAGGGTGTCTCCATTCTTACTTTTCTGGTCTTGCTGACAACGGGCGTGAGTATGCCCAGGATAATGGGACCGTTTCATGCCAGTCTGGGTTTGATGTCTTGCCGATGGAGTGGGGCAATCCTGGTTTTGAAGTATCAACCACTTCTTCTTCTTCGTCTACTACTTCTACAACCAAGAGCTCCTCTACGACAACGGATATTTCCACCACGGATAATTCAGCCCCAACGGAAGACGTTGACGAGGCTGCTCCGACTGTTACTGAATCTACGGACAGTGGTAATGGGCAGTCTGACGATGATGAGTCTGTTTCACCTATACATCTGCCCGGTTTGACTACGCTTGGGGGCTGTATGGCGGTTGGTTTTATATTGCTAGGTTTCATGTAATCTACTCGAGGCCAATCAACCACATAGGATATAATAGTCCGAGAGCATCGTTTTTAATGCATGGCTCTATCCGGGTCTCGATAGATTGCTATACCCTATACAATCCTGGGGTTCTACGTTGCTATTTGCCACACAAGTCGAAGGCCAGATTCTTCCATATCAATAACAGTGCAGCCTTGGTTGATCAGGGAACCACGCGAAGGATTAGATCCTCGGGGTTTCTTGCGTGGTACTCACCGCTCCAACTGAAAAAGCCATTCGTGCCCGGGCGCAAATAGTTCATGTATCTATCTCCCTCCAGGAAGCTCTGGTTGTAAGCCGTCAGAGTGCTAAGCGGTGCCGGTACTCCCATTCTAGGGTCGGCCGCGTCCAGCGTCCGGAGGGCTCTGCCTGGAGAACGCATTATCGGGCCAGCTGCAGCAGTTCTAATCTGCTTGTTGGTGATCAAGTGCCACTTTGGATCGTTGAGCTCCAGGCCAGCCCCAAGGTCCACCCATTTGGTAATGACGATTGCCTTGGTGTTTGTCTCCAACTGGCGAAGCTCGATAGTGAAGTCGATCCAGCAGGTTGGGCAGCATCTGAGGCCCCTCGGTGTAGGATCCCTCCGCCAGCCTTTTCGATTCAGGGTATGCACCATATACTGCCGCACGTCGTTGGAGCTTAGGAATTTGTGGGCACAGATTGCCAAACGGCCGACGTCTACTGTGATGCCCAATTGGCCGATGGACTCGCGGTTGCCACGGTAAACAACCCATTGTTGGATCTGAAGGATTAGGGTCCTGTGGCCTCTGTCCAGGATGCAGGGGTAGGCGTCGACGGAGAGCAGGGTGGTAACAAAGCGATCGTGCCTCCAGTTTAGCACCTCCGTATATCACAAGGACGGCACTGTAACACGGGTGGTGGTACCACGATAATAGTGTTTCATCGCGATCAAAAGGTGATTAAGCCTAAAGTTATACCTTGTTGGCGCGCAATGCGCCTCGAATAGATGTCCCATCGGTTCAAACGTCTCTTCGCGGAATCCATTGGCCAAACTGCCTCTGCACCAGTCTCCGCCTGTAATCCACGACCCTGGCGGGAATACTAAGACAGTCTTGTGCAGCTTTGCGCAATAGTGGCAGCAGTACTGATCCGGAAGGCCGCCTGCTATCTGCGTCAGGGCGGCGACATTGATAGCTTTATTCCCCAGCAGCCAGTGGGTATCTATGCTGTTGAAAAGATAGTGGCTGCAGAGGCTGAGGCAAACGATATCAGACGGTCTTAGCAAATCCGTGACGCTCATGAGGAGTTCAGGCGGCAGTGACTCCAGTCTGGACGGTGCAGTTGGCGGCCCTGCTTCCGCGATGTGCTGTGATTGCATGCTTTTAGCTGCCCGGTTTTGTAGTCTCAATGATCTTCTCCATCCCTGTTGTCCTTTCGGTCTCGCTGGTGCATTGCCTCTTGCTGCTCCCCTTCCTCTTCCTCTTGGGGCTCCTCTTCCTCTAGCTGGTCCTCTGCCCCTTGGTGAACCTTTCCTACCCCGTGTCCTATTCGGTCTCGCGGATCCCTGTCTCTCGGGTCCCTGTCCTGATGACGTCGCTCTTGGTCCAAATGAGCCTCTTTCTCTCAATGGCGATGCCGATTCCGAATCGTTCACCTGCACGCTTCCTCTTTTCGCTGCACCCCTTCGAGATGGCCGCCTGCGAGAACCCATTTTGCAGACTGTTTTCTGTTGGAATAGCTGTGCAGGGACAAATGATGGGTGAGGAAAAGTATCAAGCAACCTATATACATTTCAACCAGGTCTGTGATGCTAGTGAATTCCTCCATCATCGGGTCTGTGAATAGAGTAGAGTTTTCTCATATACAATATTGCCAAGGTCCAGACCATCGATCAAGCCTATTCCCTTTGTAAGTGCAGGCAGCGCTCGAGTATGTAATTGGGAAAGTGAATATAGTGGCTGCAAACACTTTCTCAGCATGGTGATTTATAGCCCATAATTCAATATAAAAGTGAATTTTTTCGGAAACATATTCCTCGATTTGAACCTTGTCTGTAACTTTGATATTAACAAAAAAAACTGTCAACGAAGTCGAATTGAGAAGCATAGGTGTACAGAATAAAGTCTCACGCTTGTAAGATTATCAGATAGTTTCGACACAATATTCTCCCATCTGCCGTTGTTATGCATGTTGAGACTCACAGGGTAGTCAAAATCCACACCTCGTCTCATGAGATGATATTTTATCCATTTTCATCTTTCAATAATCCTTCATCTTCAAGTAGAATTGCTTAATTTGTTTCACTTACCCGACTCAGTCAGAGATATATATAGTTGCAGAGTTTCTCAAATACTTTTCTTTGGATGACTTTCATATGGACTTGACCAGTTCTTTTACGAGACATCAGTTTAGGTACTTCACAGTATAATTCACAGTCTATCTACTCTGCTTGTATTCTAAGTGTTGCTCAGGACGTTACTTGACGCTGTTGCCTTGCTGCCTGAACGGTCACGCGGCGGCCTACCCAAAACAGAAGCGGTGAAATGAAATCCAAGCGGCGACCGCCCGTATTCTGCCGCGGTCTGCATCCGGAGAGCCAGCCTCAAAGCTGAGACAAACAGCCAATTCAACCCAATTCCCTCTCAACAACGCGCTCTTGATGCTGCCTCGACCCTAAAACAAGTTCCCACGCCCTTACAAACCCAACAACCCCACACAACCCCGGTCGGTCCGTCCCCTCCCTCCCCCAATTGCGCACGGAGAAAGTCCCGCCCGGAGACTAATCGTTCTGGCGCCGCTCCCAGATCCCCCCGATCACGATGCGCACGCACGATGACTTCATGCGCGATCTCGCAGACAGCAGCAGCACAACTGCCGACGCCATGGAGCAACACGCTGCAGAAGCAGAAGAAGAATATGACCGCCGCAAGAAAACCCGCATGGTGCACCCCTCCGCCTCGATATGCCGCGACTGGATGATTGTGTCCGGGAACTGCCACTACGCGCGCGACAAGGCCTCATTCGCCACATATGCGCCCGTGAACATCATGGTCAAGAGCAATACCTTCAATCCGCATGACGAGAAGCTAGTCGCGGGCGTGGGGAGCGTCCATCTGCCCGTGCGGAGGGGCCCCAATGACCCCAGCACGCATGTCCTTGTCCTGGAGGGTGTCTTGCATATTCCCGAGGCGATCTGCAATGGGTTTAACCCGTTATTGGTGGGGAGTAGTATGTCCTGCCATCGGGACTACTGGGAGGGTGCGGATGCGCGGGGGACGCCCATGTGGTTTGGACTGCCGTTTGCTGGGTTGGGCAGGCTGGTGCTTGCCGGGGGGTTGGAGGGGGAGTCGGATTTGATTGAGGGGAGGCCGTATACGCTGAGTTTGTATATTAGTCCGGAAGAGAAGGAGGCGATTATGAGCCAAGCGATGAATTCATGAGCGGTGCTATGTATATTATGGGTTATTGATGTATGATTGGTTCTGGTTACTATGGTTGGAGTTAGGGCTGCGTTTGCCTGCGGTGGTAAAAGTTGCATTTCGGCATTTACAAGAACATATTACAAATGGCAGCCATCCCAGGTGTGAAATTCAGACTATTCGTGTCAGGGAGTCATCTTCCACGTTGTAGTTGGTTGGCTGGATTAGGGCTTAGTATAGCGGATATTTCGGTACAGACACCACAACAACAACCATCAGATGGTCCAGTCGAAAAACTGCACAATGCAGGTCCGCTGCATCTTTCGTCCCTGCCAGACTGATTCGGGCAGTCAGCCGGCGCACTGACACACTGACACTGCCATGCCAGCAGCCAGAGCAATGTGATGAAACCGATTCCCCGCACAAGCCAATCCAGCCAAGCCTCTATATAATCTAAGACTCTTAGTGCCCTGACAGCCTGCTCGAGTGGACGGGTTAAAGGATTCGCTCCCTCACCAAGAAAGGCATTCATCGACACTTCTCCCCCTCCTACTACGTACAGAGCCCACCTTGCCGTTTGGCCTCTGTTTCGCGTGGCTCCCCGGATTTCGCCACAGGATACGAGATCCATACTGCAGAACCTTCGCTTGACCGAATCTTATTCCTGGCCCAGGCCAATGCAATTGAGTCTGCCTTCCCCTGCATGGTAGCTTTTGGTAATAAAACCCAACCGCAGCCATTACCCCTTTAGTGACGGAGATGATGTTGGAAATTTGGAGTCTGAGCCACAGCTGGACACTCTTTGTCTGGCATGCATTTTGAGACTAGGCTCTGAAACTAAATCCAGCAGGATGGCCAGGAGCAGCGTGCATCCTTGTCCTAGACTCCCCTCGGAGATAGATCCCTGCAATCCTGGCACCTAGCCAGTCCTCCAGGGTAGTTTCGTCCCGATTTCCCTGATTTACCCTATATATCCGGTTGACATCCCTCCCTCCCTCCCCTCCTGTTCCCTACTAGATCATGATCATCGAGTCAGTCACAGAGCGTGTTTGACTGCCATGCACCATGCAGTCGTTCGAGACTACCATCTCCAGCGATGGAGGTAAACGCGTGTTCGGCGTCAGTAATGCGGCCTTGCACATAGCGACTCTGCGGGCTAAGCCCCGGCTTCTCACGAAGCGGATGATGAAGGTAATTCCTGCTTGCCTACCTGCCTGTCTGCAACCGTCGCTGACTCTTCCAACGGGAATAGCTGTACTGGTGCATCATGGTAGCAACGCTCAACTCCTGCATCAACGGATACGATGGCTCCCTGATGGGCTCGATCAACAGCTATCGCCAGTACCGCGAGTATTTCGGCTTCGATGTCGACGACGGAACGCCGACAACGGGTATTGTGTATGCGATTTATACCATTGGAAACATTGTAGGATCGTTCTTCGCTGGGCCGTTTACTGATTTCCAAGGTACCGCGCACATTTCGGTCCTTATATACTACGTTAAAGGCTAACGAGCTACCTAGGCCGCCGCGTGGGCATGGCCATTGGCGCATTATGGATTATAATCGGAACAATCGTCCAAGCAACCTGCACAAACCTGGGCGGGTTCATGGCCGGGAGATTCATCCTTGGCTTTGGCGTCGCAACCTCAGCGACTGCTGGTCCTGCCTATGTCTCGGAGATGGCACACCCTGCCTACCGCGGCGTGATGACGGGGTTATACAACGTCCTGTGGTTTGGAGGCGGGATTCCAGGGACGTTCATCCCATGGCGAACGAGCTTCATTGAGGGGACGCAGAGCTGGCGCATACCCGTCTGGCTGCAAATGTTTTTCTCGGGATTGGTGTTGCTGCTCTGCTTTACGATTCCAGAGGTAAATAATTATACTGTCGTCTCTCTCAAAGTAGGGGTAGTGATATAGTGGTCTAACGAGTACAGAGCCCCCGGTGGCTGATATCGTGCAACCGCCATGAAGCGGCCATCCGCGTGCTCGCCGAATACCACGGCGAAGGCGATAGGGACTCTCCGCTGGTCCGCCTCGAATATCGCGAGATGGTGGAGGATATTTCCAATGTCGGCTCGGATAAGCGCTGGTGGGACTACCGCGAGCTCTTCAACAGTCGCGAGGTGCGCTATCGCTCGATGCTTGTCGTTTTCATGGGTATGACCATCTAGCCCTCTGCTTCTATCTACTCCACATCCAGCTAATAGGCCTTATATAGCCTTCTTCGGCCAATGGTCCGGCAACGGCCCAGTGTCCTACTACTACCCGCAAATGCTGCAAGGCGCCGGGATCACCTCAAACAACACGAGACTCCTCCTGCAGGGCCTGCAGAACGTCGTCCAATTCAGCGGCGCCATTTTCGGCGCTCTAATGACAGACCGCGTCGGACGCAGGCCTCAGCTCCTGTTCTCGACACTGATCATGGTCTTCCTGTTCGCGATCATCACGGGGCTCAATGCCACGAATGTCACGGATGGGCCAGACGGCAGCGTCGTTGCGAAAAGCGGGATGACGGCGCGCGCGCAGATCGCGATGATTTTTGTCTTTGGGTTTGTGTATTCCGCTGGCTGGACGCCGAACCAGGCGATGTATCCGGTGGAGTGTTTGAGGTATGAAAGTCGCGCGAAGGGGATGGGGATGAGTAATGTATGTCTGTCTGGTCTACCTCTTAAGAGGGTTACTTTTATCTGGGATATATTGTATTGTGCTAACCAGAATTGCTTGACAGTTCTTTATAAACATCGCCTCTTTCTACAATACGTTTGTGACAGGAATCGCATTCACACGCGCCCGGTGGAAATACTACTTCCTGTTCATCTGCTGGGACACACTCGAGGTGGCCGTTATTTACTTCCTCTTCGTAGAGACGAGCAAGCGGACCCTCGAGGAGCTGACTGTGATCTTCCAGCAGCCCAGCCCCGTAAAAGCAAGTCTGGACAAAGAGGAAATATTTGTTTCGGGGGATGATATTGTTGAGGTTCGGCGATGGTGAAAATTGTCGTATTCATATTGTGGTTTGCCAATTAGCAATTCATTCCAAGTAGCTCTTAATGAGAATGAAAACGAATTTCGTATGTTGTAATAGGAGCTTTGACTCTTATTGTAATGATTGCTCAATGCATTGCTTCTTTGGGAATGCAGTATATCGTGCCTTTTCCACGACTCGAAGTATACTCCCTGAAGACCGGTCATTTCTGATCAGTCACTTATGATAAAGATGGACCGGGACGGCCCGCATATGACTGTTTCACATTCATTGTAGACTGGCCATAAGTTGCCATGGCTGGGAGACTGGACCTGGTGGTGGGAGGTCTGACTCAAGCAGAGGTTGACGTCAATGTTTAGACATTACAACGCCTAGCTCTTGACTTTCAGCCTGCAGCTCCCCCACTGCCTCGCTGCTGCCCATAGGTATCCCGGGGCACACCAATTTGTTAATCGGCGAGAGTACCAAGGCTAAACTGGAGTTTATTCGTCGGCAGTTTGAGGGAGAAGTGCGCTGGTCCAGATGGTGCGAAACTTGGAGGTACAGACTGCAACAGTAAAGCAATTTCATCCATCTTCAGAATCGCCGTCCGATACTACTAATGAGTCGACCGTCACTTCGAGTCATATCGCACATTAGCTGTAAACGCAATCTCAACGTCGGTGAATCGGAAACCGGGGGATCTTCCGAGGACAACCATGTTGGCCAGGATAGCTAAGATGTTTTAGCGTAGTTCTGATAGACATAATTAACAGAGGACTCACATTGGAAGAACCCGTCCATATCCAGTGTCCACGATACCTGCTCTGCATCCTCACTCCGCGTTGTATTTGGGCCATTCTTGTCAAGTACACCCTTCTCTTTCAGATGCCCGATCACATCACGACAATCAAGCCACATCCCATCTAGCCCGGCGAGCCTCAACAGTTCCTGCCTGTCAATTGACGATATATCCTGGTCAGAACACAGGCTAGCCACTGTCCCTAGCACACGTCGAGGGAGACGCATGTGCTCGGGATAGACAGGCCTCCCATCTTTAACCTCTGGATAATGCGTTCCTGCACCACCGATGCAATAAAACGGTAGAGCGGGAAACTCGAGAGGTTCGTCCGCATTTGAACGTACAAGACAGAATAGGTAGCGGCCCATCTTCTCCTTGTACTTGACGCAGGGAACCAGCCGAAAGACGCGGTAGAATTCCGCCGGGTCGGAGCGCGGGTCGCTGAATAGGCGGTATATGTGCTCGAGACAGTATCGCTGGAGCATTCTGGAGGGATCTCGTTCTTGGAAGCTGTAGGTGTGGCTTGAGATGCCGGAGAGGGGCCAATAGACTTGATTCTTTTGTGGTAGACTAGGTTCGGGGATGAGCTTTTGGGTATCGGTTAGAAGTATTTCGCAGTCTGTGTCGTCACGGCGATTCACTATATAACCGAATGAAGATGGGTTTCTCGAATTCGTCCTGGTAGGAATGGTGGTGGGAAGGTCTAGATTCTTGGGCGATTGATTCTTAATACCGGTTGTCACCCGTTTCGCATAGGCAACAGTGACGTCCAGATGCTCGAAGAGTTGCGGATGGGTAACATGTAGATCCGAGTCGACGGCCATGTCATGGAAGTCGGCGATTGAGTCGGATAGACGGGTCATGGTCTTCTCGAGCTCTGCGAGACGGGTCTCCATGTTCCGGTACATGGCATCTTTCTTATGCCGGTACGTGCGCTGCGCATATCGGATTTGTGCGCGGCGGTCCTGCGACGACGTTAATACAGTATGTTCAATTATTATTGAACTAGAGTACAAACCATGCGCGATGTGTCGGCGTCGGGTGCCATTCTTGGCCGACCGCGCTTCTTGCTGACATCGGGAGGAGAGCTACCCCTGGGCAGATGCAGAGCCCTGCCGACGCGGGTCTGGTCGCCTGGAAGGAAGCAGCGGGCTGATAAGGTTTGAGAGAGATTGTCGGGCATGATGGAGGTGGAGATGCAGAGAAGGAGAACTGGAGAAGTCCGGAGCACGAAGTGGGTTTAAAGCAGCCGCAGATCCTCGGCCCAACTCTGATATTCTAATCAGCTCGGCAGTTCCCCACCAATCACATACGGTGCTGCATAGAATGTTGAGAAGTATCTGCGTAAAGTATGACGAGAAAAATCCTGGTCTTTCCTATTGTCAGCATTACTCCGTATATCGAGTATCCTATTCGTAGTGGAGTGTCGATCAGAGTCAACCGACAATCATCAAGGGTGAGATAACGAACTTTAGTCTGTATCTTTTCTGATAAGGAATACCCAATAACAGCCCCAATGCACCGTGGCCCGTAAGATAGTGGATATGCATCCTAAAATCCCCGGTGGTTTGTCTGGATAGTGGTAGAACAATGGGGAAGACTGGTCATTATGCTCTTTGTCACAGGGAAGCTGCCATATATACCTCACGGTCTGGACGCGTCCAGATAGTCACCACTGAGCCTATTGTTTGTTCAGAGTTCCAGACTCAAAAAGCAGGTTGCGTATTAATTAGCTGGCAGCCGGAAAGCTTCTCGCCAACAAGCTTTCAACTGGCGACAGAGAAGATATCGGTTCATCAGCTGTAGCGCCGCATGAGGCATGAAGGCAGGAGATCATATACATCTCGGACGAACCAACGACGATCAGAACCCCGTATATTCCGATCGAGAGGTTTGAAGGACCGCAGGGACTCGTTATCTGTCTTATCAGCCCCAGACGTTCGCCTTAGTCTTGCGATTGCTTTCTCCGCGGCTTCGAGATAAGAACAATCCTTCCACTCTATTTGGGATCGCCAAGGTTGCCACTGCTAGCGGTCCCTTGCTATTTGCCCTGATAGCGGTCTAGTTAAAGAATGGCCTGATATCTACCATGGCAATCTTATTCTTGGGGACAATTGACGATCCAGATAAGGATCCCGACACTCTGATTGGACCTTGCTGAAGACATGCACCATGTTGGCATTCTTAAAGGCGCCATCCTCGCTCAATGGATTGGCCTCCTGAAAGAGTCCAGTACCAACAATATCCAGCATCATGACCGTCTCGATAGATGCTTACACCCCGGCTGAGGTGACCGAGGCCGTCGCCCGGGCCGGCACCGTCAAAGGCAGCATGCGCCTGGACAAGGTCTTCTTCAGCGCCGTGTCCGCTGGGTGTCTGTTGGCTCTTGCATGTGGGACAACGCTGAGCACAAACAGCAGTCCCTGGTACCAGGAAAACGCGCCAGGCCTGATGCGCACTATCAGCGCTTTGGTCTTTCCGTACGGGTTGACTCTGATCATTCTCACCGGTGCTGATCTCTGTACTGGCTCGTTCATGGTGAGTTATGGATGATATGTTCACCACATTTGGTGCTAATTGACTGCTCTAGTACACCACCGTCGCAGCCCTCCAACGCCAAATCCCCTGGTACAGGATGCTTCTCCACTGGTTCGTCACCTTCTGGGGAAACCTATGTGGATCGCTATTTGTTGTCGCCATCATATTTGGCTGTATGAATCCCTGAATATATTTGAAATTCTACAGCTAACAGGTCTAGATGGAGAGGTCTTCAGCGCAGACCCATACAAATCAGCCGTCATCAGCTTCGCAACCAAGAAACAAGTCACCCCCGAATTCCACAGTATTTTCCTCCGCGGTATCGGCTGCAACTGGCTCGTTTGCTTAGCATGCTTTCTCGCCCTGCAAGGTCGTGAATTGGCCTCTAAGATAATCGGAATCTGGCTACCGATTTATGCGTTTGTCTCGCTGGGCCTCGACCACGTCGTCGCTAATATGACGTTCATCCCGATGGCGATTTGGCTTGATGCGCCTGGTATTTCGGTTGGCTTGTATATTTGGAAGGGGATTATTCCAACTTTATTAGGGAATATTGTTGGTGGGGGTCTGTTCGTGGGTAAGTCGACCATATTTCCAATTCTTGGGTTCTTGCTGATTGACCTAGGGACGTACTACTGGTACATGTACCTTGTTCAAACAAACCCTGTTACCCTTGTTGGCCTGCGTAAGGGGGCTGGTATGATGGATAGTGAAGGGACTATTACACCTAGGAATGATGATATTGAGGCATCTGCTGGCGTTCTGCCGGCTACATCCAAGGTTGCATAATTTGGTGGCCATGATATACACCATGTCAGTTTTATAATATAGTAATGTCAATCCAAGTGAATAATACCATAATATGACTCAAGTATCGAGATTAACAACCGTATAACTCAGTAACACCTCCCTCCGCCGTCCACTTACAGCTCCCAGTAATCTCTTCGCCATCCTCCGCCAGAACATCAAAGCCTTCAAAGTCAATATCAAAGCAAGGATGCCCCTTGCTACAACTGACAGTGACCTCATTGCTCGACTTCAGAATCCCTGTATAATTCTCAAACCGTATCCCTGAGATCTCCATCTTACTCGTACCCTTAGACGTCCCATCATCCCCGTTATCCTGCGTAATCACAACGGCACGCTGCGCATCCCCAACGTCGATATTCGAAAACGTGATATTCCTCACAACTCCCCAACCCCCTCCTCGAGGAACATATCCTGATTCGTAGTCGTCCGTGGGAACCAGCTCGCCAACCCACGTTTTTATATACGTTCCGAAGCGGGTGTCCGGCACTTTAGCATTGTCGATTATGACATTTTCCACGCTCGAGTCCTCGAGATATTGGCCTAAACTACCAATAGCGATTCCGTTGCCGCCATTGCAGGTTATATTTGATATGTGGATATTTGACGACCGAGGCTTTATGGCGATGCAGTCGTCGCCGCCGCTGAAGGTGAAGTTTTGGAGCGTGATGTTGGTGGCGTCCATCGTATCTGGCTCGTTAACTTTATCATTCTACGTAGGAGGTAAAGGAAATTTATAGGTGGATAAGGGGGGTAAATACCGAATCCGTCTGTGTTCTGTGCCCAGTTCTCGCCCTCTGGAGCGGAAGTCGCGTTTACGGTGACTGTGATATTGGCAAAGTCCATGTTCGTGCCGTTCATGATGTTGATGGACCAGAGCTGTGGCTGCTCAATTGCAAAGTTGGACACTTGCACGTTTGTGACATTCCATAAGACGAATGACTGGCGGTCATTAGAAATGACTTGGGATTCTGTTAGGGTAAGGTAGGTACCATGGGACGTCCGGGCAGTGTCTTGCCAGCCTCAGCTGTATACCAAGTGTCGCCATTACCATTGATGCTACCCGTTCCGTGCCCATTGATGCGAATGTCACTACCCGAGAGGACAAATCCGGCTGCATGGTTCTGGAAGGTGATCGGGTAGGCGTTTTCTCGCCAGTAGGTGAGGTTGTCGGAGAACTGACCAGACAAGAGTTAATGCCTGTGTGTTGGATACTATGAGAATCAGCTTACCAGCCATGTACCTCTCCAGTCAATTGTAACGTCTTGGACATGTGGATTCAGACGCTCTGCGATCCAGTATGTTTCGTTCTCTGGGAAGACGATGGTGCCGGAGTGGCCACATTTGTGAAATGCGTGTAGGATATTGGGGACATCATTCTGTTGCTGTCCTAGTGCTTGACGACGCAGATTGGATGGCCATGGTTTGACAGTACTTGCAACGAAGCGGCAGTTAAGGATGCGAAGCTCAAGGCAGCTGTGAAAAGACGCATATTGGTGCTGAGATTAAGCATGGAATAGAGTCAGCAAGGATAGGGCAGAGCACCACTTTATACGCTCGCACTGACTTGCCATGTTCACTGTTGATTTTCAGCTGGGATATTCAAGATCAACCCTACGATTTACACTCCAATTGACCGCATATTTTCCACCTGTTAGCATTCCACCGATCGGTCGACCATGCCAGCATAGTGTCGGTCTAGGTAGCCCCGAAGCCTCTTGGCCGTGACGGTTGATACAGCCCGTGATTGGCAGTGTGATTGTGGAGAACCAACACTCTCTGAAGCTGCTGACTGGGCATACAATTGACTGAGTGAGGCTGAGACGTCTGCTCAAAGTACTTCCGCTGGTGGTTGCGGCGCTGCTTGAGGCTCCAATGTTTGCGTATTTCCCAGCTTGCCTTCTTGCTTTCTTCTTCCATCTCAACCAACCTCAACCAGCGCTTATCCACCAGCTATCGTCTGTTTACCTTAATCATCTAGATAACTGTTATGTCAGAATCAGAAAGCGAAGACTATGTGTTTGTCGACGAACGTGCGCTTTGTGACCCCCCATCCCCTGAGTTGGTCGCCGAACTGAGAGCCTGGCTGGAATCCACCGATTACCTGGGAGACTCTTCCGATTTCAAAAAACATCTTAATTCGCATGTTCCGGGTACTGGAGAGTGGCTGCCACAGACCACACAGTACCAACACTGGCGCGATGGGACTGCGGGCGCGCTCTGGCTGAAGGCCATCGCTGGCGCTGGCAAGAGCGTCCTAGCAGCCAGACTCATTTCGCAGCTACGAAGCACCGAGAGCAGAACGCCTATCCTCTTCTTTTTCTTCCGCCAGATTATTGCGTTGAATCATGATGCCCACCCGCTTGCCCGAGACTGGCTAGCCCAACTAGTTGAGTTCTCGTCGTATGCAAGGTCCACAGTCATGGTTTGGATGAAGCAGGAACGTGACGTAAAGGACGTGGCATTTTCAGAGCTGTGGAAGCTACTACTAGATAGCTTTAAGCTCTTACCCAAGGTTTACTGCGTTGTGGACGCACTGGATGAGCTGGACTCCGAGAAAACGAACGACTTTCTCCGTTGCCTCGTGGACTTGGGCCAGACACGCCCAGATGTGGTCAAGGTGCTCATGACCAGTCGACCACTACCGCAGATTCAAAATGTCCTGAATACGCCGTCGGTTCTGCAGGTGAGACTCGAGGATCGCCAGACCAACAAGGACATTTCGCTATTCATCCAGCACCGGTTGCGCGAAGTACACCATGTCAGCGAGGCTGCAAAAGACACTATCAGAAGAGCAGTGGAGGATCGCGTTCATCCTTCGTTCCTCTACGCCCGTCTGGTCCTCAATGATCTTTTGGACGAGCACAAGAGAAGCTCGGTTGATATAGCATCAGCCGAAAATGCTCTCCTCACACTCCCTTCTAGCATGGAAGATATGTATTCACAGATGTTACACGACCACTCGCAGGTCGCTGGAGTGCCGCAGGAGAGACAAATGCTGATTCTACAGCTTGCGACACATGCATCACGGCCCCTGCGGTTGCTCGAGATTGCCACCGTCCTGGACTTTCTGGACATGGGTGACGATGGCAGCAAGCACGGTGACACCAAGAACTTGACCCGTATGTCCTGCGGCCCTCTGCTTGAGATCCTGGAGGATGAGACGGTGTCCATCATTCATCACTCTTTCACCGAATTCTTAACCGACAGAGGTCGAAAGCAGTATACTGGCTCATTTCCCGTGATCGATTCAACGAAGACACACGAGCTTCTGGCACTGGTCTGCGTGAGGTACTTACTGTCGGGGCCACTGTCTTCATGGGAGATTAGAAATTCGCCCGGAATATATGGTGATGCCACTCCACCATCGCAGCAGACGCTTCAATTTCACCATCCTTTTCTTGCTTATGCGCTCGCAAACTGGGATTACCACGTGCGGCAGCTCAAGGAACTCAGTGAACCGTTGGTGGACGCAATCAAAACCTTCACATGTCCCGAAAACAATGCTTTCGCATCATGGGTCGACATGGTTATTCGCCCGAGATTCTCCGTGGACCTAATGTCCCCTCTGCATGTCGCTGGATGGGCCGGCCTGACGAGCATGGCAAAGATACTGGTTAACGCAGGCTACGACCGCACGCTTAATGAATTCGACGAGCATATTCACACTCCACTATACCTGGCTGTTCAGAAAGGACACACCGAAACAGTAGCATTCCTGCTGGACTGTGGTGCACTGCCAGACCAGCCCGACAAGTGCGGCTTGAGTGCCCTGCACTTTGCGGCAAAGTCAAACCATCACCCTATCGTTCGGCTGCTCCTGGCAGCTGGGGTTAGTCCATTAATCAAGAAAGCCTGGAACGACCCAGGGTTGGGATGTGGTAACGCTCCCACAACGGTCGGGGACACCCCTTTGGAATATGCTTCCCAGTCCGGGTACGTCGAGTCCGTTGGTGAAATGATACCATACATGGATGCGGACAGCTGTGTGTTGGCGCTTCAACTTGCAGTCAGGTTCCGACATACAGCTCTTGTCAAGTTGCTTATCGAGCCTGCGGGTGTCGATATAAAGTCCCCGCTGGCGGGCAATCTCCTGCTGAGAGCCGGCAGCAACAGAGACGTGGATACTATGAGGTTTCTGATTAGCAAGGGCGTGGACCCTTGTTATCGTAGAGAGCGTCACGGCTTCGACCTACGGATCTACTGTTCGGACGAAGAAATGCCAGATGAGGACTCACTGCTTCTCGCCATTTGTGGTCCTCATCATGATCGGAAAGTCTTCAGGATAAGCTCTGCGGAAGTTCCCCTCGAGCCAGCTCTGAATTTGGCCCTTGAAGCAGGATGCGACATCAACGCTACAGGATGGGATGGCATGACATCTTTGCATTACTGTGTGAGGACCACCGTTTCTATTGTACAGGGGCTCTTGGATCGTGGAGCGGATGTTCATGCAAGGGACAGCGATGGGGACACGCCCCTGCATTTATTCAGACCATCCTCTAAAAGTCTCCCGATCCTGGATGTTCTGTTGCGCCACGGGGCTAGGTGGGATGCTGCTGGAAACAACAAAGGGCAGACTCCCCTTCATGTTTGCCTGGCAGGTTGGGGCAGTGATGATGATTTAGGAATCATAGAGCCTTTCGTGGAAGACTGGAACACCCAAGACGCGGATGGGGATACACCACTTCACATACTGGCCAGAAGAACAGGGCATATGGAACACACTGCCCGCCTGATTGAACAACTCATTTCCTTCGGAGCGGATCTTGACCGGAGGAATAATGCCGGAAATGTCCCTCTACATGAAGTAAGTTCTGCGAACATAGATCTTTTTGGTCCTGTATTTGCTGCTGCTGGGGCAAATCTGGAAGCACGAGACAAGCAAGGCAGAACATGGTTCTTACGTCTTGTCGCGAGCTGCCCGCACGGCTGGCCAAAGGCTGTGGAACTAGGCGTCGATATAAACGCAGTTGACATCGACGGAAATAATGCTCTCCATCTTACTTGTGCCGATAGCAGCGCAGAAAAGAACGTCAAATACCTGCTAGAGACCGGGGTTGACCCTTTGCATGTCAACCATCGTCACGACACATTGTACCATACCCTTATGAGACAATACTTCGAACGTGGGCACAGTAATTTTGGTACCCTCTGTCTGCTGCAAAGTACAGACATCCCTGTTCTTGCGAGGAATAAAGGAGGCGAGACTCTGCTTCATTGCTTCTTCAGTACATCGCCGGAGTGGTACGCCGCTCCCAACCTACTGGATCCGACGCGCAACCCATTGTGTCAGTTCGAACAACGGGAAATCGCCTCGATGATATCCATGCGAGACAACGAAGGGCGACTGCCAATTCATGTGGCAGCTGCGAGTTCCGAGTATTATGCCGGGTGGTTGATTGGTAGAGGCGCAGATGTCTTCGTTCAAACATATAAAAAGCAAAACCTACTCCATCTGGCTGCTGTCGCTAAACAATGCAACGTAATCGGTCTTGTGCTAGACGCCTACGGGGACGCCGAACGCCGCGCAGCTGTCAATGGACAAGATGACCAGGGACGTACACCGCTGCATTATGCTTGCCAGTCTGGTCGCCCGGAGAGCGTCAGACTCCTGCTGGATGCTGGCGCCGACCCGAACCTTCGCGACAGGAGCCAATGCACGCCACTCCATCTGTGTGCCCACTTTCGAAGGAATCCTGTTAGGAGCGGATTTATATCTGAAAGGTATGTCAGATCGGACGACGATACACTCAGGGTCAAGGACATTGTTCATCTTCTCTGCCGACACGGAGCCGACATTACCAGCTATAATCCGATAATGATGCGCCCCATCGAGTACGCTATACATACAGAAAGTGACCTGATGGCAGTTGCTCTTTCGGATGAGATCGATAATGGGCCAGTTGAGCAGAAATCTAAGTACAAACGATATACTGCTCACCTCTTGTGGCGACAATTGGTTTGTGCCCATCAGAACGCCAGCTCTATTGTGGACCAAATGACACTGGACGAGTCCACGGATATTGTTGACATCTGTAAGGAAGCCCTCGCAGCTGGGGCCTTTAGTATACTCAATGAACTGGCGGATCGGGGTGTCCAACCACGGCGCACGACGGGGGCTAAGAGCGAGGACTTCTTGCACACTCTGGCCCGTTGGGGGTTCATTGAACAGTTTGAGAAGTTTGGATCCAGACGAGTAGGAGAGGGCTGGATCAACGGCTCCTTGTCATCCCCTGATAGTGACTATCCTGGTGTTCGTCCCTTCATTCTGACAGTGGCAGAAAGCAGTTTACCCAACATGTCTCTCCTCTCACTAATCGTGGAGACCTTCAAAGCCGATGTTAATGTAAAGGATCCTAAACATGACCGGCTTAGGACTGACAGCTGCGCATTGCATATTCTCGCTGAAGGCACGCATTGGTGGCAAATTGGGGCTATCAAATACCTCCTCGACCACGGGGCCGATGCGAATATTACCGATGCCTTTGGACGAAACGCCCTTCATGTTGCGGTAACTGGCGGGTACCAACGCATGCGCATCGTCAAGCTACTATTGGAGAATGGCGCCGATCCGAACGCTTCGAGCGAGGACGGTACGACCCCGCTGGGTTTGCTTGAGCGTGATGGAGATATGGTCAAGTTGCTCATCGAATCTGGCGGCGATATTATGGCTGGAGAGGTGTCATTGTTCTCGAGGTCAATCCAGACGTTGAATACTGACATGCTGGAAGCTATTTTGACCACTGACACGGACTGCAATCAACAGGTTCACAAGATCCGTCATCCCTACTCCTTTGATACATTGGAGCGTATGCCTCTGCTTTATGTGTCTCTTGGTGCCAGCGATGGCTACGCCCTTCAGCTCGCCGCGCTTTGGGGAGGGAAGTCTGAAATGGAGCGAGTAAAGGTCGCCGCTACTGTGCAGCTACTGCTTGATCATGGAGCCGATCCCTTTGCTCCTTTGAATCAGGATACGACTATCTTACACGGCCTGCTCTCGCAAAACGCCATGGTCGACACGTTCCTTGCCCAGCCAAACATAGAGATCGACCGGCGAGATGCACGTGGTAGGACCCTCCTTCTGGCAGCTTGCCACAGCCCCGAAAAGGGTTATAGCCGCGATATAAACTCAGTTTTGGAGCTTATTCGGAAGCTTTGGGACATGGGAGCTGATATAAGGGCTGCAACGAATGAGGGTAACACGGTTGCGCATCTACTACTGCGTATCAGTGAACCTGGGGAAGATGAAGACGGAGTCGCTGCGATCCTGGGCCAGCTGTTTCAAGAGTGTCCTTCTCTCGCCCACCAACAAAATGTTGCTGGTTATAGTCCGATTCACATAGCAGCCAAGAGGCGCCTCTTCCGCTTCGTTCGACAGTTGAAAGACGCGGGTGCTGATATACGAACACCAGATCCTGAAGGAAACACCATTTTGCACTACGTTGTCCCCAATATGTCTGCTCTCGGAGAGGATATCCTCGAAGAGTATCTGACCCTAGGCTTGAATATCAACGCGAGAAATAACGATGGCCTCGCCCCTGTCTGGAAACACTTTGCCGACGGCGCTAAGAGCCCGGCTGCAGCGTTAAGTGCCCAGAACATCGAGACCGTCCGTAAAGCGGGTGCAGACTTGTTTGGTAGGAATGGAGACGGTGAAAGCCTGCTTCATTTGGTCGCCAGGATGAAGACCTACGGGTATGACCATCAGAGAGCCGAAAGTTTGTCGAAAGATACTGGCATGTTCAAGTATCTATTGGGATTAGGGCTCGACCCACTTCTGGAAGATAATAAACAAAGAACGCCAATGGTAAGCTATATACTCTTTTCTTTATGATTGTGATGTTTGCTATCTAAATTGAGGCTGACACAATGTAGGACGTTGCTGCGGCGTATGGAAAGGACGGTATTTTGGAGCTGTTTCGGAAGAAATGATACTCTGCAATATAGGGAACAAGGATAGATATATTCAGATTAGACTCGATACTAGGTACTTAAGCTCTTGGGTATCAATGAAACTATGTAAACAACTATCGATAAGAAGGAGGCTTCAACTTCCCTTCCCTCGCCGACTGCTGCGGCGGCCCGATATCACCCATCACCTCAAACGCATGGTCACCACCAACCTCAGAGGGCACATTACTCGCCCTTTGCAGCCGCAACCCCGGGCTCATTGCCTCCTCTTCATTCCCATCATGCATTTTCTCCGGGATACTCTCCCACCAAATCGTAATTGGCGAGTTCGCACCCCGGGCCCCAACACCAGCACCAGCAAATGGACCATCCCCGTCCGTCCTCGCAATACTAGACCGAGCAGGAATCCGATCCCCATTCGCATTCCAAAGCTCAAACTGCAGACCCGCCGGCTCGATCAGCAGCTTCACAATTACATTGACGAGGAAGTACACCGGCGACCGGTTATACCAGTGGTGGTTCTTGATCTTCTTCTCAACGTTGGTCGTGTCGACCTCTAGCTCGCAGATGAGCTTTGCATCGCCTTGCATCATGCTCCGTGGGAGATGGTCGCGCGGGCGCTGCGACATGACGATCTGGGCCATGAAGGGCTGCGATAGATCGCGAGGTGAGATTTTGCGGGGGAAGGATTTGGATATTCCGCTCCTTGGGACAATGTCACCCTGTATTAGAAGGCGAATTAGCACATGGCATGTGCCATAATGTCGGTGGTGGTTGGATGGATGGATGGATGGATGGACGGATACCTTCATAACAAGCCAATCGATCTGATTCACCGCGTAAGTCTTCATATTGCGTTCGTCGAATCTCGTTATTTCACCAGAGTGTTTCTTTGGGTCGTAGATCCAGTCGCAGATTACCCCGTAGCTGACGGGGCTGTAAAGGTGGTTGAAGACTGTTGCGTGGGTGCGGAGTTGTTGGGTGCGGTTCATGACTTGGCCTTGGACGACGGCTAGTTGTCTGTGCATGTTAGTATACCAGTATCAATGGAAGTTAGTGAGGGGATAATACGGTTCGTCGACAGTTAGCACTTTAATGCCCTCTGGCCAGAGATGCGTTGGTGTTTCGTAGCGCTCTTTTATGCAGTTGCGGAGGTAGGGACAGCTACCGAAGCCGCCGGACAGGACGAGGAAGGACTGTGGCATAGGTTAGATATTGTTAAAAATAGGCGATGTGGGAAGGGTGCAGACGATTTTCTGAGCTGGGTGGGTGAGTTGTAGATTGCGGACCTGGTCATCCAGTAACTGGGTCAAGTCTGTGACCTTCTCGTCGAAGATTGCTTTGATCTCGGCTCTGCCAGGGTCTCGTTAGTTTCTTGTATGCAATCAAATTTCAAATCCTAGATACGTATACACACCTAGATATGAGTAACTGCCGATTCCAGATCCCCTGCTCAGGGAAATCTGACTCCGTCACTGACGCGGGCAGGTCAAGCCTCAGTGTTTCGAGTTCGTCCCCCATCATTCCGAACGAGCACTTGTAGCGCTCGAACCGACCTGCCATCATCTGCCACGCGATCTCGTCCGTTGGCGCCGAGAGAGAGTCCTTGATGAGCTCTAGTTTGGAGCAAACGAGCTGCTGGACGCCGACATCGATGAAGACTGACCCGACAGGTTTTCCTGAGACACATTAGACAACAAAAAGGGGAAAAGCTGAGCAGGTGATTCTACCCTCGACAAATCCCAAAGGGTCATAGACTGTAGGTTCGCCAGGAGCACTGGCTAGCTTGAGGACGTTCACGTCTGTAGTTCCTCCCCCAGCATCGCAAACCAGGATTACATCATTTTTCTATTCCAATCAGCCAACATGCCCACAATCAAAATAAACAAATAAACAGGGGGTATCAATTACTATGGGAGAACAAACCTGATAATGCAAACCCGAAACATAAACCGCCGCAGCCTCTGCCTCAGTCAGCCCAATAACAGCCCTATGGTCTCGCCCACGATCAAACACCACGCCCTTCCTCAATTCCTCCACCATGCGCGGATCCTTCCACGTCGTCGGCACACTAAACACAAACTCGACCTTCATGCCATCAAACCGTGGAAAGCTGCGTGAGAAGTAGTCCACCACATACCGATACAAGCAGCCGATATAGTCACGGAAATAGCACATCGCCTGGTCGCGCGAGGGCGCATCGGGCCGCGAGTCCGTGAAGTCTGAGTCGAGGTTTAGTTTGAAGTATTTGACGATGTCGGTTGTCTTTGCGGCGACTGTATCACTGGTTGAGGTGGAGAGAGTGTTTGAAGTGGAGACTGTGTCCGAGACTGTTTCTTCGCATTGGAAGCCCCATTTTAGAGTGCTGGGGGTGTAGAGAAGATGTGATGGCACTTTTGTTGCGATTTGCGACCCGATTAAACCCGGCCAGTGCTGGATTGGTTTTGGGGGCGGCCAGTTGGGTCCATATGAATAGGCGACGCCTGTGCCCAGTTAATTACTGTATCCTTGCTTAAAAACAGAATAATCATCTAGAGGAGTCACCAGTGCAGGTCATGCCAAAGTCGACCCCGACAACGATGTCGGGGGTCCAACCGTCGGTCATTGTGGGCGATCGCTATCAACGGCAAGCATCATCGGGGAGACAGGAAGGTGCGGAGGGGAGTTTGGCATTTAAAAATGCGGAGTTGAAATTGAGTGGCCGGGCAGTGCACTGCCATTGCCAATTATCCATTTTAATGCACCAGGCTGAGCAGTGAGAAGCCTCACAACCTCGTATTGTTGGATCCTTTCCGTCCTGGTGCTAGTTGGGCACCAGGGCCTTGGCTGGTGCCTTCAGCCTCAGGCAGTGGGGTGCCATGCGTTAAACATAGAAAGGCTAGATTGCCGAGCATTAAGATGTCATTACTATATCATATTTACTAGCAATTCTAAGTCCAGCTGGACCGTGCGTTGTGGTGTTTGAGATGCTCATAACAGCGCTCATCCCCCATGTATTGCCCCTTCTCGCCAAGATCGTGCCTCCGGGAGAAGCCCCGACCAGGGGGTCCTCAGATGAAGCCTCAGTGGATATACGATTATCGCCATAATTGTGGTGCTGGCGGCGCGCGCAAAGCAAAAGCTTGCGGTACACCCTGTGCTACCCCATCGGATAGTCAGGGTAGAAGGAAGCTGGTGGGGCCAGCCACAAACCATATCAACGCCGAAAAGTGACCCTTGAGTTAAATCCTGGGTCCATACGAGGGGCGCCGTCTCAAAAATCAGGGCGCTCACTTGTAGTATATATTCTCGCGGCTGGTCGTCTCGCTGACGGTATCGCGGTGCTCCGCACTCAGTTACATTCCGTTGCGGCTATCACAAAAGCCCCTTACGGATCCGAGATGCTCAGCTTGTCCCATTTCTGAAGGAACTTGTCGAGGGCCAGATCATCCGGCCGGGTTGGGCCGTGCCGAATTACCGTTTGGAAGTGAGGGTAGAAACTGCTAAACGCTTCCCGGTCCTTTTCGGACCAGTTCTCAGCAGCGAATTCGCTGAAAAGGGCATCGGTTTCCTCTGGGAGAGATAATTGCATCTGCTTTGCGGTGAGTTGGAGCATCCGCATGATACCCTTGCCGAGGGGGAACTGTCTGGAGAAA
Source organism: Aspergillus sydowii CBS 593.65 (assembly GCF_001890705.1). Classification (NCBI taxonomy): domain Eukaryota; kingdom Fungi; phylum Ascomycota; class Eurotiomycetes; order Eurotiales; family Aspergillaceae; genus Aspergillus; species Aspergillus sydowii. Next base: position 676,509 of record NW_024467868.1, read on the forward strand.
GAGCGGGCTAGGATACAGAGCTCGATGAAGGCATTACGGTTATCAAGTGAGTCTAGTGCCCCAAGCAGGGCGTATAACGCAGTGGTCACCCACTGGATAGTGCAGGGGGCCATCCGATCAATCCCCCAACGTTCACGATGAAGGCCGATAAGCTGAGCGACGCGCCGGGCATTCTCATGAGTCATTTCCCGAGCCGACGCGGCTTTATCGTACTCACCGCTAGACTCATAGTACGACGAAAGCAGCCAGAATATGTGAATGATGGTAGTGTGGTAGAAGAAGCTGAAACGTCAGTCAAGGAAACCATTAAGGGCGAGGAAGTACGTACTGGAGACCGACAACATGCGGCACCTCGGCTGTCTCAGTGTAAAGACACGGCGGCAAATTCGCATACCAGCCCTGCAATCGTCTATGTACATCCCTGACCATAACGACTGTTTCAGAGGCCGGGACTCGATGCTCAACCGAATAGAATGCCTTGCTGACGCTAAACGCGATACAGCAAAGGTCGCACCATCGATCAAAAACACAGATATGGTGTCCTGGCACCGGGTCGATGCATCGAGGATATGGTGACCAAACGTCGCTTGGGTTATCGTGGTCGATGGGAACGCGGGGTCGTCGAGGTGGTTCAGCTTGCATGTGTTTCATGAGCGACGCCGAGGCGGTACTAGGCAAGTTAGAGGAAAAAAAACATCAGAACAAGGATTGCAACGAACATACGCTGCCATGCTGAAATTACCCCAGAGCGTCCAATTCACCACCGTTTCCTCGACGCGCCTCTCTTCATCAGTTGCTTGTGATGAGCGTGCTGCTGCATATTCTTCTGCTGCGCGACATGCAAGATCCAGGTACATCCAGCCCACTCGATCCTTACCCATTAAAACCAGCCTGGTTCCGTCAGCGTCTGTAAATCGGACCCTAGTAGGTAACTAACCTAACCCAGAGGATCATAAGTCCTTGAATTGTCCCAATGCTCACGGCACCCTCTCGTTCTTCCCCCTCGAGCAGCCGGCGGGCTTCATCATGAAAGTGCTGGCCCCGCGACATCGGGTCATTCGGTTTGGTAAAGACCTCGGCGTAATCGGAAAGATACTATCGAGGGGAGAACAGTTAGAAGCCCCTGGTGAGCGGTTCGAGACGACGATGACCGTAGACTAGTTTAACATACACTGGCTTCAGAGAGGATTGCATTCACCAGGAACGGAGTGCAATACCGGCTCTTCAGATCGCCCCGTTGCATCTCCCTGATGAAGACCTCCCGATCCATCCAGCAGAAAAATGGGTAGCTCCAGGTGAAATACAGCGAGACGAGGTGAGAAACGAGGTCGTCGTCGTCGGTCACAGTAGTCCAAGGTTTAGCCGGTACCCTGTAGACAGGGCTATCGGCGAGGCGGCGGACGTCCAGCATCCGCCGCGGCTGCCGCGGGGCAGACCCCCCGGCCTCCGTCATCGTATCAGTGGAGCGCAAAACATGACGCTGGAACTCACGCAACTCGGGCGATTTTTCAATGTCCGACCGCGTAAAGTTCTCCTGGAGGAACTTGTGCAGTTCGGACATGGAGGGCCGGCTCCGGATAAGGTTCATCAGCTGGGCGACGCGCTTGTTCTCGCTGTCGCGAATCGCGCTGAGCAGGCGCATCAGGATGTCATTGGATTGCTCCAGGCCCTCGAGCTTGCGTTTCTGGGGCAGCTTGCGGCGCTGATCGGCCATTTCGTCTACGCGGCATTCGATGTTGTTGGCGACGCAGTGCTGACATGGCGGGTCGCCCCGACACTAAAGGGCCCCGCGGGGTTAACAAGAGCGAGACGGCGGAAGGCAAATAGGATCACAAAAAAATAAAGACGTACCTTGAGCTTCTTCTTCTTGCATTCCTCGCAGGCGGTGGTCTTGTGCTTGCGCCCAGAGCTGCCCTCGTCTGTCGCTGCATTCTGCGCGTCGACGCCCAGCGGCGGAGCAGGGGTGCGCGAGGGCAGCGGGTCGGACATCAATGAGACAAGGCGAGGACGAGGCTCAAGCCAGACGTTAAGACTCTCGGGCTCTTTAGTCTGGGCTAGCAGTTGGCGCTGGCAGGGGGGAGAGGTCCGCGGATGAAGGTGTATTTGAAAAAGTCCGTAAGCCAAACGTGCATCTCGGAAAAGTGTCCCACCACGCGCTTTAATAAGTCATCGTCAGACCCGGGTCGCTGGTATCGAGACCCAACAGCAAAAGCCGGAGGGACGCGAGCCAGCGATGAGTGGACAACAGTCCAGGACGAGGGAAGGAAAAAAGGACCGACTTTTGCGCTTGTTGCGTCCATGCAGTCGGCCGTCACTGCCGGCCAATCAGAAACGGGCTGCTACTGCACCAGACTACAGAGTGGTGCCAGTCCCGGCGGCGAGCCCACCAGTGTTACTGCGTATACAGTCGACAATTAAGGCTGATGACCTGCCCTTCGTGGCATCCATGTCGCCCATCGGTGGAGCCGTTTCTTCAGGTCGTTGACCCGGTCGATCTGCCTCGGGCTATTCTTCGCGCGTCATCGTCAGTGTCTAATTCTATCGTCCATCAAGTCCATGCCATTCTTAAGCTGTTCTTCGTGCCATGGATCATTGTTCCGAAACACCCCTGCGCTCTCCCGCAACATCCTTGTCGCCCTCCGCCAGTAGGAAAATACTTGCGCCCCGCCGTTTTGGGCGCAGTCCGCAGTGCGGCGATCGGAGCCGCAGACTTAACAGTCAAAAGCTCCGGGCGAGCAGCAGAGGCAGAGTTCAAGGGCTCGAGCACATCAGTCGTCACTCGTCAGCCTCAGTGAGCCTGCGAGCCTGATACTGTGGGTGATGGTGCGTCGGCCATCCCGCCCCGCTTCTGCTTCTCGTGCCACATTATCCGTACAGCGCCATCAGAGCCCAGCGATACTCTCCGTCATACTCGTTGGGCCATGACGTGCTTTAGCTCTTCCCAGCTGGTTGACTGCACGTCGCATACACCGCTCGGAATGCCCCGCCGCGTCGGGCCCTTTCCGAAATTGGGCACTGTGATGCTATACCGGCCGCGCTGGCCTGCCCCGCTTGATGCGGTGTGTGATCCTACTGATCAGTGATTACCTGGAAATATAAGACACCAGGTCCATCGGGATGCCAGATTTCATCATCATGCATGCCTTCAACCCACAGTAGACCATGTGACCGAACCCCTTGGAGATGAGTATGGCCCCGATCGTCTGGTGCGGGAATATCTCGGAGCCTGATAGTACGTAGCATTCCACCGTCTAACATTGAACTATGGATATCAAAACAACGTCCCATCCCCCGAATTCAGAATCGGACTCGACTTGGTCTCTGGCCGTTTCTCCGCTGCAATCTCTCTGCCCGCCTTCCACGACCCAGCCTCGAGCACCTGCGGCAATGAAAGCCTCACTTCGCCAAAGTCTCCACTCTGAGAAATCCGTGCGTGCACCTCGTCCAACAGCGCAACCGTCATGGCCCTCCACTCGACAATCTCTTCGTCTCCCGCGCCAAAACACGGTAATTTCCCGCCGCCAGAGTTCCGCTGACCGCGTTCCAACGCCTCGGGTTTCAACGTGATCACCCCCATGTCGACGAATAGCCCACCGTTTCGGTACTCAGGAAGACCCGTGCCAAGCTCTGCGTTTGTCCACGCTGTCCCTAGTAGCCGTTCGAAGGGGACCTTGAGGGAATATGCAAGCCACTGGGTCAGCTTGTGGAACGGCGCGATGGTTCCCGTCTCAACGGCTTCCGTTGCCGTTCCTTCATGCTTGCTGAGCACACTCAAAGGCCAGGCATCGCCAACGGGCTTCCCAGCTACTTTTGTCCTGTCTGACGGCCAGATCGGGATAAGCAGTCTCTGGAGGACGGCCCAGAGCTCGGCGTAGTCGAGGTTCTCGCTCCCGTTGCGGGTCAAATAATCTGCCACGTTAGCGGGACCGTTAACAACATTATTGATAGGTGGATACATACCAACAATTCCTCCCGGTCGTCCCTGTTTCCCAAAAACGTCTTCGTTCCCCAATAATGATGCGCCCAGCCGTTGCAGGGTTTCGACTCTTGCATTGGCGCCCACGAGCGGATTCCCTTCGTCGATCTGGAATCCTTTTAATAAAGCAACCACGGAGAAATTCTTCAGGGCGTGACCTATGGACGCGCAATCTCTATATTAGCTCTCATCCCCCACTCGTCGACGTTGAATAATGGGTACATATGCAAAACCTACCAGTAACAATATCCGCCCTCTGTCCGCGGTCTCCCGAGAAATCCCCATTCAAAAACATATACAAACTGGCAACTGCAATTCCCTCACTCCGGGTATAAACATCCCCACTCCCGGGCTCTGTAAACCGCCATGTATCGCCCGCCCCGGCATCCAGCAGCACTGAAACAAAGAATAGATCCACCAGACTTCGGACCTTCTCGAGGGAGTCGTATCCGCGCGTATCCCATTCCTTTAACAGGTTGTTTATGCGCGGGACGGATCCGGTCTCGAAGTGCTGCCAGCGGCCGTGCGGGGGGATGGCGGTGTAGTTGTTTGGGCCGTAGTCACGCTGCCATTGACTAAAATTAGCATTTATGTCAATCTTGAATAGCAGAGTTTGTAGGAACCTTGATTATGCTAGCCACGTAGTCGACTGTCGCGTCGAGTCGGTCTGGATCGTAGTCGAAGTGGTTGAGCGCGTTTCTTTTGGCAAGGTCGAAGACGCGGTGGGCCTTTGTGCGCACAGCTTGGAGAGTGAGGAGGGTGTTTATTTCTTCGGCTGACATGTTTTCTGATAAAAGAGATGAGAGTACTCGGGAGTTAAGAGTCAGATGGAAGTGAGACAGAGATGAGGATATGAAGGGGACGAGTCTCACTCGTGCGGGGTTGGTTACACTTTGTATGCACGCCAGGATGCCTTATCTCACTCTTCGTGCAGTTGGAGATATTGTTGGCATTATTCATATTAAGTGTTTGGGCCTCTATGATTTCATATTCTGATGGGAAGTATATTTTCAGGTTTTACTTTCGTTGGAATCTAAATCGAGAGATTCGTTATATATAATTCCGCCGCTTTTGTGGATCGACTACCTCTTCCGATGTGAACGAACAATGATAGACTCCCGTTTCCTCAGATCCAAACGGATTCTCAAATCGACTGCTCTGAATTGAGCTTTCCATTGAAGGCCAGCTGGAAGCAGGAATTTCACCCCACTGCACCGGCTTGAGCGCATGATTCGCATCATCATCCACACTCGACGTGCTTGGATGAGCAGCACTGATGACCGCACTACACTGTCCGGCCAGCGGCATAGGTGATTTAAAGCGGCGTAATCCAATGATCAATACTGCAAAAAGAAACAAAACGCCGAGGACAATCGTGAATGTAATGCCGATGGGTGAGTAACCACATGTGATGATTTTCCGCTCTACACCATCGATATCTGACGCAACGATTTGTACAAAGAAAAAGCTCTGTGAAACGAGCCAGTGCAGGAGCGCGGAGACCACAAGCATCGAGATGCTATATTTATATGGGAGGGACAGGTAGTAAGTTGAGCGTTGGGCACCGCGCGGCGAGGATACGCGTAGCGGCTTGCGCTGTTTCGCGTAGCTGTTATATTCGCTGGCACCAACCATGATGGTTACCAGGGAGTTAAGCATGAAGTATCCACTTGAAACGACGAGATGGGGAACGTTAGGCAAAAGAACCTTGCCGAATATTTTGCTGCTCTCGGCGCCAGGATCCAGTTGCATCCCTGACATAATTGTCGATGGACGTGCCTCGCCCAATCCAGCACCCCAGATGGATTGGGGCCGGTTAGTCTGAGCTTCCGGTCCTTCAAAATCGAAGATACTGAAGGATAGGATGTAGGTTCCGAAGGTAACCAGTCCGATTATTCTGCGACGTCAGCGTCGGTCGGACTCATGGTGTGGAGATTCCTACACTTCAACTGCGAGGACCCATCGCGCAGTACTCGCGGCTTCCAACCATCGTTTTCGCGATTCCAGCTGCAGGGGGTGTGCTGATGATGCTGCTGTACCTTTCGGTATCGCAGACTTCCATTCAAGCAGACTTGGCCTGTTATGCCAGTCCTGACTCCCCTTGTCGATTAGAGGCTTGGAAAGCAGACAGGTGCCCTCTGTGGTCCGATCAGGGTACGTGAGATACGAAGCAATTGCGTCTCCAGTCGTAACCAACACCTCATCTCTGCCATCTCGAGCTGTGAAGAATGTACAGATGAGCTTCACCAGGTTGCATGCGATCACGACCAGACAAATCGGCAGACTAAAGACCAGTTGGCAAGTTTCCTCCTTTGGGACTGTCAAGCAATACTCAATATGATAATTCTGCGGTCTGCTCCGATATTCCTCTGGGGCGAATTGAGTCATACTACAGGACGACGTACGGCCGAGTATAGTGACACTGTCTGGAAACGCAGTATTATGCCAGTATTCGGCACCGTTGTGACTCCCCTGCACTTCTTCCTTATTTGCGTAACTGTTCAGCAGATCAGAAAGCGTTTCTAAATCCGGCGAGCGAGTTGTATCCACATCAGACGCCCGGCATGCTCTGCAACCCGTCGCTGGTAGGAACCTGCACATGGACGTAAGGCCCTGGCCCGATATTCCATGCGTCTCCATCCCACATCTTACTTGCCATCTCTTTGGTGCAGGCATGGTTACCACACATCCACATATAGTTGCTGTTTCGAGTTCCAGTAACGTTGCCAGAATTGCCAGCTCCCATCAATACGACGGGCTCTCCTGCTGGCATTGGATCGTTGGTTACCAGCACAACCAATCTCTGTCCGGAGACAAAGTCTTGCGTGAAAGTGTCAAAGCACTCTTCACTCGAAAGCGTCTGGAGGTCTGACCGACTCATCTCGGCGGCCAGTGTCGTCTTGTTCATCAAACCGTGGGTATCGATGCACCTGTCCCAGAGATCCGTCCCACCCCGCTTCATGGGACCAGGTGGCGCCATGACAACGGCATACTCACTCGGTCCATATACGAAGAATATAGCCGAGTTGTAACTGAAAAGTACGATTAGCAGAGTATTCCACTGAATCAGCGTAGATATTGTTTATAGGATCAACACGAACATCAAATGAATTGGGAACGAGGTCACCAACAAGATCCAGCCCAGCACCTGCCTCTTGCCCCTCTGCCTCCACACCAAGTCCAGTATATTCGGTATTCCAATGGACACCCACCTCCTCCGGCTATGCGCCTCATCCGCCTCTTGCCGCGACGGCGATACAAGACACTGCATGCAGTAGTTACTGGCCCCCAGCATGACCGTGCTTAGAACGTTGATAGCCAAGTGTAGCCCCGTCGTCCAGTTCCTTGCGAGCTTGCATTTCCCTTTGTATAACGCGGCAAAGGAGCGGTCCGTTTCCCCGTTCTTGGAGTAGGCAAGCGCCGCCGCGATAACTGTCAGCACGACGTTTACACAGAGGACGACGGCGATGATCCAGGAACAGATCACGACGCCTTTGGTCCAGGCGCGGTTATGGGGTGGGCGCGGCCGACAACTTTGACTTGCAGCGATTAACTCTGACCATGAGTCTGGCTTGGACTCAAACTCAGCTTTCGACGAGTTTGATGACCATGATACGAAACGAGATTCAAAGTCAGGCTTTTCGTCGGTTTCTGCTTCCTCCGAGTTGCTGAAGGTTAACATATTCTTGACCGAGTGCGTCTCGTCTTCGTCTCCAGAGGGGAGATGGCCTTGATGTAGCCCGTGAGGCCGAGTGGAGGTCGATCAGGAATTGCCGCTGAGGAATCTGTTTCCAAATTAGGAAAACATGAAGGCTGTGCGTGCATGATCGTCAATGTCCGTTTCGCTGATCTGTGGACGAATATTACGTGGAAACATGGGGGCTGAATGCCTCCACGATTTCTCAAGGAGGGTAACAAGAATAACTATTATACAGATGCATAAACTGGATTATTACCTTTATCATACATAATTCCCCAACGCCTATCATACAGTGAACATGCAGCTAAACCAAACTAAACCGCAACGCTCGCAGCCAGCCCATCCAACTCGCGCTGCCAGTTCCGATGCTGGCTAATCTGGTAGAAGAATTTCCCAACAAAGTCCGTCGCATCCTTCACAATCTTGGCCCCCTCACTAAAGCTCTCCGGCTTCTGCGGTCCACCCGCAGTGACAACGCCATACCACTCAACCGGCGCCTTCGAGTCCGCCCCAGCAACCTTCACATCGACAGCACTGCCCAGAACCTCCTTGACAAGCTGAACAGCTTCGCCTGTGGCTCCAATCGCCTTGAGATGCCCAAACGACTCGGAGATCCAGTACCGGAACTGCCCGTTCGGCTTGAGAGCCTTGACATGGGACCCGCCGGGGATGAAGGTCGCGTCGAACATGGTCGAGCGCTGTCCGTCGTACTGGTGATCCGGGACGACGCCCTTGGAGGAGTCCTTCGATTCGCCCTCGGCATAGATAGCAGAGCGCTTCGTTCCAATGATGAAAGGCAACGCCTGCGCAGAGAGAATGGCAGCCTTCATGCCGTTGAAGGCGACCTTGTCGTAGCCGTCTCCGATCAGGATAGCGATTCTGCGACTGATGATTCCAGGGACCTTCGGCGGGAAATCGAGCTGGGATAACCGCACGGATTTCTTGCCATGGTTCGGACGTAGGGCTTTCTGCGGGATAGGGGCGCCGACCATCTCGGCTACGGCCTGGGCGAGGGGCAGGTCGAGCTCTGCGAGTCGGTGGCCGGCGAGGCGCTCATATACAATTGGGTCGTCGCAGTGGTCGAGTTCGAAGGAGAAGGCCTTGCGCATATGCACCTTTTCGATCTCGGACATGGAGTTGTAGAAGAGCTGGGCCTGGTTGTGGTATTCCTTGAACTTGGGGGTTATGTCGCGGCGTTTAGTGCCTGTTACCTTCTGGGGATAGGTGACGAAGCCCTGCTGTCCTGGAGCTGAGGGCGGGTTGGCTTCGTAGCGGTTTGGCCAGTAGTTGACGTTGCCCTTTGAGACGCGGTGGCGCATTGCGCCGTCGCGGTTGAAGTTCATGAATGGGCAGACGGGCCGGTTGATGGGGAGTTCTTCCCAGTTGATGCCCAGGCGGCTGATTTGGGTGTCGAAGTAGGAGAAGTTGCGGCCCTGGAGGAGAGGGTCGTCCGAGAAGTCGACGCCAGGGACGATATGGGATGTGCAGAAGGCGACTTGTTCGGTTTGGGTGAAGAATTCGTCCACGTTGCGGTTGAGTTCGAGCTCGCCGATTGTTCGGATGGGCACGAGCTCTTCAGGCCAGATCTTGGTCGCGTCCACGATGTCGAACTCAAACTTGTCCTGGTCCTCTTCGGCGATGACTTGGATGCCCAGGTCCCATTTCGGGTACGCCTTGTTCTCGATGGCTTCCATGAGATCCTTGCGGTGGAAGTCCGGGTCTTGCCCGCCCAGTTTGAGGGCCTCATCCCAGATGAATGAGTGCACACCGAGATGGGGAGTCCAGTGAAACTTGACGAAGTGGCGCTTGCCCTCCTTGTTGACGAGAGAGTATGTGTTGACTCCGAAGCCCTGCATCATGCGGTAAGATCTGGGGATGGCGCGGTCCGACATGGCCCACATGAACATATGGGTGGCTTCAGGGTGCATGTATACGAAGTCCCAGAAGTTGTTATGGGCTGTTTGCGCCTGGGGAACCTCGTTATGGGGCTCTGGCTTGACCGCGTGGACTAAAAAAATGTTAACTGTACTGCTGCTGCTCGGAGAGATCCACACATACCCATATCAGGGAACTTGATGGCATCCTGGATGAAGAAGACGGGGATGTTGTTGCCAACAATGTCCCAGTTTCCTTCATCAGTATACATCTTGACTGCAAATCCTCGGACATCGCGCACAGTATCAGCACTGCCCTTGCTGCCTTGCACGGTAGAGAAGCGCACGAACACCGGCGTGTTCCGCGAAGTGTCCGTCAAGACTCCAGCATACGTGAGATCCTCAATACTCTCGTGCAGCTTAAAGTTACCAAAGGCACCAGTGCCTCGCGCATGGACGACTCGCTCTGGAATGCGCTCGTGGTCGAAGCGATGGATCTTCTCGCGCGCAATCTGGTCCTCCAACAGCGACGGGCCTGGTTGCTTCTCATTGGAAACCCGCAACCAGTGGTCGGGATCCGTGATGCCCACGCCATGGTCTGTTGACTGGGGCTGCTTTGAAATGCCGTCGACAGTGTCTGCCTCGAGGTCGACGAGCTTCTTGTTCTTGGTGGCAGTGTCCTGCACTGCTTGCTGGGCCTTTTGCAGGCCGGCGGCAACGTGGGTGGCCATTTTGATGGAAAGCAAAACTCAGAGAAAAATATTCATTGAATCAAGCTCGGTTATCCAGGTACCCATGGTGCAGAATATGCCAGAATATATCTGTTCTGGGCGGTTGCTTGCGACGCAGGTCGTGACATCATTGTCTGTATACAAAATGATGTGAGGATGATGAAAAGATCAGACAACCCGAATAACCTGCTCGCAGCCTTGGATTTCAAAGCTGCCAATCCAGACCCGCCGATCATGTTCGCGATCGCTTGTAATTATTAATTATCTATTGGTCCCCGCATCGACGCCTGCATGGCGTCTGATCATGATGATGCCGCTGAATAAAGCATCCATCCTCACTGGCCAACACGACTCCCGACGTCGCAATACTATCGCTGGGGCTGTCCAGGTCTCGATCAGGATAATATACAGCAGCGATTGTATCGGTCGCGTCAGACGACCCTCAGCATGACGTGCACGGTCAAGGCCCTTAAGTAGATGGTTATTAGTATGGTCTCGCGACCGACCGTACACTTGGTATATATATGGGACGATTGAGCCAGCAAAATGTCAACTCGTCTTGTGAATTGCACACGCGTCCAACTGAAGAGACTTGTCTTTCCAATTCAGCATCGTTGTATATCCAATTCACGTATCGCTATGGCACCCACCATCACCGACGCGATCACCAAAGACCATCGCGAGCTCGAGGACTACTATAACAAGATCCTCACCGCGAGCACGGACAAGGAAAAGGCCCAATGGCAGAACCAGTTCACCTGGGAGCTAGCCCGGCATTCCCATGGCGAGGAACTCGTGGTATATCCTGTATTCGAGAAGAGCCTCGCCGATGGCCAGGCGATGGCTGACAAGGACCGGAGGGAGCATACTACGGTACAGCCCTACCTCCAGTTACATACATCATAACTCGCATCTAACCCTAACTCGACAGGTCAAAGAAGAGCTTAAGAAATTCCAAAACATGAAACCAGCCGACCCAGAGTTCGAACCGACCATCAAGGCCCTAATGGCCGATCTGTCCACGCACATCCAAGAAGAAGAGCAGCAGGATCTGCCGAAGCTCGAGGACGCGATTTCCAGAGAAGAAAGCGAAAAACTGTCTGTCTCCTTTGGCCGCACTAAGATCTTTGTTCCTAGTCGGTCGCATCCGAGTGCCCCTGATAAGCCACCGTTTGAGACGGCTGTTGGTTTGTTGACAGCCCCGATTGACCATGTGGCGGATCTGTTTCGGACTTGGCCGCATACCAAAGGTATGCCGAATCCGTCTACCAAGTAGCTAGTCAAGTAGCTAGTCCAGGAAGCTGCATGTGTAGCAGCTGAAAGTAAATTGAAGTTTGTTTTGTATTGTGCCTGTTCATATGATAGGAGCTATTTGAGGATGGTTAAAAGTGTCTCTCGTCATCAAGTACTGCTAGTAACTTCACTTGCATCGTCTCAGTTCATTGACAGCTTATTACGGCTGAATAGTGTAAAGTAGCATGTCATTACTGAATTATAAATCAGGGCGAAACATTTCGTGATTTCTATATCGAGGTAGAATGAAGGCTCAAGCAATGCTAACGACATGAACTCTGTATAATCTCCAAACCCAGATTGTTAACAAAACAGTCTAATGAACTAAATCAGCTGAACCAGTCTATGCATATTCCGCAAGAGCATTGGTAAAGGTTTCGCCCCATTTCGCACTTTTGCATCGATTAGCCGCGTCCACCCATTGGGGCTCAAGAGGAAACTTACCTAGTGTTTGTGGTAATAAACTCCTCCAACCCCAGGTAGCGCTTCTTCTTCTCCTCAACGTCCATATTTGCCGCCTGGTAAATCGCGTCTGAAAGCTGCTTTGCGCTAGACGGGTTGAAGGTGATGCTCCCCGTGCCCATGAATGCTGCGGCGCCAGCAAGCTCCGAGAGAACGAGAACGCCATACCGATCCCTCTGGCAGGCGACGTACTCCGCAGCGACGAGGTTCATGCCGTCGCGACGGGATGTGATCAGGCAGATGTCGGCGATGCGGTAGAGCGCCGTTAGATCATTGAATGGCACAGAGTGGTGGAGGTAAACTATCGGTGATCCGTCGGGGGTTGCTGTGAAGTCAACATTAGCATCTATCATAGGGCATTGGGGTATGCTGTAAGCGTACAGTGCTCGCCGTTGATCTTGCCCACGAGCATACTCAACTCGTTCGCCAGGTCCTGATACTCCTGCACGTCCTCGCGGCTGGGAATGGCGACCTGGATGAGCGTCACACGAGGCGCCATATCCGGATGATCCCGCAGGAAGTGGTCATATCCCTGCAGTTTCTGGATAAGGCCCTTTGTGTAGTCCAGGCGATCGACGCCCAGAATGACAACCTTCCTGCGATACTCCTCCTCCAGCTCCTCAATCCGCTTTTGGACCCCCTTGTCCATCAGTCCTAGATCGAACTTCTGCGGATCGACGCCGACGATGAACGTCCCTGTGTGCGCCTTATGTCCCTCGTACTCAATATCATCTCCATCCACCTTAACATCCAGTCCTCGCGAACAGCACTCGACGAAATTACGCTTATACTCGTCCGTATGGAACCCGACCAAATCACACGCCAGAACCCCAGCCAACAAGTCCTTCTGCACCGGAAGCGCCCGCCAGAAATCCTGCGCAGGGAACGGCGTATGCAACGTAAATCCAATCGGGCATTTCTTGCCCTGCTTCTTCAGTCTGTCCCGCAGGTAAGCCGGCAGGAGAAGGAGGTGGTAGTCATGGACCCAGATCAAGTCGCCACTCTCTACAGAGTCTGCGACCGAGTCGGCAAAGATCTCGTTTACGCGTTGGTAGGCCCTCCACGCGTCTTCTTTGAAGTCGACGCCGGATTGGTAGTGCAGGATGGGCCAAGCGATGCCGTCTGTATTGTTTAGTCAGTCATATACTCGTAGCTAATCGATGTCGTCACCACAACACGAGTTGGAGAAGGGAACACGTACTTGAAAACACATTGTAATGGCTATGCGCGAGCTCCTCGTCGAGGAATACCCCCACTGCGTCTTTATCTGCCAGTGCCTTGGTGACTTCCTTGCGTTCCCCGGGGTCTTCGACGTTCAAGCCTGGCCAGCCGAACCAGCGCACGTTGGTGGAGTTGCTGATTCCTGAGAGCGCAGTGACGAGGCCACCGCTGGATAGACTCGACTCGTAGTGCCCGTCTAGTTTCTTAAGCGACAGAGGGAGACGGTTCGAGACGATGACGAGCCGGCGCTTCTTGTCGTCGGGTTTGGCCATGATGGGATGTTTGCTGTCTGCTTGGAACGCTGTGTATATTGAAGAATCAAGAAATTGTAAACTGCTGACCGGGTTGTTCTTTATTCACATGCACAATGTCCTTCTCTATATACTTCCTACTCAGACTTCCCTGGGTTTAAGAGCGGGATGAGACATACGTGGTGGGGGCCTGATGTCAGGTTTGCCTGGGCTTAAGAGCCGGTCCCTTAATCTGTCAATTATGGGGCTATCCTTGTCTATCTTGGAAATGGACCGCCTCGTCATCAAGATGAAGTCTGGAGGTGCGTTTTTGATGCCATCCAGGCTGATGTGTCCATGACGTCACGAGGTTGCACACACTGAACACTCAACCACCCACCACTTCGCTCCCTCCCCCTTTCCAAGTCCATATCTGAATATACAAAGGGTCGCAATCTCTGGGGAGTCCCAAGTATAAGAGTCATATATAGGCCCAACTCTGGAACTGACGTCGGGCTGACACCCTCGACTCGGCCATCGCCAATGTAGCCAATTGTATAAAATCCGGCCTGTTAACTGGCGTAATTAAGGCTGAAACAAGCTTAAGACATTAAACTACCGCCGATCGGAAAAGCGTATCCTAGATTGCATATTGGACAAAATGGCCGACAACATCCTAAACCAGGTGCAGGGGTGAGTGTCCTGTGACTGTATCGGTGGCGAGTGTCGTTCGCTGACCAGTTAGGGCTGCCAACAACCCCATGGCCCAGTCCGCTAGGACCAAGGGCCAGGAGTTCATCAGCAACAAGATCAGCGGCAACAAGGACCAACAGGGCCAGGGCGAGGGCCAGGGTGGCGGCGAGAAGAAATCCTCGAACCCGCTGAAGAGGTATGTCTGCGCATTCCGTGGCGTCAACGTGTCTGCTGCTAACTTGGTACTGCCAGTGCTATTGACAAGGCCAAGGAGAAGTTCACGGGCGGCCCATCCGAGTAAAGATGTGTTGTTCACTCGTCATACGAGGTAGAACTACTTAGTCTAGTAAAATAGCAAGGTTGCCCTGCACCATGCAGATCTTCCCAAATTCTCCGTACCCCGTAGGAGCTGCATTCCTGATTGAGTCGTGGTGGAGCAATACATCATGACAGCTTCATAGCTTCATCCCGTTACATCATCACCGCAGTCATGCCATATACTCTGCAGCAATGCATATACCCTTCATCGTACCTCACTGTCAGTAAATCAGCCTTGAGACACAACGTCCAATATCCATCAACCATGAGTTTCACCGCACCTCGTCTCCTCCGCGCCTCACGAGCCATTGGCATCAACTCAACCCGCCGCACATACGCAGCAGACGCCGGACCTCCTCCGCCCCAAAGAAACAACAACTCAACATGGTATGTTTGGCTTTCAAAAGGTCGCCCGGTAAACGCTAACCACGTACAGGCTGGTCATCACCGCAGCCCTCGGTATCCCAGCCGCCTACTACTTGATGCAAGGTAACAGCTCCCGCGCCGTACCGCCCTCAGAGGTAGACAAGCCGGCAACGAGAAAGGCTCCAGCAGGAGGTGCCAGCATGTCGTCTAAGCAAGAGGGCTTGGACAATGCCGATAGCAGTAACCCCTACATCAACGAGCCGGGAAAGAGTGTCAAGGGGGAGGGCGAGACAGACACGGCGAAGCTGAAGGGAACTGTTTCCCCGGAGAGACCGGCGCGATGAGTTTCGCCACTACGATTTACGCCTACATCATTTGTGTACTCTATCCTGTATCATTGGAGACAAAATTAAAATCTTAGTTTAGAAAACCATACCAGTAATCGAGGTCTTATCCGGTGTCTGTCCAGGGCTGTGATCCCGTTGGCTATGAACTTCCCGTGTCCACTTACCGCATAACGGTGTCTATCAATCCCTAGCTAAGATAGCGGCCCCATGAGTTTGGAGAAGGATATCCTGGAACTGCAGATCAGGCAGGCCTGACGTCAATCTGATCTTCCCCTTCAGTCTATGAACCATACAGAATTCGTGGAAGAAATCTCTCTCTGTACCCACGGTACCTATGTATCGGAATCAAGCGAGCTCCATATCAACCAGACGACAATTGTTTCCACGTACCCCACGTAATCTAATAATCTAATAATACGTGCTAAATTAATAAGAAGCAGATCTATGGCCCTCTTCTTCCGAGCCGCAACACATCCCCCTCCCTCTATAGCCGATCCACCGATCTGAGTGGTGCTCCTGAGTCCGGAGTCTTCTCCGCGCCACAGATAAATGCCGCTGTCTGTAATTATTACTGGCTCCTTTGGGTCATTAGAAGCCAATTGAAGACTGACTATCTCATTTTCCCCGCATACTCGTCAGCGGCGGGGATGCCCAAAGTTAGATGACATGACGCCAGCATGGGCCAGGTCCTTGGTGAAACAATTTCAAGATCCCGGGTATCGCTCTGGGCTTTTAGGACGCTGGCTAGGAAGCAGGGACAGGTCAAAGGGGGCTACTGTGCCTCTACGCGATGTGGTAGAAATTAATGTGTATTCATATGGTGCGTTGAATTAGATGGTCCAAATAAAAGAAGGTAATATGTATGTCGCAGATATACGTACAGTCGTAAAAATCATTTACCTAAAACACAAAGGACAGGCTAAATCCAATAAAACATTTACGCTTTTCAAAGACAGATCCGCCTCATCAACGTGCGCCGAAGCTCGTAAGTAAAGACAGTAGTATAGACATCAGAGGCCGCAAAGGCAGAATTCCAGTGATACAGAAACAGACCGATTACGAGATACCCATCTGCAGGTCAAAGATGTTGGCATTGGGCGGCTCTGAAAACATCTGGTGGTGCATCATGGGCTTCTCAACACCGCATGGCAACCCCTTCATCGTGTCACCCACGCTCATCGGGATTTGGCTTGCATGGGAGTGGAAACCCTGAGGTGGTGACATCGAACCCACCGACTCCTGCCGGTGGCTTCGAGCATCTCCATCGATGGACTCGCCCGTTGAGGCAGACGAGATAGAATCGTGCTTCGTTGCCTGCTTCACCATGCGGCCGAGGTAAATATGAATAGCCTCGTCCTCGCACCGCGAGTGCATGAGGATCTGATCCTTCAACGACAGTAACTGGCTGTGCAGGGTTTTGATTTCGTCCTCGAGGCCAGACCTTCTGCGGGATACCTCCTGGAACCTGTTGCGGAGCTGGTCTGTCTCCCGCTTCTTCTTCTGGCGGGATTTGCTAGCTGCTGCGCGGTTCCGCTCGAGGTGTTTCGCGCGTTTGTCCGTGTCTCCGTTCTGCCAGCGCAGTGGAGACGAGGATTTGTTGCTACTCATGTCTGAATGCGGAGAAGCCCGTTCATTGTCGAAGCCGAATTCCGGGTCATGGTCCGCACTGTTGAATGAAAATGTTGAGAAGCTCGGCACTGCTGGGTACGAGTGCATAAAATGTGCGTCTTGATTCATTTCGGCATCAATGGAGCCTTTGCGACTCTCGGGCGGTGCTGGCCGGAGGGCGCGGTTGCGTAGGCGTGGGCGGTTGGTGTCGTCGCCTTCGCCAGGCATGTTTCGCGCTACCTGCGGCGCAGGTCCTGATTGATTGGGCGGGAATTGCATAGGTTGAAAGCCCATGTCTTGGTTGTTCCCTTTCTCAAGTAGTGACAGAGATAGAAACTCGGGAGAGAACCCATTGCCCATGAGTAGGGACTCTGGAGCAATCGACGGGTCCAAAGACGGGTCGGTCGGGTAAAACGCAGTCTGTGCAGACATTCTGCTGAATGACAGAGAAATTCTCTACTTTGGTGGTTTAGTATGCGTAGTCAACTAGCCAGAACTTATCGACGACCTTCTGGCCAATGCATGTAGATTTGATTCTCTTCTGATGGTAATCGAAGACGTGTTGTTTGCGGTGTAACTGCTCGAACGGCAATGTTTTGTGGTAATATGTACACTTTCCGTGCCAGAGGAGCTCGAGGTAGCCTGCTAGCGAACAAGAAGGAAGAACGGGCAGGCCTTGGATAGATTGGATGGACGCGACTACAAGAGAAAATAGGTCTGAGCGTCAAACTTAGGTGGAGGATCGACAAATACGGTTGCAAAGAAATTTTTCGAAGAAAGAAAGAACAATGGCTTCAGCAGAGTTGAGATGGACCTATATATTGAGTTCGTCGAGAAAGTAAAGTACGCGGAGAAACCACCATTAAGTAAAGAACTCAGATCAGCTATGGTCTTGACGTTTTCCATGGAAGAGTCACCAATCAACCAGATGGCTTCAAGGACGGGTCGATCATGGCTACACAGTAGATAGCCCTGAGACCCAGGGGTGTGGGTACGTTAAAGTCAGTATGACGCTTTCATATCTCGATCCAGTGACAGTTCAAACTCTCCCACCAACCAGAATGTTTGGAAAACAGGTGCGCCCACTATGCTCCTAGATAGGAGCGGTGGAGTGCTGGACCCAGAGAGAGGGGCATCGTTACCTTGCCAAGTTTGCCAGTCACTTTGCGATTGAACCTCGCTTGTCTGGACCTTGGATGGAACCACAATAGCGTTTCTTCGCAGAGTTCAGAGTCCATCCGGGGTTGTCATGCCAGAGAACGAGCGACCGAATGAGATAGCGCAAGGACGAACACGCCAATCGCCTGGCCAGATGACCAAAGCGCCATGCAGCCAGCAATAACACCGGCTATTCGGGTTGTTGTCAATCGGCGAAAAGGGCAGGAGAGGGACGCTCAACGGTCGGGACGACTCCTGTTTCTGCAAATGCAGTGAGGCCGTTAACGTCAGTCCGGGCGGCTCTCCCGCCAGTCATTGCAGGGTGCAGACTGCAAGAGTCCAGACCACGTTTCAGGCAAGCCACTGGAAACCTTGGAGACATGGAAAGGCAAAGTTGACAAACAGCGAAAACGAGCGATGAACCCGCCACCTGCTACACAGAGTAACTCGCTTCAGTGCAGGAAGGGAGTTCCAGCCAATCATGGGGGTCGGAAGCTCGAGCTGCAAGCCGGCGATCATCGCGCGGGCGCAGCTATCCGAATCCGGCGGGAAATACGCTATGGGTCTTGACTCTTAAGTCAATATAAGCCATTGGAATGGCCTGGATATATTATCCCCTTTCCCCTCATCACCACCAGCCGAGCGAACGTCGGATTCCATCTAGTTGCATCACCCGTGGCCCCGGGGAAAGAAAGGAGGACTGGTTTCCTGACGATGTTGCAAACTAGGATTCCCCTAGGAATGTTCCATCGCGGCCCGCTGTCTACGCAGGAAGAGTTGTCGTGATGTTTTTCTTCGCAATCCCAGGGTTTTGATGTGTCATTTCCGTGGGCCGCGAGCGGGTTGCCCTCGTACAGCCTTTCGAGCTACCCTCCCTCCCTTCGCCTCCAACGCCCGGGGTCTGATGTCGGGCGCTGCGTCATAGACGGCTGAAGGATTCACCAACCCAAGAATTGTAAGATAGCACATGACTCGGGCAAAGTACGATTGCAATCAAGGGTCGTTTGATGGTGCATTCCAGGGCACAACCCCCAGACACTGTTTGGAATGTGAGAGGCTGGCGTAAACTTTTTCATCACAAAGGCCATATTTCAGCGGTCGCATGCCTTCTCGATCCACGCAGGTGTCGTAATGGACGATAGAGGTTGCTCAGACCGTGATTATTTGCCGGCGTTGGGACCGTGATATCGCGCCATATTGCTGAGATGAATAGGAAGTCGGAGAATAACGCAGGTGCATTTTTTGCCGCATCAAAGCCGACCAATCCGGTATGCCCCACGTCCCAGCTCTTGGGTCTTTCTTTTCCAAGCGGCCAGTGTCAAAAGTTAACTTTGGGACTCTCTCTCGACGTGGCAGGTCGACATCATCGCACGCAAATCATCGGGATTTGGCTCGGGTCAGGCCCCGCCGTCTGCGACACCGGCCAGGGGCCACAGAAAAAGTGCTACCTGCGAGTCTCCGTGGACATCGCAGGAGAGCATAAAATCCTCAGTACACAGTCTCCACCGCAATCCAGAGAACAATTACTATCGACAGCATGCATGTCGCGTATCTCGACGAGTGTCGGTGCTAGATGATACCCCCAAGTCAGACTGTCGTTCAAAACCGGAACGCCCAAACTCGCGAAGTCGCAGGTTCCTCGACAAGATGAGAGCAAAGATCCAGATTCCGGTTGGTTTGTCTGGCTATTCGAATGAGCCGCAGGACATTATACCAGTCTGTGACACGGGTTTCTTCCCATATCGGATGCTTTCCATCGCAGAGAGTCACCGCGAGTATTCGGAGAGGAGCTATTGATGTCTTGAAGGGTATGTATTGTAATGTGAAAATGGAGCCACAGGCCTCCGATATTTGTTGATATCATTTGAGGGCGTTCATCATTGTTTATAATCTTGCCTTTTTTTCGTATATGCTGCGAGCGCACTGCTCTCTCGGGATACCTCAAGTAATAGAATCGGAAAGAGCGCAAGTGTCTCATTTAAGACCGGCAGCATCATTGTGAGACCGTAACATCCCACTCGAGGATGCGACATACTGAAAACCCATCTGGTTGCTTTCTCGCGACTTGATTGCTCACAGGCGAATGACATCCCACGCAATAATTTATCTGCATTACCCAAGTTTCCCTGGCTTTACCGGATAATTGCTGGCGTGTCGGGAAGAGGGCCGGATAGAGAGCCGTTATAAAACATTGTCATTGGTTCTAGCTAAAGTTTCCCCAGATTTGTAGGACCGTGTCTGGGTCGACGTCGACCATGTGAACCGGCCAACATCCGAGGCACGTGTCGGCGTGCTGTCCACAGGGTCCCCAAACAGTCCATCCATCCTCCAACGGCCAGCTTCTCAGGATCGCTCCATGGACGACAGATGCAAGGAACCAGCAAGCTCTTTGCTCATTTCACAAATCCGAAGCTGCTGACAAGGTCACCATGGCCCTTCAGAGTTCAGAAGTATCATTGTAACAATCACGCGGCGTCGGAATCTCCCGACGCCATCCTGTTTGAGGATGTCATGTTGGCCATTTCAGGAGACAATGATTGGACACGACTAAGTGGTCCGCGGAGACTGTGCCCCGATACAACGCTGGTTTCATGTTTCTGACCATGGGGCCATATTGGAGGAGTGCTTTGTAAAACCAGAGTCCCATTGCCATGGTACACGCCATCAACTTGATCCAGTTATCGCCGATTGCACCCGACAGCCGTAGCCTCTGACGTCTGTCATCTCCACCCTAAATCGATCTCGGAGAGGCTCTATTCGCGTTCGGCGACGGAGACGCGCGGGGGGAGGAACTCCCCAGCATTCGTTCCGGGGTAGCGTATGGGGAAGATCGGGAGATCGTTGCTGTTAACCGGAGACAGCGGCGCCTGGGTTTGTTTAATGTCGGTCAAGCGAATCGCAATTACAATGACAGCGATCACAATGGTCCGGAGTAGCGACGTAGTCGAGTCCACCCGTAACAGATCAACTGACCACAGAGGCAGGTTAGCTGGCAGAGATTTATACTCACAGACGCATTAGGACCCGCGACTATATCAGACGTCCGAGGTTTCGTAGCTCTGAATAGCCTCGTGAACGGCGCAACAGGAACAAGCGGTGGTGGCTGAGAGGCAGCTAAGCGACCCCCGTGGGAAATCGAGCGTGCCAAAATGCGGGGTTGCG
The DNA here is from genome assembly GCF_001890705.1 of Aspergillus sydowii CBS 593.65. NCBI lineage: Eukaryota > Fungi > Ascomycota > Eurotiomycetes > Eurotiales > Aspergillaceae > Aspergillus > Aspergillus sydowii. The sequence continues at coordinate 697,648 of NW_024467868.1, forward strand.
CAATCATCCCGGCCGGCCCCCGGCTTCGTTTATCGTCCTGTCGCCCCCATTCCCCCAGACTCTCTCTCCTCTCTGATCCAAGTCCATGCAGTCAGGATCATGGAGACCATGGAAATCGCCCAGTCCTCGCCCACCACACCCACCGAGGGCGCTCAGAAGAAGCGTCGCCGCACCGAAGCTCAGCTGGCCCGTAAGCGCCAGGCTGACCGCATCAACCACAAAGCGAAACGCGAACAGCAGAAGCGCCAGATGGAGAGCCTCGAAACACAAGTCACAAACCTGCAGGAGGCTGTCCAGTCACTGACCGACCAGGTACGCGTTCTCAACGAACGACTGCGGGATCAGACGCGATATTTCTCTTGCTTCGACATTGGTGAGACACCAAGTCCAGTTGCTGCCGCCGGCAGCTCGTCTACCTCATTCAGCCAGCCCCGGCCTCTTCCCAATGCACACGATATGCTGCTCTTGCCGGCGGATAAATTACCGATGCTTGTTCCTACGCCGGCAATGGGGGAGCCCGATAACAACGTTCCTGTTGACTGCCGGTGTGGAGTCGACCATCGATCTTACTACGAATGTCTCGAGTACTCAACCTTCTCCATCCTCCTACGGGCTCACCAAGGCCTCAACAAGAGTATCTCCAACAGCACACGCCTCCCCCGAACGCCCTCACTCGTTCACGTCTTCCGCCCAACCTCAACCGATAATCCTGTCATCCAGATCCTGGGCCTGGTCTTCAGCCAGGTCCGACCGGCGAATGTCCGCACGCTCTTCGCATGCTACGTCGTGATGTATCGGTTCCTCCGAGTAAGTTTTCTCCCTGCCTCTCACCTCTTGACCACGCACGAGTAACACCCGGCTAACGCATTTCTCTCCCTAGTGGCGCCTTTGCCCCGATGAAGAAACCCAACGCGACGTCCCAGCCTGGCTGTACCCGACCGAAATCCAAAAGACGATCCCGCACCCCGTATGCATCGACTTCCTACCCTGGCCGGGCCTCCGCGACCGGTTGATTCACAATGTACAACAAATCCAAGACCCGCGCCACTCTGTCATGATGTACATGCGTTCGATCCATTTCCGGTGGCCGGAGGACCAGGAGTTTATCTATACCAGCGAGAACGGGGAGTTGATGCCAACGCAAGGTTTCGAAACGGGCCTGTACGAGTATGAGAACTGGCAGGTGTCCCACGAGTGGGCTGCGATGTTTCCCAAGTTGAAGAAATATGTCAATGTTGGTGAGGCAGCTTGAATTTGTATGGTTTAAGAAAAAAACTCGCCTAGCCATCGCTTGTCCAACCCTACCACCAACCTACCGGCATTTGTTTTTTTGTTTAGCCATTTAGCGACCTTTTGCATTTACCAACTTATACTGAGCTTATGGCTGCGCATATTGCCGCTGTATTCAACGAAATATGGTGATTGATTTCGATAACATCGTCCTCCACGTCCCACTTCGACCACGATACAATAAATATCACAACCGATTCTGGCGTTAACTATAAAAGCATACACTTGAATATTTCATGCGAGAAAACACAGCGTATCAACCATTCACCCGTCCCCCTTCTATCTAGCCGAGGAAGAATTGCAAGCGGGTGTTATCTGACACCCATCTGACGCTTATGCCTACCAACTCCTCTTAACGTATAATTTGGAGGTGGCGTAGAAATAGCCACCTCGCGACGACGACACAAGAATACCGCACCAGGACTAAGTAATACACCGGCACTAGGCCCTTCAGGCGAAGCTAGGTGTGCAAGGCACCACGGACCTGATGCCCCCCTCTCATGGTTCGCATCTTGGAGTGAGAAAGGGCCTGGACATCTCCCGCGAAACAGGAGATGGGAAATCAGGTTTAGGATCCATGCCTGTGTAACCGACGACGCGTATTTGGCGACGTGGGACTCTATTACGGTCTCCGGTACTCGGATGTCAGTGATGTATGTATCTGAGCCCAATAAAAACCTCTCAGTGTCAGGATTACGTTCCTTTGGGTTTTTTTTTACCACTTTAAGTACATCAGAGCTCTGCATATCTCCATCCAAACCGCCTGCTAAGGTATTAGCCACCGTTCAGGGGGATTCTCACTCGTTGGGACACGGGGCGTGTAAGCATGTATCTCAAGGGATATCCCTGTCTATTTGGATCCTTTAGTCGTGATGTTGAGCGTCCAATGGGATGATTGTTCATAATGTTCCTGCCTTGCCTATGCGTGGCCTTATAGTGACTCTGCAAAGTGCGAGCAGGTTTGTGCCACCAGATCCCGGAATCCTGGACAGAACGTATTTGTTTCAATCCATTAGCTCAAGAGCTATCAAGCCTGGTTCTGATACCACAGGTAGGTCCTATGGTTTTCCCTTTTTTGGGTAAATTTTCATGTCACCTTCGATGTCATAACAACCCGCATGGATTGGTGTTTACCTTGTGATTGTATGTGTTGCAGCGTAGTAGGGCCTCTAGTCGTACCCCCACGGTGCGGAAAGAAGTGTTGGTTGCTCTTCCGAATGAGGATGACCTATCTTGTACAGATACACTTCGGCAGCTTTTGTCGGTTTGAAGTCACTTTGATAACGGTGTTGTATATAAGCAAGCAGTATATATATTGTCAAAGACGTAGAGTAGGTCCGCTGAATTGGTGGGGCCACTAGAATGAAGCCGTAAAACACAAGATTTAAAAGCAAGAAGCAAATAGCTGTGATCCCAGAGTCGCTATTAGCTTGAATATATCGTGGTCTACAATTATTCTGGGGGTAGATGGGCCGCGGCCACGTGGTGGCCTCGGATAGCGTCCTTTTGTTTCTGTTTTGGTTTTTCTATCACCTTCATCCCCACCCGGTGCACGGTGATTTTTATTCCATCAAAACAAACAGGACAGTAATGGTCGGCTTTGCAGTCCTCTTTTGAATGCCTCTTTGAGGGACGAGTGCCGCCCCGACCTGCAGAACGTCTGCTGATCATGCTGTCCTCACTGGTCCACACCCACGGTAGATTTTATGGTGCAGATCTCATTATCCGCTGATTTTATACACAATCCGGATTGAAGATTGTCTTGTTTGCAGCGAGGTAACCATAATGACATTCCGAATCTTGTATGCGGTCGCTGAAACAAACCTGATACCCGAGTAGTGGCGGAACAGTGAAACAGAAGGGCGTTCGTGTGTACGAGAGGCCGATTAAGCTTGGACCCTTCCCCAGCTGAACGCTGTGCCGCCCTGTTGCTGATCGCAACTTTGCACAAATAACGGCCTGACAAAATTCCCGGGGTGAAGAAGTATGGAATGCTTTGCGGACCTACTCATGGAGCGCCGGTACCCGAAGCCTCGACAGCCCGAGATGGCACTTTCCCGAACGTTAACGAATTTTAATCACCTGTACCGGTATAACTGTGAATTTCGGACTTAGCTTTATCTACCATGCAGTTCATTGTGGTCATTGCTTTGGAAACACCCAAGGATACTGTCACTTGCCACTTTGGCGAGCATATACAACCGTCGACGTCGGAGATCATGCGGAAGAAATACTCGCAAGCTGCTGCCCAGAGGGGAAGTTCGTTTGACGTCCTAGTATCAGAAATGACAGCGGCGTGATCCTGGGCAACCAGGCGGTAGTCGACCATATCAGCTCCATGAAGAAAAAGTCCATTTTGCCTAAGAATAATTCATTCCAGAACAAAACGGGGTTATGAGCGAGCATATATCCGCTAGACCCAGACATTTTGAGGTGCCATCTCGTCTCAGAAGTGAGTGATTAAAGAATGAGAGCCTATCGGGTTATTACCTTGCGCTAAGGCGAGTGTTGTATTGGATTCCGATCGGTGATCCATTTCTACGACAGTCTGTGATTGGGAAACCCTGGGGAATATCCAACACGATCTGCAAGGGACAGTTACCAATCCCGACTGTACTTTGCACTGATGTTCTACAATGCCGTCGGAAAACCGGCCTTCGGATTCCATTGCTCCTACATACAATGAACCAACATTAACCCACCGGGTTCGCTCCATATCCACCAGACCCTTAATATATGCTGCCCGCTCCCGCCTGGGGTGGAAATAAACTTCAATATTCCATCTAAGGCCCTACTCTCACTGCCTTGCGACATGTGGATCTCCGGATCCAGTAGACTACGATCAGTAGGATCAATATCCTCTCGGGATACATACACCGTCATGTCCGGCGCAGTATATCGATTGTTTCAGAAGATATGGCGCGAAGGCGTTTCCGAAGGTCCTCTTCTAGTTGACAGAATGTGGACCCTGATAAGGGTGCTATCTGCATCGCCGTGAGCAATGGATTGTCAAGAGCTTCAGCTGAACTTGCTGAACCAAAGGTAGAATCTGACGCCAGACAAGTGCTTAGTCGAATACTTTCCAACCGCGATGAAAGCACATTGACCAACTGCTGTACGCGGTGCAACTCGCTAAGAACTAGTTGCGCTGCCATGCGATTCTGGTTCTTATAATCTATGCAGTAACTCCCTACCATATCGGGAGAGAGCAGGGCTCGTTCTTCGGAAGCTGGAAGGTCGGATTTTCCTGGATAAATGACAGTGTCATGTCCCCATTCCATACCATCGTCCGAGGTGACTGTTTTGTCTCGCGCTGCAGCGATATACCAGCCCATGACCTTGAACACGGCGAGCGAGACTATTGATATGACGTATCCATCATGAGAACAGGGGCAATCCAGCACCGCATTGATAGTGTCCATAATTTGTTTATTTTGTGAAATAACGGACTCTATTGTCCGTGCTGGACCAGGCGCTTGGTGGCCACCTGGTTGTTTGCATGCCGTTGGGGCATTTGGAAACAAATCTTTGAAAATATCCAAGACTATGCTCAAACAACACGTTAAATGGTTGGTAGACGCCTCACATGGTGCCGTTGATTTTGTGTCTGAAAGTTCTGGTGTAGGAAATAACCGGTGCTCGCTGACCGAAGCAGAATTAGCAATCCCCTGCGTGGCGATTGAATCAATGGCGCAGTTGTCGAACTGAGGCGATGGCATGACTGATGCAAATATATCCCCAACATCATCCGCCATGGGCATGAGTGAGGAGAAGTCTCCGACATCTGTGTTGAATGCGCTGGACGACAGGAAAGACCGCCAAAGATCTGGAGTTTGGGCTATACAGTGCTCTGGCGAAGGATGAATGACCGGAATTGTCGTGATCGGCGTTAATAATGAGGTTTCTGGCTGGCAGCTGGTGGCAACGGTGGATGAAAGTACACTCGCGGCTGTACTTATACCGATACTTGCCGGCTGAAGTGCTGGCGATGTCGATGTTCCAGTTGTTCTTGTCGCGGCAGCTATTCCCGACAACTGGTTTACAGCCCGCGAGGTTCGACCAGTGCGGCGGGACACCTTATATTCACATTCTAGGCGACGTCGAACGCAGCGGCTACATACCGGCTTCTCCTTATTGCATTTGACTTTTGAATTTGCGCAGTGAATACAGCTGTCACGGAGCTTCCGGGGTTGCTGCCCGTTGGGTATGCGATGGGGACTGGCCTGCGAGGAAGTAGACTCTGATACGACGGAGTCCGTCATCATGAACTGGTGGATTTGAGGTAGAGTCGAGCTGATCAAGGTGACGGGGATGTAGCCTTGGGATTGAAAGGTAGGGAGGACGTTTACGCTGGAGAAGTCCGAATGTGTGGGAATAGGCCCATCAAGCCTCATCCGCCGGTTTTGTTATTTTTGTGTCCAACATTAGAGTGGCCAGACCACTATCTGGTTCGGGACCCTGTCGAGTGTACTTATCTCCCCCTCCCCGATGTGCTGGGGTTTTGCTTTTCCTGGCTGGAGGGGAGCACTGGTTAGCTATGAGTAACCCAAATGGGCAAGGGCACGGTGACATTTAATTTGTGGTAGGTCGATCAGCTATGGAGCTGGCGGGCTTGCAGGGGCTAACGCATAGCAGAACTAGTAATTCGGGTGCAGGAGAAATGCAAATACCTACAACTTTCTGTGACGGCCAGGGTTATCATGCACTAGTGCTGAGCTGGTGGAGGGATTCTGCCAACATATCATTCGTTTTCCGCCGACATGCTGTTAGTTTGTCCCCTCCATTAAAACCAAGGATGCTGTCACGAACAGAGGATTTAGTTGGATTTGTCGGTTTGAGCTGTTGTTCGCCCTACCCGCTGCCGACCCTTGGCTAGACGGCGACGGACCACGACCAACGCCTTTCGATCAGGACGGGCTTCCATGAACATTGCCTGAATATGGCTTAGGTCTATTTTGAGACATGCGCCAGCAACGATCTGTCACCGAACGCTCTTTCCTCCTTCTTCGCACCCTTCTCAGCCAACTCAGCTTCCAAGGGGCCGTCAGCAGCCCAAGGCACATTGTCGGCTGAACAAGCGGGTTTGACAAGAGCGACCCTTCTCCATCCTCAGCCTATGTACACCAGGATACTGAGCCTACCGTTTCCCCATGAAGTGCGTCGGAGACACAAGTCGGCCCCGGTTGAGGTCTACCATTGGTCGGTTTACGCTAGAATAAGCTCCCGAATCCAGGCCAACCCGTGGCTAGTCGTGGCCAACGCGGGCGTCATAAATAATACGAACTGGAATTGTTATAAGCTTGCTTGGTCCGTCCGGCGATCCTGATGGGAACTGCCCCACATCGCTGTTCTCTCGATATCAGAACAGATCGATCTGCGATATATGCATGCTAAACTCTCCCATTTGACCGCGGACCTTGCCAAGTTGGAGCTTTCCAAAACCCGAATACGGCGACTATGTTCGTGAGGTAAGTTTTGTGTTGGTGGCGTTGCGACGACTATCGGAGTTTAGCTGCGCTCATAAACTACGAACACCCATTGCACAGTCACTTACCAAGCCGACAGACGGGTCATTGGGTCGTGTCAACACGGACCCATCGTCTCGCCATTATTTTTAGATACCATCTTGGAAATCTCCCTTGGCCGACGATCAAATTACGAAGGAGACCCCAATGTTCTCGAGCACGGCTTAGGCTCACGACAACAAACTCCGCCTTGTCTACTTTATCAACTTTAATCCTATATCGTATATGCGTAGGTAGTTACTGTAGGTCATCCGATCTATGTCTCTACCGCCAAAGGTGCTATTACTTCGTCCCACCAGTGGCTTTCCACCGACGGAGCTAGCATATGATCCTGCATTTTCCCTGATGATGCACATTCACCACCCCTCTCAGGGAAAGATGTTCTTATCCTCAAGCATGTTTATTTTGACCAGAATTGAGATCAGGTAGTTGACAAATACCTATGAACAGTCTTCGATCGGGACATCATTCGTCCAGTATAAAAGCCCCTACGGCAATGTCGACAAACAAGTTGCTCGACTGCAATGGGTCTCCGTCGCCAAACGTGGGATGCTGAGCTTCCCCATGGCTCGATATGCTTTGGGACGAAACTGCGGAAAACAAAAGAAAATAAATCTGGTAAGGCAATCGCTCAGGATATAGCCTCACGGTGTTCATCTGCGGGGTTCACGACAACGAGCGGCACAGTCCGCAGTAAGATACAAATCAGGACTAATGCCAACATGGAGACCCCAACAGAATGGTTTCGAGTGACCGCGTATTAAAGTGTGCTGCAAGGCGAGGAGACCCCCCGATACTTATTGTTTGCTGCGGTAGAACCGCCACTTTGCTGGCCTGAGAAACAGCGAATGAAATGCCTGCACTCCATGATTCGATGTGGCTCATCACACAGGCTTTCGCGGCCATCAACATCGTGAATTTAACGGGAATATTCCAACAATCGAGGTTGCACACACGCTCCACCCTTTTGCGGAATAAGGGGCGATACGGCCGTTGGCGAGCACGCTGATGAAATGCTAGCACCATTCATAGATGCGCTGGTTCTTCCCTTTCGAAGTCTTGTCAAGTCATGAGAATGCGTCGCCCGATTTGCCATGATCCTTCAGACGCATCAGTCAGAAAAGGTTTCGGCTCGCTGTCCTAGGTGAACTCCGAACAACCCGAAGGAAGAAGCAAGGATAAAAGCAAAAACACAATCGCATACCAAGGATCCAGACCCTTTGGTTGGACAGGACTTGAGGAAGCTCTTGTGCTGTCGATTTAGATAAGACAACCGCGACTGTAAACACCCAACATGCGAGAATACCTACCTGTCATGAAAGATGATGTTCATGAACAATAGACTGAGATGTGAAATGTGCGTATGTGGAACCTAGGTAATAATTGGTCCTTCGCAGCGATAATTGGGTTGTTTCCGCCCAACTTGCTTCCTCCCTGGCCACTTCGCCGCAGAGTGGAAACCACACGTAGGTATGCTCATGGCAGAATAAGGGACCAAGGACCCTAGCAGCCTACGGCAAACGGTACATTGTTCGAATACTGCAGCTAAACACTCGCACGAACAAGAGGATGGGTGTCTTAACCGCTTCCGTTGCCGACATTTGACGACTCCAAAGAAGAGGCTGGCTGACAGTGCGCAATTTGTCAATTTGGAAGCCTTACATTGCCATTAGGAGACTCTCGCCACATCGGGTACATTTGGGATCCCATCAATTGGTATCTCGCTGCGAATCGTTTCAATTCCAATTATGTCCGCCGATTTATACCGCAGAAACACCCCGATCCCTGTAACAAAGAGCCAGGCATCCGTGCTAGTCCCGGATGCACTAGTCACTAGGCACGATCGAGAGGATCGAAACCCGCTATCCTGGGATTGGGACATAAAGTCATTGACTTTATCTAAGCTCTGTTAATTATGGGCTCCCCTGTGCGCTGTGCGACCTCATGACGATACCTAAATACGGGTTGGATGACATCGAGCCTCTCCGCCGCTCAAGGAGCACACAAACAAGCTGTATCCGGTCATAATACAGTTTTATTCGTGTCCCATCAGCCTTAGATGATGTTATATGTTATGGTTTTCGTACTGGGATCACCAGCAGATGTTATACTATCGATCTCTTTCCTTGACGCTGTAGCAATTTGGTTAATTCGGGCGGGATTGAGTTATCGGATCGAGACACATCTTATCTCAAGAGGAACAGGATGGCATAGATTATTGTGCCGTTTAAGCGCCCAGGGCTTCTCGTGGTTGACACTATTGGGTCGTGCTGTTGCAGAGGCTCGAGTGAGTGGCTCCAAACTAGGTGTCCCAAACCCGTTGCTGAATCCATCTTGAAGAGCCTGCGACTGATGTTGTCCACTCGACGATGCATCCATTGGCTTTCTATGGATAGCGAAAGCTGATGTCAAGCGACACTATCTCGACGCTTTGCTGTGGAGCCTTCCACAAACTGGTCTGGAGTCACCTCTGCTCCGGAAGGCCGGCCAAAGCTCCATGGGTAGCCGGCCAAAATTGATATTAATACCAAATCCAACTAGCGCTTGCAAGACGGCGAGCAGCTCAGGTCAGGACTTTCTCCTGCAGTGTCAGATGTCGCTGGGCATGCAGGCAACTTGAGCAGCGCGTCGGCCCAAACAGCCGAAAATCGGGCTTCGCCCCTTGCCGTGACGCAGCTCTCACTTTGATCACAGAGACAAGGGTGCTTCTTTTAATCAACCGGTGACGATGCCGAGGGAAAAAAAGCAAAGAGCTGTCCGATCCTGCTGCGGCGGATATCGCCGTTAGTGAGATCTGAAGAATGTCAAAAGAGAACCTGCAGAATCACCACGCGCCAGCTTTGAGAGCCTTGAACATCTCGTCCTTGACGATGAACATATTCAAGCGCCATCGACACTTAGCCTTGTGATTGAGACTGGGTCTTGGTTGCAGTCGTTGCAAGTGCAGTCGCAGTGGAAATCCCCCTGGCTTTCGCACAAGCTGCTCAGCGGTCGGATTCCGAAACAAAGGGCTTGTTCCGTTGACAGAGTTTAATTTTTCGCGGGGATGATGCTTCTATCTCACATTATTATCGAAGTCGGGTGACAAAGCTCAACGCCTGGTCTCAGCGACCAAGACCGGCACCCACTTGGACAATGTGTTCTTGAAACAGATCTCAACCCCACGTTGAAGCCTCCCGCGAGCCGGTCCTTGATTTTGACAAGAATCAAAGGCATTTTTTGCCAAGACTTCGACAGTCAATCATGAAGAGAGTCCGATCACTACCCAGATGATGCGCATTCCGCGAGCTTCGGCCTTGCACTAACTCCACCACCCCTCGTATTCTAGAAAAAACCGCCAATCAAATTCGCTGCAGCATGTCTCTTGGAGATCCCTTCTCTCCTTCATTTCCAGTTCTATGAAAAGATCACTGCGCGTGAATGGCGATTCTGCAACGAGGCTTTGAAGAAAAAAAGCAAAAAAATGCCATGTTCCGGTCGTCACAATGAGGATGGGACAGTATGTTTGTCGCGTAGTAGGTATTCACCTACAAAGCCAGAGCCGCGAGACCCAGTCTGGAGACGGGCCAGCCCTTGAGAGTTCAGACTTCAGGGCCCGCCCATTGCCCATGGGCCATGCGACATGCCCCATTATTGCCCTGTTTCCAGTGGGACACGAATGGCACGCCTCCAGTCACAGATCTCGCATGGGGCGATCGCCTTGCTTGCTCACGGATGACCAGTCCACCCGGGAAATGGAAGTGTCTGGTTGCGACTTAAAAGACGAGCTGAGGTATTCGAAGCCCAGCGGCCGTTCAAAATTCTCCAGTTCCTCCCTTCGCACGTCCCCTTCGCCACGATGAAGGCCCTTCTCTCGCTCATATTTTTGCTGCTCAGCGTTACCACCTCAGTCTCTGCCTGGACCCTAACGTGGACCAACTCGAAGGGCAAATCGTACGTCGCCCAGGGTCACAGTTCCGTCGATTGTAAGAAGATTGAGCAGGCGAAGAACGAGAAGTACCGGTGGAGCCCAGAGGAAGACGGGCTCTCTATTTGGCTGTTCGAGAACGATAAGTGTGAAGGCTTCCGAGCAGGATACTCACCACCTTCAGTATGGGAGCACATCTCAAGTAGAGAACTCCTTTCATTTCGCGTTGCCTTGGCGGACACGAACGAGAATCCTACCAGTACCTCCACTCCAACGCCGACGCCCACATCAACCTCCACCCAGACCGAGTCTACTACAACAACACCATCCGCGACCCCTACTGGCGAGTCCTCAGGCGGCTCATCGGTCAACTCTAGTGCTGTTGCAGGTGGTGTAGTCGGTGGTGTTGCTGGCGCTGCCGCAATTGGCGGTCTTTTCTTCTACCTAGGCCGTCGCAAACGCTCGCCCAAAGCCGATCCTGAGCCTCGAGAATCGGGTCCAGATACCGGGAACTCTACATCTAGACCTCATCCTCGATCACCATCCGCGCCGCCATCCGCGCCGCCACCTGCGCCATCAGTGCCTCCATCTGCTGTGGCAGGGTATCCGCATTACGATTCATCCTCGTATGAAAAAAAATTGGAACTCGACTCCGCGCCGGTATATCAGTCAGTTGGCGGGGCCCACCACGACGAAATTGCTAAACACTCATATTCCCCTCTTGAGACGTCAACGCCAGCCCACTATCCGCCTGCCCGATTTATCTCTGAGCTTCCGGGCGATGCGGGGATGGTCGAAATGAGCGATAGCCACAGGCTGCAGGAGCTGGAAGGTAATGGGACCAAGATGCGGTGATTTATGTTTTTAACAAGCTTCGAAGCCGGCGTACAGTGAAATTGGCATCTTTTTCCTGATATGTTGTATATATTTCTATCGAATACCCATTTTGTGAACATAACTGATCTTTATATTGAGCCGTCTGAGCCATGAACCCATTCATTGGGGACGACCTTTGCCGTCAGCTCAGCGCCTAACCGATATCACAGCGGGGCCTGAAATACTCAATCATATGCAGGGACACGAGCATTGTGAGCTTCCTATCGTCGCAGTCATACCATCTGAGGAGCTTCGAGGTGGGGAACGTGGGGCAGATACTTCATCGATCTATGATGTCTTGTTTGCAACTGTCATCTACATCAATTCATCTTCGGAGCCATCCCAAATTGTGATACCATCGATTCAAAAGCATACGCATTGTTTATCACTCAAATCCGTTAATATCGACCACAAACCATGCCGCGCAAACGCAAAGCATCCACCACCACCACCGAGAGCCAGTCATCGTCAAAGAAACCCGAGCAGCTTAACACCACCACCAAATCTCCATTTGAACCATACCCACCGTCAAAGGTTTATCGCCTCATAGAGCCAGGCCCTGTCCTCCTTGTCTCAACAGGCTCTCTCGCAGAATCAACCCACAACCTCATGACAATCGGCTTCCACATGATGCTGCAGCACGACTCCCCGCCGCTAATTAACGCCTGCATTGGGCCATGGAATACAAGTTTCGGGGCCCTCAATGAAAGTGGGGAATGTGTCCTCGCTATCCCAGATGCGCGCATCGCGCAGAAGATCGTGGATATCGGGAACTGCGATGGCGATGAGGTGGATAAGTGGGGGACCTTTGGGATGGATGCGCTTCCTGCGGCTGCAGTGAAAGCACCACTTGTCAATTCAGGTGATGATGGGATTATTGCAAACGTGGAGTGTGGTTGTGGATAGGAGTATGGTCAAGAAGTACGGGATGTGGGTTCTTAAAGCTGTCAAGGCCTGGGTGAGCCCGGGGTTTAGGGAAACTGGCAGAATGTTCCATCATCGTGGAGATGGGACGTTCTCTGTAGATGGGGATGTGTTGGATTTGAAAGAGAGAATGGTTAAATGGAAAGGGTTCCAGGACTGAGTTGAACTGATAGCTGTTGGTATATATATAATAACACCAAGGAGACGTGATGACTGACGATGGCATTTTCGCCAACTACTCAGACTTGAACCATAATCTAAGAGTCTCTGAAGGATAATACCTATTGTGAATTTTTTATTGAGATAGACGAGTATAACCCAATTTACCAACTTATAATTTCGACATCTCTTTTCATAAGACATGGAAGTGAAGAAGGGACGTGAACATAGTTAGGAGTGAGTGGAAATAGTTACTGTGGCGGATTGATTTTCCGGGCCGAGTGCCTGGAATTAAATCCACGCGCCCCGCAACGATCTGCAACGCAAACACCGGACGCTAGACGCTGGATACCAAACACCCATCATGGTCGATACTACTCCTTCGCTGCGAATCGGTACTCGTCGGTCGAACCTGGCCGTCGTCCAAGCCGAAGGAATCCGCGAGAGCCTACGCCGGATCGCCCCCGATCGGACCTACGAGATTGAAACCCTGCACACACTGGGCGATAAAGACAAGTCGACCGAGCTGTACAACTTCGGAGCAAAGAGTCTATGGACAGCTGAACTGGAGGACAAGCTGACCTCCGGTGATCTGGATGTCGTTGTGCACTGCCTGAAAGGTAACCCCCCCCGGTCCAATTAATTATCTTGTCCGACGCTTCCGAACGATCTCAAACCGTTGACTTAGACATGCCCACTAGGCTCCCCGATTCCTGCGATCTGGCCGCCATCCCCCTCCGCGATGACCCCCGCGATGCCCTGATCGTCAAATCCGGCCTTCCTTATACAAGGTTACAGACCCTACCCGAAGGTGCTGTCGTTGGTACATCCTCCGTCCGCCGGTCCGCACAGCTTCGCCGTCTCTACCCGCACCTCCGCTTCGCGAACCTCCGCGGCAACGTCGAAACCCGTCTGGCGAAAGTTGATAACCCGGAGAGCGAGTATACCTGCATGGTTATGTCTGCCGCGGGCCTGGAACGTATTGGGTTGAAACATCGGATTACGCAATACATGGGCTCGAAGGATGGCGGGATTCTACACGCTGTCGGTCAGGGTGCGTTGGGACTGGAGATCCGCAGGGGCGATACGAAAACATTGGAGTTCCTGAATCAGTTGGGTGATCGCAAGTCTACCCTCGCCTGCCTTGCGGAGCGGGCTCTCCTCCGTACTCTGGAAGGTGGTTGCACGGTGCCGATCGGCGCTGAGACGGAGTGGGTTGATGATGTCCAGGGTCGGTTAAGGATTTCAGCGATCGTTGTTAGCCTTGATGGGACGGAAAGCGTTCAGGACACAATGGACGCAACGATACGGACTGATGAAGAGGCAACCATGCTCGGCGAAGAATTGGCTTCACGACTTGTGAAACAGGGAGCAGGTTCAATTCTCGCTGCGATCAATACCGATCGGCCGCCGAAGGGTTGACTGAGTCGAGACGGATGATGTATTTGATATCTAGCTAGACTCCAACATGCCCTGATTTAACATCACGGAAATGTGCTTCGGGTGGAGACTCCGTCAGCGATAGCTCTTCTGCTTGAATCGTTCTTTATACCTACGGAAAACCTCCACCGCTGCTTGTTCGTATTTCGAAGAATTTAAGTCAACAAATCCTTCAAGTTCATCTACTTGAAATCTGTTTCGACTGAGACTTAAGAAAGTTTCCTGGCTACGGCATGTTCACTTGAGTTTCCAAAACGTCAATACCTTCCCCTCCATTACAGCCAAAAAAGAGCCATCCATGGCACAAAGGGCATTGCGAATGATGCCTTTCTCCCGGGGGAATCTGCGCAAGGTAAGAGACAGCATGTCATAGTCATCAGTCGTCCCGGAAGCAGAGGTAAACGTCAACTTCCTCCCGCGGTCGATGAATTGAATGGGCTTGGGATATGCGGGGGTATGAGAAGGCAGAGACCACTCCATTTTCGGTTGGCCTCTGGTCTGCGCTGGGATTCCACAGTGATATCTCATTTTGTGCACGAAGTACCGCCAACAGAGTACCGTCGTGATTCCCAGAAGTAGGCTCGGAACAACTCGCGACATCCCATAGTGAAGAGACACGTTTCCCGCCGGTAAGGTTGTGGATATGGACCGATGCGTTGGAATCGCCAGGGCGGTTGACCAGCGCAATATAGGCCGAATCAGGCGAGAACACTCCGTGCCGGATGAGCATTCCGCGTAGACTCGGCGGATCATTGAAGCGGCCGGTCTCCAAATTCCAGATCTGAACGGAAGTGTCACTTTCTCCAAACGCTATAAACCGTGAATCCGGGCTTATGGCCACCCACCAGATCTTGTTCGAAAGACAGGGGATATTGTAGCGAACCCCCCGCGTACGGAGGTCCCATAACACCAGGGGCGCGCCCTTTGAAGTCGAGATAGGGTCGTACATCGCCGCTGTGATCAAGAAGGTGCCATCGGTACTGAATACCACACGGTCGCCACCCAGTGGATACGGCATCTTGTGTTCCTTCTGCCCCTGGTCGAACACTTTGCGTAGCGTGTCTGTGATCCCCTCTGGGAACTCACCTGTTTCATTTGTCTCTTGCGTATAGTGATAATCCGCCAGAATTGAGATGATATCGTGACCTAGTCGTTCGCACAGCGCATCCCTATCGACAGCCGGACTGACGTTCTCTGGCAGTCTCCCGCGGTGGTCGAGATAGCAGAGCATAGCACCCTCGCACGTCTTTGACACGGCAACCATGTATCCGCCATGGTATGGCAAGCTGGGCGCGAAGGAAAGCCCAAAGACATGGCCCGACCAGAGCTGCACGGTTTCGACAAGTTGGGAGTCCTTGATGCGGTATATCTGGAGCTCCGATTGTTTGTTTTCCCCGACGACTACCGCAGTGAACTTTTCGTCAGGGCTCAGGGCAAGATGCACAGCGGAACTGGGGAGCTGGATACTGGCAAGCTTCTGGTCCTCTCCGTGATGATGGTCGGGTGTCCATTCCAGTTTCGGTTGAATCTCAGGATCCCTGTCAGGGGTGGCGAACTGCGAGCGGTTTCTCTTCTTGTTCGGCTTCGGCATTTTCGCCCGGGACTCGGGCATTTCGGACAGATACCGTAGAAGGTCAATGAATGAGGAAGGGGTACCATGATGGTAAACGGACTGGCAGATGGGGAAAATGCTGAGAGAAGCCTGTTGGGGATGGAGGTTATACAGTTACCTCCAGAGCACCCAAAAGGCAGTAGCACTCAGAGACTCCTAAGGGAATTTGATGACCTGAATCAAGATCTGTACCATTATGTTAAACTAGAGAAATTTAATGTATACACCTGCTCGTTGTTAAAGGTATATACTTCTGTCGGTATATAATCACACGTCTCAGAGCACGTTGTTTCTGTTTATTGTTTCTTCAGCGGTTCCATGTTGCGCACCTAGAGGCCGAGCGATCTATTTGATAATTCGACAACAGCAAGGATTGTTTGAAAGTGATACACAGGAGCCTGAAAGTGTCCCTGCTGGATTGGACCTCCGTGCAGTCTCCAATCAAGAAGTGCATACCGGGCTGAGCATCTGCAGGCGATCTTATGCCAAGGACCTTCCATCACACGGTTACTCAATTGACGTGGGCGTTCCCTCCGACAGACTCTGAATCTGGCTGGAACATTGTAAAAATATCGCTTGGCCAGGCTTTTCTTGGCCTGTTTCAGCCACTAGAATGACCGCCGAAGGTATCACTACATCTCCCGAGGCGCAGTAAGCCAGGACTGCAGTCCTGTACAAGAGTTTGCCCTCGAGCCAACGAGCCAGAGTCTTCTGCTGTCGAGTATTCTTGCTGCCTAAGAGCAAGCTGGCCCTGTTGTGAATGGGTTTGAGACTGGGGAGAGCCTGTTTATTGTGCCGACGCTGATACTATAAGTATACCGACGTATCCGCAGCCAGCGAGAGTAGAAACCCCACACAGTATCTTTAGTATCTACAAGCAATTAAATTGCCTTCATCATGCCGACTGCAAGCACAACTCTTGGATGGACTCTGGCCAACTGGGGTTCGGCCCCGGCCACCTGGACACGCTCGGCTTCATGCAGCCAGCCCAGCTATATTTACTACGCAGACGACGACGTCCCCTCTATCCCTGTCATGTTTGAGTCGTGCCCTGCCACTACTCTAGACGACTGTGGACCACGACCAACTAATTCAGACTTGGTCGACGACTTTCTCAGCGACCAGCGCAATATCCCCTACTGGTCCCCGGGAGTCCGATGCCCATCAGGGTGGTCATCTGTCGGGGCTGCCTCGCGTCCAAGCGACGGACAAGTAAGCACGACTGGCATTTTCACCGTAGACGCCCTACAAACAGGTAGCTGGAATGACAACGACCCCATTGCGCTGGGTGTTCAAGGCGCCCTGGGTGCACTCCTCGATCCCAGCGAAACAGCAATCGCTTGTTGTCCAAGGTACTGTACCACCCGAGAGCGATCCATCCCCGTATGTCGCAGTGAGCTAACAATCATATAGTTCAATGTCAGTCGGCAGAAACGGACTCTGCTACTCTACGCTCCCTTCGCACAGCATGTCAACAGCCTGCTTCGCCGACTTTGGCGGACAGAACCCCGATCTGGAGCGCGTCAGCACGACCTTCGTTCTCTTTGGTGTCACCCACACTGGCAATATCCTTATACCCACGGTGACAGTCCCAAGGACACCGACTCGCACGACGACTGAGACTCTGAACGCCCGCGAGACCGATGAGCTGGTGGCTGCGACTATGGCGGGGCCGATCTACCTAGTCCACCGGCCGAGGGATGGGAATGGCTCGGATTCGAATGATACTGATAATGATAATGACAATAACAATGGCTCGTCGAACTCGGATAGTGACTCGTCAAATGGGGGTTCTGATTCTGATTCCGACCAGGATAATGGGGCGTCGAGGCTGGCGATGGCAGGGGTTCTTGCGCTGTCTCTGCTTGCTGGGATGGCGCTTGTGCCGTGGTAGACAGCACGCTCTATCTTTATTATTGTCATTATCAGTAGTCGAGAGACCGTCACAATAAGAATGCGTAGTGATTTTACCTAGTTGAATCTATGTCCTGGTAATACTAATGTTGGGATTGCGCCATTGAGGGTCCATCCCCACCAGCCCTAAAAGCGATCCCAACAAGCAAAATGATTGATTGAACGGGGTTGAAACCGGAGTTTAAACCAGGGTTTGTGGCTGACCCAGCGATTGACACCGACTGCAGAATCAAGAGGGTCCGGAAGGCCAGAATCCGATCAGCCACTGCAGGGATGAATGAATCATAGTACGATGCGACTGCAGTCAGCACGAGACAGTCGGTGTCTTTTCCCTCAGCCTCGTCTCTGTCCCTCCTCCTCCACCATCTCGATCTCGATCTCTCAACAACAAAAAGTTCTCATCTTCAATGAGCCAAAAGGCCACCCCGACAAATCGCCGGGTCTCGCTCGCCTGCGTCCCCTGCCGCTCCAAGCACTTGCGCTGCGACGCAACAACCCCCGTCTGCGCCCGCTGTCGCGCCGAGGGCCTGCAATGCGTCTACGCCAAATCTCGTCGCGGCGGCCGACGGTCGCGACAGCCGACCCAACCTCAACTTCAACATCAACCTCAACTTCAACTCTCATCAGAAAGCTCGCTCGCAGTCCAGCGACCGACCCCAATTTCTTCAACGTTGGGTAATGCGCCGCCCGCTTCCGACGACGACCGCAGCACGTCGGAACCCACAAGCATATCGCGCAGTAGCAACAGCAACAACAACAGCAACAGCGATGCCCTCAGTGACGCATCGCTCACAGAGCAATTCATCGCGCGATACTATTCCTTCTTCCATTTCGCACACCCCTGCGTTCTCCCGCAATGGGCGCTGAAACGACGTCTTGCGCACGACGGCCGACCGCTGCAGACCCTCGTCACAGTCTTGCAGTATATCGGCTCGGTGTATGCAAAGTCGGTATTATCTGCGTCGCTAAAGACTGAAGCAGACCAGGCGATCTCTGCTCTGGCGACGCAGGGAATATATACTGGCTTCGATGTCCAGGCGGTTCTACTCTTCTCGATCGCGATCTACTGGGCGAATGAACCGGAGAAGTCGATGGCTTTGCTGGACAGGGCGATTGCGATGGCTTTGCAGCTGGGCATGCAGACGAGGGAGTTTGCTTATAGCAATGGGGAGAGTGACCCGCTGCTGGAGGAGTGTTGGCGCCGTACCTGGTGGCAAATTTACATGACCGATGCGCATATTGCAGGCAGTACGAGCACTTATCCCTTTCGGACGAGTGGGATGGACATGAGTGTTGATTTACCCTGTGATGAGGATGCGTATGAGAGTGGTGTAAGTCTTGAGACTTTCCCTGGTTATAATTCTGATAATGATGGTCCATGTCTAACGAGAGATAGAAAATACCTACACCGCGAACGCTGCAAGACTACGACATGAGGGAGTTCCTAGACGACGACGAGCGCATGTTCTCCTCGTATGCTGAACTCGTTGGTCTCACGCGCGGCCTCGATCTCGCGTTCGAAGCGCGCAAGGGCATGACTATCACCAATGCCCCGACGATATGCGCCAATGCTGATGCCGCCGTGACGGCATGGCGCTCGCTGCTGCACCCGTCCAAGAAGGAGATTGTGCGAGAGGATGGGACTGTCGACGAGCTTCTTTTCAAAGCTAGCATCATCATCCAGACGTACGTCTCAGTAACATACATTCGTCCATACATACTGACAACGACTAAATCAGATACATCGTCGATATCCACCGCCAACTCTCCACCCTTGCATACAGCCCCATCGAGGCAATAGCGCACTGCTCGCCGCCTGCACCCCCAGAAAGCCTACGCGGGTGCAACTCGCCGCAGTGTCAGCTGCACACAGCCAAGGTCCTACGCGCCATCGACCAGTTCGACGACCTGCTGACGCTGCCTACGAACATCACCACGCATACGCCCTTTATCATCTGCATGATCTCGAACCTGGTTATCGCGCACCTCGCGGCCTGCCGGTTCCATTACCGGGGGCAGCCGCTGAAACTCGCCCGCGAACGCGTGCGGTTGAGTATGGGTGCGCTGAAGGTTATGGGGGAGTATTGGCCGATGGGGCAGCGGACGTATAGGGAGGTGGGTATTATAGCGAGGGAGATTCTCGGATTAAAGGGGCAGAGTACTAAACAGGACGTGGATGGGGAGGTAAGGAAGGAGTCAGAGTCGGAGTCAGTGGCAGATGCCCCTCCGCTCCAACCAGAGCCTGAATTCGAGCAGGGATCGGAATCGGACATGCCTGATGTCTCGGTGTTTATGGATCCGCCGTCATTTGCTGATGTGCAGCTGCTGGATACGAATTTTGACTTTTGTGGACTGTTTGATATGAATGTGCCGTCTATGGCTGCTGTCTAGGTAGTTGCACTCGGATTAATTATAATGATATAATGTGACCACGTTTAGAGACCTCTCTATGAAGGATGATTGTCTTCAAGCGTGGTATTTCCAACTTAACCGACAGCAGACCAGAGCTTTCGCATACGATTAACCCCCTGACCTGTAAGGCAACAAATTTGGGTACGGCCTATCTCATCACTTGACCATTGGACCCAAAAGGCAATCTGAGATTCAACGGCAATCTTGGATTCGATGGTCGGATATGGATGCCGCTATCTATACCCGTGAGCAGTAATAGCCTACGCTTACCGCCAATCTAGTTCTTGTTCAGGCACCTGATATCTGGATACGCGTCAAGCCTCTACTAATTCGAGACATTAGTTTGATACTATATGTCATCGTGGATGCAACTTCTGGGGGCATCAGTATTCCAACCGTCAATTTCAGAAAATAAATGAGGAGGAAACAAAAAGACCCTGACGAGCAGATAGCCTGGGATTGTGTGGTGAGTCAGTGGCAGATATCCGGCCAATAGCCTATCCACCTGTTATACCCGTTGGAAGTCAACCACGTCAACACACTATATAACATCCGGACCGTCCCAAGATCGAAATAAACTCTCTATCCCAGATTTCTCATCCAAAACCCAGTCACTCCACACCAAAATAAAATAGCAACCACCACAATCAAAATGACCGTTCCCAAAACCATGCTCGCAATCCAACAACCAGACGCCCACTCCCAGTCCCTAACCCTCACCACCCTCCCCACCCCAACCCCAGCCCCAAATACATCCGAACACCTCATCCGCGTCCACGCCGTCGCCCCCTGTGCCGGCGAACTCCTCTGGCCGCAATACTTCCCCCCCTCAAGCGGCAGCAGCCGCGTGTTCATCCCCTGCCCGGACGTCGCAGGCACAGTCGTAACGGCACCAGCAGACTCGCCCTTCCGCCCGGGCGGCAAAGTCTACACGCGCGCAAATTACCTGCGCAATGGCGGCGGCAGCGAATACACCGTCCTTGCAACGGAGGAACTAGCGCACTGTCCGAAGAAGAACGGGAACGACCTGTCCGACCTATCCTGGGCGGGTGTTGCGGCGATCCCGCTGTCCTCTATGACGGCTTGGCAGGCTCTCTTTGAACAAGCTGGGGTAGGGGATCTGGAGGGTGGAGCGTGGAAGGGGAAGAGGGTGCTTGTTACTGCTGCCTCTGGGAGTGTGGGGATTTGGCTGGTGCAGTTGGCCAAGTTGGCTGGGGCGACTGTTGTGGGGACGTGCGGGCGTGATAACTTGGGGTTTGTGAGTGGGTTGGGTGCGGATGAGGTGTTGGATTATCGGACGGTGGATTTGAGGAGCTGGGCTGCTGGGGAGGAGGGGAGGAAGGTGGATGTTGTGATTGACTGTGCTGGACGCAAGGCGTTGACGGATTCTTGGTGGGCGCTTAAGGAGGGGGGAACCATTGTTAGTATCTTCCAGCCGCCGGGGGATGTGCGGCCGGAGGGTTGTGAGGTTGAGGTGCGTAAGGAGCTGTTCTTTATCATGGAGCCTGTGAGGAAACATCTGGAAGCCATCACCAGGCTGGTTGAGGAGGGCAAGTGTCGAGGGCTGGTGGACAGTGTGTGGCCGCTGGAGCGCTTCCAGGAGGCGTTCCAGCGCGTGGAGAGTGGGCATGCCAGGGGGAAGGTCGTTATTGATTTTGGATTGAATCGTGGGCAGTGAGCATTTACATATGGAACTATAGTATATGCAGTAGAATAACTATAGTGACAGGATGTAGAACTACGGGGCTACCATGTACCTCATCTGAGATAATGTTATTACTACTAATTAAATTCAGAGATGGCGAGAATCGTTACACACTTATTTAGCCTCGTTCTCAGCATCCAAAACAAAGATCTTGTGATATCCTTCCTTGACAACCTCATCGTCAATAATCAACACAGCCACAAACGAAGCCCTCTCCTGGGTGTTGTTCTCGCTGCGAACGTGATGACACCCGGGTCCCTCATAGAAGATCCCCCCCCTGCGAGGAGGAGACCGGGTCATCGTCGTTCATCTGATTGAGGACCGTCCCCTCAGTCACCACGCCCACGATGGTGGCGCCGCTGTGAGTGTGAGGCGGGGAGGCCGCGTTAGGGCTATACCAGAGCTTGACCACGACAATCTGCTTGCCGGGGAGGTTGGGCGGGTGGAAGATGTTGAGGATGGTGAATTCCTCGCGAGGACGACTGAAGATGTAAGAGACAGGATCCAATGCCACAGGACTTAAGGACTTACCCCTCGACCTGGTATGTGTCGCCGGCCTTGACGACCTTGATGTCGGAGGCTGCAATCTTGGAGGTAGACATGTTGCTGACGGGAGTTGCGTGTTCAGTCTTGGTTCTGGCTTCAGAACAAAGAGCTGGTCCACCCTTTATATGACCCGCCAGGCTCAGCCCAGCGTCATCGACCCCCGGCCGGACATCGCTGCGCCCAATCATGGCCCTAACTACGCGCTCAGTGGCCGGGGTCAATGCAAGTCAGCGAACACTCTGGCAATCATGCGTTCATCACAGGCTCGTCTGTTGGCCTTTGATCGAGCCAAGAGATCGATCGCCGTCCTACACCCCCACAAGCCCACCCTATTGCCAATGAATCAGGGTCGCACAAGCCTGTCGCCATTGCGTCACGCCACAGTCGAAATAGGTAGTGTGATAGAGATGTGATTGCCAGAGTCCAGCCTGTGGGCCCAGAGCAGGACTGCACATCCCCACTTGGCTTGGACCTTCACGAGTCATGGGTACCTGGCTAGAACATGTCGATATTTAGGCTATTCTGGGAATACACACAGAGGTGTGAATAGATCAAGGTGCATGTAGTGAACTGTAGTGAAGATACCCAGACCCGTGGCCGTCTAGATTGTTCACAACAACATAAATGCGATGGCCTTTACCGCTGCTCTGTATCACATTCCTCCTTGCCTGGCACAATTGTCTATAGAGCCCACTTCGTTAGAGCGGCCATACATACATACACCGCCATATCATTTCATATATCAGTCGTCATTCACGCATTTTCACTGCAGGCCATTACGCGGTCCCACAGATGCATAATACGGAGAAAGTCACACGCTCCGACAAGACAGACCAAATGGCCAAGACTGTCGTCGCCTTCGAGACCAAGCCGCTCATAATCCCAGACCGACTACAGAGACCAGAGGCCACATCGATAGTACAGAGGTTGAATTCCGATAGCATACGCCAGCACAATGAGCCCGTGAGTATCCCATTCTCTCTAACTTTAGCGAAAAAGAACGCCATGCTAAAATGCCACTTCCAGACAAACATCCTCGACATCCCCCTACTCGAAACGATAAAATGCTTCCTCACCTTCGCAGGCTGTCTGTACAACCCGTCCCTCAACAACACGCCGACCATCCTGTTCAAAGTCCAATACCACAGCGGCGCAACCGGCTTCGTCAACTGCGCATCCACCATCCGCGGAAAGCCCAAAACCATACAAGAATCGTTCCACATGCACGCCAAGGTCCGCGACGCAAAGGAGCTCATCAGCGACGGCGACTGGGAGTATATGGCGCGGCGGTTCGGATACTCCAAGGCGCAGATGATGGAGTTTGAATGGCTGCAGGTGATGCGTGGGAACGCGCTCTATACTGAGTTACCAGATGACAGCGGAGATTGCGGCGACGGGGGCAGTTTTGCTAGTTCGTACACTCCGAGCTCGAGTATAAGTACGAGTAGTGGCTGGATGGGTCGTGGGAAATGGGCGCTTGGGGTTGGGATTGCAGTGGGTGTTGGGCTTGGGGTTGGGGCAGCGCTGGGCTTGGGGGTCGGGGTGGGATTCGGACTGGGGGTTGGATTAGGGCTGCTCTTGTTCAAGTCAAATTGATAGACGGTTAACCTAATGTTTAATCTAACAAGTGTCAAGCATTGTTAGAGTTAATACTAATACATAAAAACTGCCACATAACAATTTGTTCAGATAATCACAAAGACACCGAGGTCCGGGCTCTATAGGAACGGACTCGGACTCGGACACGGACACGGTCTGCGTCAAGTCTTCAGCGTATTCGCCCCAAATCAGCGTCGGACCAAAGAGAGACCGCGACTAAGACGGCCCACGGAGGAATCGTGCTCCATCTGCTGAAGCTTCAATGGGGCCGTCGCTAATCCGATCGTCATCATTGGGCGTCGTCGCATCAGCGGCTGGAGGCCTCAAGCCACAGTATCCGCAACGAAAGAGTCTGCGGATGAACAAATCGCCAGACTGGCTCACATGCTATTAATACATTCTCAGCTCAGGTGATATAGTGGTATATAAGAACTACATTCCCAGACATCTCTCAAAACCACAGCTTACTTGGACAAAATAACCATCATGGCACCTCTCCAACCCCTATTCGCACCGACCACCACTCCACCAGAGTCAAGCCTGGGTCGGCGAATCCCCTTGCAGACAGTACGTCAAGACCAAACAATGCAACGAACAGTGCATGCTAACAACCTCACAGCTCCTACTGAACAATTTCCAACCATCCAGCTGGTTTCTCCTCGCAGCCTCCCTGCAAGGACTGCTGACATGGCTATTCCCAACAGCTCTCACGTTCATCCCGGCGGTTCTCGTCCTCGCATATCGCGGACTCGATGTGCTCTTAATGACATACGGCCTGAAATCAAACCCCGCTATGGACGGCATCATTCCGCAGAAATTCTCAGCCCAGATTCCAGACCAGTATGGCGATTTCGGCGATCGACCGTCCCGCGATGGTGTGGTTGTTTTGCTGCTAGGTGCAAAGTCAAACCAGTATGCCTTACCTACTACCCAAGTTAATATCGTGTCCACTAACACATATCGAATATAACAGCCCCCTCGGAATCCTCTCGCCCGGATTCCAAAAGGTAGGCGACTACTTCACCTCAATGGTCAAAGACCTAGAACAGAACAGGGAAGAATACGGCTGTAAGCCCCCCTTTCTTTCTTTCACACCAAGAAACTTTTATGCAACTAACAAAAGAACCAAACAGACCTAACAAGCTCCTCCTACATCTCCAACAACGACGAAGCACACAACGCCGCCCGCGGGCAACTGACAGTCTACTACTTCCGCTCCATGGCAGGTCTACACAGATTCGCACACGCGCCTGCGCACCGCGCCGGCTGGGACTGGTGGAATCGCACCGTCAAGGACCATCCGCATATCAGTATCATGCATGAGGTTTATGAGGCGCCTGCTGGGGCTTGGGAGAGTATTTATATTAATTATAAGCCGATTGGCCTGGGTATGTCTTTCTGAACGTGGTTCGACAGGGGAAGTGCTAATGAGGTTTGGTAGCGACGGCGATGTTCCCGGTCAAGTCTGTTGGGGGTGGAGATGGAGAGAAGCCGAAGCAGTGGATGGGGAGTATTGTTGATGCCTCCAGGGCGAATATGAAGTCAGCGAAAAATAGGCTGGGTTGGGAGACGAAGTGAAGGATGGGACAGTTCGACATGGAAGGGTTGGTGTGTATAGTAGTTGTTTTTATTGCAATTGCCAGACTGTATAGATAGGTAAGGTCGGTTTATCATTGACTTGAGTTATTTTATGTCACCCTCTATATACCTTATAGACCTACGGAATCTCGTTGTATATGCGATCTCCCTCCCGCGGCGGTCTCAGGAAGTCCTTCGGTACATGCTCAGGAAGCTGATGCGCCTCCGCCCAATCCCTGATTTGCTCGAAATTGCGACAGTGATGCTCAGTATTAAAGTCCACAAAGGCCGACGGCTTATCAGGATGAACCCAGACCTGGCCGAGAACGCCAACGTCGACCGTGCACATCAGCTGCTGGCGGAGGATGTCAAGGCAGTGTGCTGGAGATGTTAACATAGCGTCGGAGAATACAATACCTGCTCAGCGGTGTACATACAAACATGGTAGCGCACGATGAAGTCTTCGTTCTTGAAGGCCCCCGTGCCTAGGGAGCGATAGTAATCGTAGTTGTAATAGAGAGACTGGCGGAGGAGATTCTGCAGATGAAGTCAAGAAGTCAACCAACTAGGGTTCTAGTTCTATCTTGCAGTTGTGGTAATCCACTAACCAAGCAGTGTAAATGATGGAGTCCCTCCACGTTCGCTGGATATCCACCGCCGTAGGCTTCATTTATCTGCACCTGGTCTGGTGCGATACCGGAACGGGTTGCTTCTTCGGCAGGGACACTGATCGGTCGGTCTGGAACGCTCATTAGGGTATTGTTTAATGGATCTGTATTGAACTCACAATTCACACCGAGGGACTCCCATGCAGCGTCTACTTCCGGGCCGGCGCCCTGACGAAAGATATTCTCTTTCAACAGTGACCCGTTGAAGCGTTGCCGGTGGTATTTTATGGGGATATTCGACATGACGGTGGCTGCTGTAAGTTAATATGGGCACGCCTTTTAGTCTCAATAGGAGAAACGCGTACAGTAATGCGACGTACGTCGTGAGCAGATCTCATCGCTGTGATGGTGTTGGTACCCAATAAACAAGCCAGTCAAGCAAGACAGGGCGCTTGTTACAATGATAAGTGCAATAGTACGCCAGAATTCGTGAGTTCGGTGGTGTTTGTCGTTTGTATATGTCCGTGAATATACGGTTTCGCTGTCCTTCAGAAGCTCGTCGCTGGCTTCGGCATCCGCGTGGTGGTCCAAGGTAGGCATTTTGTCCTGAACTACAAGGACAGGTGGAAGGTAATTCATGAGTGAATAACACTGGAAAGTCTATCTGACTTGTTTCGTTCCTGCAAGTGGATGCTGCCCTTGGAAGGAAGGGGTGCAGTATCTCTACGAGGAAAGTTGCAGCGCATTTGCAGCAACAGACCCGAGCAACTCATGATAATGGCAAGATTGGAATTGGCGCAAGGCTCCCAAGTGTAACATCGGCATGTTTCGATCTTTAGGCCGATTTGAATTTCATGCGGGTTGCCATCGGGTTGTCAACCCGTTGATTATCACCGGTGGGACAAGGGTGGCACACCTGCAGAACCGTTACATCTTCTGGGGGAGGGGATAGTAGAGGTCTGAATCATGGGCAGGAGAAGACCGATAAAGTGGCCATCTAAAGCAGAGTCATAGGGCAAGATGGACGAGATTTGTGGCAAGACAGGGTTATACTGTAGCGATGGGGAAGCAAGGAGGCTGTAAAAGAATGCACGAGGAAGATCAGGGACGAAGGAGACTGGACAGCACCATGGCCATCCTTGATTGTAAAATCCCAGCAGCAAGGGAATCCAAGCTCGCCAAAGACCTGGCCTGCTGGTGGGAAGGGCGAAGGTGACACTGCATCCGCATTCTGGGCCGCTCCAGACGACCAGACAAATGGACCGATGTCTAGATGTTGCTGGGACGAGCTCCCATACTTCCTCTGGGTCTTTGATTACGCGTATAGATGCGAGGTACCATGAGCTTGATAGCAAGTCCTGGGACGGGTCCATGTCATGTATAAATACTGCGAGCATCTCCCACGAAGTATAGCTACGAACCCCTACTCACAACCTCAACCCGCCCAATATTCGTCAAATACCCTAAACACCTCCTCCAGCCAGGCCTAGATCCAGCGCCATCAGCCATCATGCAGCTCATCCCTACCGGACTCCTCGCCCTCGCCGTGCACCTGGCCCTGGCCCTAGGCCAGCCGGTACGAAACTCAGCCGACTCAAGTCCAGAAATATCATGCATGAAAGCAACAAACGAGGAGTCCAGAATCTGCATGCCCAACGCCGCCGCCCAAGCCGCCGCTCCAATGATGGAAATGGCGCATGAGCGCAAGTGGATTTTCAGGAACTCGCACCAGCAGCAGCAGCAGCAGCAGCAGCAGGAGCAGTCCGACGATGCTGCCATTGACATTGACATTGACAGAACAGATGCATCGATCCAACCAATCCTTCCCCCTTCCCCAACTGCAACTACTACTGTGAATGTGACACCGACTCCATCCACCACTAGTACTTGCACGGGTTCTCCATATGGTGACTACTCGGGATATGGAGATTATGGAGAGTATGCGAGCTACGGTGACTACGATGCAGATGTTGTCAGTCAGGCGTTAAGGCTGGACTAGCCGTTGGTTGGACTGATTCAGGGAAATGTAAAGCAGCCAGTGTATCAGTTGAGAATGCGAGGTGGCAGCAAAGAGTGATTCGATATCAGCCACGTATGCAAGAATAATACATATTACAGGTATCTCCTCCTCCACCGAATTTCTCATAGGAATGGTATTCCATGCGTGCAATGCAAGGAACCTGCATAAACAGCCAGGTCTGACAATGAGACATTTATCATATTGAGTTGAACCACTGAAGGAAATAACCGGAGCTCGTTCTAGAACGGACCAACGTTCGCTATGAGTAGAGTCTATATAGACGAAAAAAATATCAGAAGCAAGGTACTTATCAGCAGATCCCTCCCTGTCCATCTCATGCTGTCCTACTCTGCGTGCGCCGAGAGCGTAACATGTCTCCTACCTGTCCAATCTGATATGCAGCTGCTACGTCGAGGTGGCAATTCTGACATTCAGTCGGTAAGGAGGGATATTGACTGTGGGATACTTGGGATGCAGAGCATGCATAAAATAATGAAGTGCTGCAGACTATAACAGGACAACATTTGTATATATCCTTCCATGGGCCTCGACTTTACTGTAGGTTGTCAAACAGATTCTACCACAGAAAATCTCGGGGAAGATGGGAAAGCAAGGTAAGTTGCAATGGAAAGGCCACTTCGCACAGGTTGCACTTCGGGTAACAGTCCCATAGAAGATAATATTGTCGAGAGCGTCGAGACAGGCGAAGTCTCGGAGGCTCACATCAACGAGAGAAGACTGTTGATGAGGATTGACCTCCGGCTGCTGCCATGCCTCGTCACAATGTATCTCATTACGTTCCTCGATAGGTACATGCTCCAATGTTTCCATCTACTACTGGGATACTAAGACGTATCACAGAGTTAATATCGGAAACGCCGCTGTCCTCGGGATGCGAGAGGATCTCGCGATGGTCGATGGAACAAAATACAACGCAGCCTTGATGATATTCTTCATCCCCTATGTCGTGTTCGAGATCCCAGCCAACTTGTTCCTGGTGAAGCTCAAACCCCATGTTTGGCGTATGTTACAGACATCCGACGTCCATATTGAGAAAGAACTGCTACTAACACTCATCACCCAAGTGTCCTTCTGTGCATTGAGCTTCGGTCTCGTCACGATCTTCCAAGGGCTTGTCAAGAGCTGGGCCTCGTTAATGGTTACCCGCTGGTTTCTAGGGACGTTCGAGGCCGGGATGATTCCTGGATGTCAGTATAGACCACTTGATGTACAAGCTCTCTAATTGACCGTTCGCAGGCGTATACATGCTCAGCATGTGGTACAGACGATACGAGGCCCAGAAAAGATACGCAATCTTTGGATGCTCCACCATCCTAGCCGGTGCATTTGGGGGTCTACTCGCCAGCGCACTCGGTAAGATGGATGGAGTGGGAGGGTACGGCGGCTGGCGATGGGTGTTTATTATCGAAGGTGCGGCGACTTGCCTGATGGCCGTGGTCGTATTCTTTGCGTTACCGGATTTCCCGGAAGACTGCAAGTGGGTTAGCCAAAGGGAGTTTGAGTTCCTTCGTGATAGAGCGGCCCGGGAGAATGGGAGCCTAAGCGTGAGTGGGAGGACGCGATGGCGCGACGTCTTGCAGGTGTTCAGGGATTGTGGGTGTCCTCGGGACTGTTCGTTTGTTTCTGGACTGACCTGCTGCACAGGGAAAATTTTCATTGCGGCACTCATGATGTTTGGGCAGATTGTTAGTGGCTATGGTACGTTGGCGTCCTGCGTAATCTCCAACGAAGTGGCTGATGGTGTCTAGGGTACGCCTATTTTGCGCCAACTATTATCAGAACATATGGCTATGGACGTGAGTGACCGATACCATACACAAGTAAGATAAACTAACATATACAGCAATCAAAACGCAACTGTACTCTGTCCCTCCATGGGCTGCCTCCTTCGGATGCTCTCTGGTTGTTGCATGGCTGTCAGATTACTTTCGACACAGATATGCATTTGCTTTGATCTCTGTTCTCATCGCCATCAGTGGCTACTGCATTCTACTCACTCTCCGCGAAACCGTGCATCATAATGTACAATATTTCGCGCTGTTCCTTGTCAACTGCGGCTGCTTCAGCGCCACCCCGGTATACCTCTGCTGGTTCGGCATGAACCTGGGTGGTCGTACAAGGAGGAGCGTAGGCACAGCATTTCAAGTTGGAATCGGAAATAGTAAGTAGTGATCTCGCATCTAAACCCTACTGCAGAACTGACGATGGTGGCGCAGTCGGGGGCATTGTGGGTACATACTCTTTCCTAGAGAAAGATGCCCCGCTGTACCGGAATGGCTATATCATCGGCCTCTCCTTCGCCTGTTTCTCGGGTGCCATGGCGACGATCTATTTTCTTGGCCTATGGTACGAGAATCGGCAACGCGAGCGCATGCTGGCGGAGGGAGTTGAAGTGACGGCCGAGGAGGAAGAGAAGCTGGGGGACTTGGCCTGCACGTATCGTTATGCGTATTAATCGGCAGGCCATGGGCCGGTGTGTTCCAGGTTGCTCTGTGCCTTGCTATAATACTGATTAACGATCGCTTGCATTCGATTCGGGGAGGACCAGTGCCAATGCTTGGCCGAGGGATTGGCAGGGACATCCAGGAAGCACAAGAGATGATCAGCATCGCAGCCAAGGCCAATCAGGCCCGATCATGCGTCCACGGGGACTCGGATATAAATCGTCATACTGTGCTTACGGATTCTGATGTTCTCCATAGCTCCCTTGGCTTCATTTCCGTCCTCGCTTGCGCTCCGAAATATACGGGGGTGGTCCATCGTACGGAACATCAAGGGCCCAATCGATTTGGATGGTGATTGCACGTAGATAGTGGGATATCTTGTGCCTGCACATGTGTTGGAGAGTCTTTCTACTATTGGTTGTTGGGGGATAATGTCGGGTATAACATTTCCTATACTACATGTGTTTACAGTCATGCAGAGTAGCAGATATAAAGGTGCGAGTTGCATTGGTGTAACACCCTGGAATTTAGAAGAGAACGGCGAGAGCTATCACGATTAGTAGGCAATATGGTCTACACCAGCACCCTCCTCTCGCTCCTGGCGCTGTCCTCCAGCGCCGTCGCGGGCTACAATGGCAACCTGAACTACCGTAGCCCTTCTCTAAACCATGACCACACCAACATGGGAATCAACGTGGATGCCATCCAGCGCCGCAGTCTATCAAAGCGTGATGAAGTCCCCTACGAGCCCTCCCAGCTAAACTTCACCCACAACGTCGCCTCGGGCGACCCCTACGCCGACAGCGTCATTCTCTGGACCCGTATCGCCCCATCCATGGAGGCCTCCGACAGCAACACCACTGTTTCCGGGGATGTGCCTCTCTACAACCACGAAAATGAGGCCTACGCCAAGGCATCGGCGCACCCTATCTGTGTCGAGTACCGCGTGTTCTCAGACAAAAGCGCCCGTCATGTTGTCGACAAAGGTCGCGCGCTGACCAGCAGTGACATCGATTACACTGTCAAGGTCGAGGCCACCGGTCTCAAGCCGTTCACGACTTACTATTACCGGTTTAATGTCTGCGACTCGAATAATGCCTCTCCTCTTGGACGTACCAAGACTGCTCCGAGCGCGAAGCAGCAGACTGAAGAGGTTAAACTTGCTGTCCACTCATGCAGCAACTACCGTATGCCCCTAGCACGTCTTTGCACAGCTTTCATGAGATGTACTGACTTATTCTTTTAGCGAATGGCTACTTCAACGCATACGGCAACGTCGCGCGCAAGGACAATGTCGACTACGTAGTCCACCTCGGCGACTACATCTACGAATACGAAAGCGGCGTCCCGGGCGTCGATGAGCGTGCCGTCGTTCCCCAGCGAGAGATCTTCTCCTTGTATGACTACAGGACTCGCCTTGGACAGTACCGGACGGACCTCGATCTCGTCGCTTCTCACCAGAAGTTTCCCTGGATTACTGTGTGGGACGATCATGGTAAGACCAAGTTCTTCTCCAATCCTTAACTAGGTACTCTTGAAGAAGCTAACGGAGTAGAAATCGCAAACAACGGCTATCGCGATGGCTTCAGCGGCCTGCGCAATACCGAAGATTCATTCCTGAACTATGGGCCGCAGATCAGCGTTGATCAGCGCAAGATGAATGCCGTCCGCGCTTACTTCGAGTGGATGCCTATCCGGTGGGTTACCGGGTTACTCTGCTTGCGTCTATTGTTACAAAGCTGACAATATCAGGCAAGTTGACATGGACGATGGCCTGCGCATCTGGCGGAACTTCCAAATGGGCAACCTCTTCGACCTGATCATGATTGACACCCGACACTACGATCGCTCGATCACGGATATCAGTACGGCCTATTCATGAACCTGATTGGGGAGATGCATCTGCTAACCATAACTTGCCAGGCGACAACGCTGACTACATTGAGCGTATCCACGACGACGCCGGCCGCAGTATCATGGGAGCTCGCCAGGAGAACTGGTTCTACCGCCAGCTCTCCGAGAGCAAAGACCGCGGCGCGAAATGGCGCGTTATCGGGAACCAGCTCGTCTTTGCGCACATCGAGCAGCAAGAGGAGGACGGGTCAATCTCGTTCAGCACCGATGCCTGGACGGCGTACCGGGCGAACCAGAACCGGACGCTGAAGCATATGTACGAGAATGATATTACGAATAATATCAACATTGCGGGAGATACACACGTCAACTGGGTATGTTTTCTGTTCATTTCCTTCCGCTAGTATCTGTAAAGCGTCAGGCTAAAAGACGATGGGTGGCAGGTATCCGATATGATCTGGGAGGGCACAAAGCCCTACAACAACGTCACCGGCAAGGGAGCAATTGGCGTGGAGTTCGCCGGGACTGCCGTCTCAAGCTCCGGCCTGAGCACGGTCTCCCGCGAGGATGGTGAGCAAAAGGCCAACGCGTACAACATTAATCCCGAACTCAAATGGGTGGAGGGTTACTACCGCGGGTACTTTGAGCTGCACTTGCGACAGGAACAGGCTGAAGCTCGTTACTTCGGTTGTCCTACCGTCGCGACACGGAACAGCTGGGAGCTGCCATTGGCAAACTGGACGGTCAAGCACAGTGAGAGTCATTTGCAGAGACCGTTGGCTGGGGGTGCTGTAGAGGCAGGGTTTGTTCAGGAGGGGAAGCTGAAGCACAGTGATGTGTCGCTTAATACCGAGACTGGCGAGTGGAAGGCAGTCAAGTTTGATCAGATGTTCCTCAAGACCTGACATGGTATATAAACTTGTTTAGATACTCAACGAATAGACGTTTTAGGTTATGAAAATAAAGCAGATTTGCGCGGTTTCTTGATTTCCACTATCTCGCAGCAGCGATCTTCATACTCCGCAGGAAGGGACCGGGGAATATGCTATTCCTGCTGGTAAAAAGCCAGTGATATTGATATCTTCTCCCCAGCTCTAGGAGTATACCAGCCCTCACCCAAGCGAACCGTCAGTCGCTTCTTCCTAACATTCACCGTATAAAACCATTTATAAAAAAGGCACGAGAAGGCCGAATGCTCCTTCCTATCCTCAACATTCCGTTGTCTATCGCAGTATACTGGAAGGAGCAACCCATATTTCCTGATCAGCAACTGGAGCTCCTTCTATCTTTGTGGTTCCATATCCATCTAGCATCAGCAAGCACTGAATCATTGCTCCGATCTTAACGTCCCAGCCAAAGGAGATGGCTGGATTGTTGATGAATATCACCGTCCATCGTAGAGCGTGAAGAGGAGGCATATCGACTAGGTGACAATGGCCTGCATTATCATTTCACATTAGCGGCTTGTAATATAATTCCATAATGCTGGAGGTAGACCACAGGCCATTGTGCTTGCAATGGCGACATCTCTCTGCCAGGATGTTCGCGGCGTAGAATATATTTCTGCCCACAGTACTATCAATCATCATAGCACACCCGCTCCATATACCGTCAGCGTGCATCGGATACCATTAACGAGCTGATGAATGCTGATCATATGTTTATGAACAGCTGACAGAGGTTGTTGTCGTAGTCGGAGTCACCGACGTTCTCCTCGCCACCAGCTGAACGAGTACAAATGCGCAGCCACAGCCACTGACTATAGAGGCAAACCACTGATCGCAGCAAACAGCAACATTGGGAAGTAATTCGCGGGCATAAAATTACAATAATGTAAACAAGATGGATGATAGTCAGCGTCTTAAAATAGGCTGGAGCTCGTCAGACACTGACGCGGCGGGTCTGACTAGGGCAGCGATGCGATTCTCGCTGCCTAATGGTCCAACGCGGGCTTGAGAGTACAGACAGCACTGCAATATGGCCAGATCGAGATTCCTCATTGTTTGACATTGAATTCGGGAGTTTCGGGAATAAATGTCTGGCGAAGTGAGGCGACCTGTTCCTACTGGCTGCCTTGTCCACACGGCTCGTCGGGCTATCGAATAGAGCTATCGAATAGAATCAACGACAATGAGTAACCTCGTAGAAAGGGGCCTGGGCGGCAGACGAGGATATCCCTGATGGGACTATTCTGGGCATATATCATAGACCTAAGGGGGGTTAGCGAAGTAGACGAGTCAAATTTGAGATGATCTGGGAGGGCGCAGAGCCGAGGGAAAAGGCAATACAATACTTTGAAACAGAAGGGTTCAATTTTCATATTAACCAATCGAAATAATAGCCCGGGGGATTCTCAATCTATTTCCACGGCTTTCCATGCGGACTTTTTACAAGACGCTGGGAAGCTCCACCTACACCTGGACATTTGACCACTAGAACAACGAAAAGCCGAAATGCAAAACAATGTAAAAGCCCAAAAAAGATAAAAGCATGTGGATAAAATCATGCAAGGAAATTCGTCTCAGTGGAGATGCCCGTTTCGCCTCAGACTTGAAGTCCCTGGACATGGGCAGCAAGACCGCTATACTCCGCGTCCAGGCAGTTACGCTGCACAGACTGGAGAAGATCCAGGAACTGGCCAGCCTCAGGAAGACGCGTGCTATCCACCTTCATGCAATCCAACCGGGCACGCCGGATATCCGCAGCTGTGTAGTCCTGGCTATCAGCCTCCTTTCACCCGCAGTTGCAAGTTAGATGCAAGCCTACCTGTAAATCGGGCCTTGAAGCCCTCCATAAGAGTCATATCATCGGCTTTACGTGGCAGCAGGGCAAGCAGCATAATCGCCACGGGGACAGCCCACTGCCCACCAAAGCACTGCCTGGATATATCGACTGCAATTTCAACGTGGGAATCCGGAGTAGGCACCAGCTTCCTACTGGTAAACTGTTCGCGGAATGCCAATACTCGCTTCGGCCACCATTGCCACTGGGTGCGATCTGCAAGCAGTGGCTGCAGCTGAAATAGACCCAGGTCAATCATTTTCTGCACAGAGGTGCATACACACCGGTCCTGGATCGAGAGTCTGCCTTGGGTGATGTACTCGCCGAAGTAGTATTCTGATTCTCGGAACTCGACGAATTTCTGGAGCCGGCGGTCACTGGCGGCGAATGAGCGCATGATTTCCATGTCCTGCATGAAGGTTCCCCTTGGGAACAGCGTGGTGTCTAGGATTATAAGCTGGATTTGGTTAAGGTCGTCGCCGTCCTTCCGGTGGCGGTAGAGTGCGTATTGGAGGGCAAATAGAAGAGAGCTGGTCCAGCTCATGAGATTGCAGCCATTCTCATGGCCCCGCTCCCACAGGAGGTGGTTTAGGAGAAGAGTAGCTGCTTTCTGGGTTGGGAGATGGAAGATATCCGTTTGGTGCTGAATCGCAGTCGGGGGGACGACGGTGGAGGCCGTCGTTGAACCCGCCGTCTGGGGAGCAACAAGACGGTATAAGTATCTGGGTGTGAAATTGCGATTGAACAGGGGCGTATATTGTCGGTGGTATGGGTTGGGGTCAAATGGCAGGGCAAATTGGGGTTTGACGGGCTCGACGTATAGACCAGGCATGATGAACGAAGAACTGCTCGTTGTGATGGAAGAGAAGAAGACATAAATAGACAGGGGCCTCCAGTGTATTGAACGTATAGTGATGGTGAAAGTTGAAACCACAAGAACCCTTGGGAACAGGCGGCCTTTATACTAGCCTGGTTTACCGAAATCCAGGCATTACAAAATGAGACCATAAGAGGCATGCACTACGCCGCGAATATCAAGTAAGGCTGGCAGAAGGCTCTCGACATGATAGTTATTAGTCCTGTCAAACATGTATACCGTCAATGTAATGTCACTCCGACCCTTTGACTTACTGAATAACCCATGTTACTTGCCCCTACATCGCCATGCCCAACCCTCAACCCAAGCAACTCCTATACAGCGAATATTCTATGCATTCTGTCGCCGGGGTCGGTATTGAGGCAGCAAGGTGTCTGTAAAGTTGAACATATCCATTAAGTGGAGAGATATCTTGGAATCAGCCAATAGTAGCCTGGTGTCCGTGCATCATTCACCCAGGGCAAAACGCTGGCAAAACGGGGCAACGGATTGAAGGCCAAGGCGCTCAGCCTCGCTGCATCACCACGGTAGCGAGGTACCCTCCGCTTGGGCCATTTTGACCCCTTGTCGAAATATCAAGCTGCTTCTTTGCAAATGATGCACTGTAAACCTGTCGCGGTTGATTTGGGGTTGGCCGTGCGGTAGGAGAGAAGGCAGTACAGGAGCACTACAGTCGGGCAATATATGGTGGGCTAAGAGATTCGTTATTCGGAAGGCATTAAGGCATTTATGCCTAGTAGCTAAATTTAGTAATTAAATTATCGCGTACGAACGACTCGTATCACTTGGTCCTATTCCTCTCCGTCCACTTAGGGCACAGAAGCCATTCCAACGGTACGAACAACAACGCAAGGGACTTTGACCCACGCACGAGACACTGGCAAGTGGAGGTAGAAATCGGTTTTCTGAGGTAATAATCTTCTCAAATCTAACTGATTTAAGATCGTAACGAGGCCAGTCCAGGTTGGACCTTTCCCCATTCGGTTTGCTACTATGCCTGCAAAGTTGCCCGATATACCGGGGTGCAGCCCCGGGTACAAGCGGCTTTTGGATCTTGTGTATCGTCATATTGCTTGTTTGATGGGGGCTTCCCTGCACGAAAAGAAACAGGGGGCATCTGCGGCTTTCTTCTCCCACACCTTCCAGGCGAACCAACAGTCTGGTGTGGGGGGCACACGACCTGACTCACAGAGCCTCAAACTCTCCCAACGCTGTGCGAGTTGTGTCCTACTGGGTTCAATAGGTTGATAATACCTAGCCTGGGCTGTCTTCCACTGCCTCAAGGGACCTCTATACCCTATCATCACCACCAGGAAACCCAACCGGCACGGCTTTGAGCAACAGAGGAAGGCGGCGCAATATAGGCCCATCTGGCCCCTCGAGGGCGTGCAAACAGACGTTTTCATGGCCTCGTGGTGTCCCAGGACTGCGTCCAGCACACCTGGTGATCAACTGCGACGCATGGCCATGACAGCATGGCACCCCCCACAGCGCCCATCTGCAGCAGGTGTACAGAGTCTACCCCGGATACGGTAACAGCCTTCGCGTCAAATCCTGCAACGCCATTTTCAGCCGGGCGAACAAGAACCATACATCTCTGAACAGGGCTCCCGGCTTATTCCTCCCGCTGCACGTATCCCCATCTGGGGCTGAAGTGCCGAAAGTCCTCCCGACTAAGCCCCCCCAGATTGGCGAATGCCCAGGCCTGCATCCCTCATATCACGATGAAGTGTTTGCGGAGTGTATTCGCTAGTCACGGAGTAGATGCAAGCCGAGTCGTCATTTCCATCAGCTGAGGTGGGTATAGCTAGGCTTCCAAGAAATGACGTGGCCCCAAGACCATTTTGGACGCCGAAGATCTTACAAATGTTGCGATTGCATGTAGTGTCTGCGGTGTTCTGGGAAGTACTAGGCCCAACCTATCATGTATGGTAGTCAGGGCTCTCGATCAGGAATGCAAACATATTGCTTCATGGTGTAGTCATGGTGCAGGATATCAGGCAGTATGTCTCACTCAGCCTTTAAGAAACGCAGGCGTGTTTGATACTGCAATGCGACGACGATAGGGCTAGATTGGACGCTGGAGGGAGGCGAGGCTGACACCGGGAATATGCAGTGCATAAACATCTATCACTGGCCTGAGCGCTGCCTCGCTTCAGCAATGGAACCAGAATACTCACTTACTACACCAGTTAAGCCTCAGCCACATAAGGGATTACGACAACCAATCAAATGCGATTGTAGGTATGAACTCGCCTCGACACTGTGGCTTAGCTGCAACGCTCCAACACTTTAAATATTTAAATAGAACCACTGCCCCCCTTGTTCAGCTGCAGACGGATTTACGAAAACTTGTCTGAAACAAACAATTACGCTGGCTGCCTTGACATGATTCCCCCACCCCAACGAAATCGCCACATTCACGATGCGAGTCTGCCTCATTCAGCTGCAGGCGCCTTCTCGGGCTTCCTGCCGTAGACGACAGTGCTATGGACAGTTAGTCTGTGGGCCATATTGCAATGAACTGCCCAGGGTTCTTACAATTCCTGATACGCGTGGATCTTGGGGTTGCGCAGGGCCTTGCGCGTGCGCGACAAATACAGCTCGACCTCTTCGCGGGACCACTATCACAATATAATTAGTATGCTGGACTCAACCAAGTAAATGAATGGACAAGACAAGACAAGAAGGACATACTCCAAGGACAGCGGTAAGCAAGAACATGCACCATCCCTCAACACCCTCTTCCCACTGGAGCCGGTTGTAAAGACCCAGCTGCTTCAGGCGCGGCTCGCTCGCCCATCCGCCAATGGGGACCTTGAAGCGGCGCTCAACGACGTCCACGAAGCCGGCCTTGATCATCCCGTCGCGAGAGGTATCCAAGGCGCAAAGAGTCTTTCCATACTCTTCACCGGCTTTGACGGACACGTCGCCCCATTCCTGGAGGGCGGTGCCGTCGGTGGTGCCGTCGTCGGATTTCGGGACGACGCCTTGCTCGGCTTGTTCGATCCAGGCGCCGGGCTTGAGTGCGCTGTTGTTGTTGCATGATGATTAGTTTAATTATTGTTTTGGATGATGGGGGGTTGATGTGAGTGATGTACTTGAACGCCTGCTTGTAGAAATGGTCCCAGTCGGAGACGCAGCCGTAGAGGCCGCGGATGTGGACGAAGTCAAAGGTGTCCTTGCCGTATAGCCACTCGTCGGTGCAGTCGTCGACTTCGAATTGGACGTTGGGCGGGACCCAGCTGGGCTGGATGGGTGAGAGATCGGTGCCGGTCACGGTGGCGGATGGGAACAGGTCAGCAAATTCCCTGTGCAAAGTGTCAGCAGGGCTCGGGTTTGTTGGATAGGAACAGGAATATACATCGCCCAGATACCCGTTCCGGTACCGACGTCGAGGACTTTCTAAAAAGATCGTCAATGTGACATCCTGGCAGGCTGACAAGACCCGTACCTGGACATCATCCGAGATGGGAGCAAGGTACAACTTTCCGTACTGCAGAAGATTATAGAGATGGTGTCTATCCGAGTTAGCCGCATCCTGCACAACACAAAATAAAACGAGACAGCCGGAGACAAGATTCACCCGATATCTAGCTGTTCCTGGGCTTTTTCGTCGTTGGGTCCCCTAATCCGTCAGTATACTCCCCCCCGGTCTCTGGAAGTAACACCCATACCAGTACGACCCAGCCCGGTAAGCATGGTAGCGTCTTCCGTTCTCATAGCGATAGTCCATGATGCTGCTGCGCAGCGAAGTCAACTCCCTAATTTGCGGTCAGCCAATCATGCTCGCTGGCCCTGGAGGATCAAACAGGCAAACTGACGACTGGTAGTCATCGCTGAACACGGACGAGTTGTCGTCCTGCGTCTGCAATGTGAGGAATCAAAAGTCAGCCCGATTCGGCAATACTGGGGTGGACGAGGCTGGTGTCGCGCCGGCAGATGCTGCCGTGGCTCTGGGGGGCAGCGTACGTTGTCGACCTCGAGATTGCGACCTTCAGCCATGGTGGGCAACAAAGGACAGCGACAGGGATGTTGAGAACCGCACGGCCATCCAGTTCTTGGACGAGGTTTGGGTGCAGGCTGGGGAATTTAGGAAGTGACAGAAAAACGGGCGGGCGGATCGAGTGGGACAGTCAGCTCCCACACTAACGCCGACAGGCCAACACTATCAGTCACTAGCCCAGTCGCAGCAGCAGTAACACGCTTCTTGACGGCTCCGGCGGGCGCGGGCCGGAACCAAACCGCACAAAGTGCCTGTTTCTGGTTGGTTATTGGCCGAGAATCCTGGTCGCTTCGTCCTTTTGACAGCCCGCATGGCCCGCCCAATCGCCGCCATTCACGTCGTCCATCGTGGGCCTCGAACGGGACAATCCCCTTGACAATCCCCTTGTGCGGCCCCTGCGAATGCTGTCAGTGGCCACGCCGTTTCCCCAAATGTCGTCCGCTTTAAATAAGGAGCCCGTTTTTCTGCGACAGCGGCCGGCAACACCTCCACGCCGTTCGTCTGTCGTGTGTTGTGAGAGCTATCGGATGCTCGAATTGGCACCATGGACGCCTCACTCTCGCTGCTGCTGCTCCCGGTGGCATTGCTCACTTATTTAGTGTACTACGTCTCCTACACCTTCTATTGGCACCCGCTCGCGCGCTTCCCCGGGCCTCCACTCGCGGCCTTGACCCGGCTCTACAGGACGTACATCGACTGTTCGCCCAGCCGCTCCTTCGTCCACACCCTGGGCCAGCTCCACGGGAAATATGGTACGATCCCCACGCCGTTTGCTGATCTGTTTTGACGTGTGCAGGTGACATTGTCCGAATCGGCCCGAATGAGGTGAGTCTCCTGCATGAACCAGTGGGCGCGTCGCCGCGCTGTGTTCTTAGACCAGTCTCGTCCAGTCCAGTCCACTTACGCCAAGCTAGTTACACTTTCACTCGCCGGCGGCTTACCTCGAAATATACAATGCGAACCATCGGTGGGACAAGGAGAAGAGTCTGTACCATAGCTTTGGCGAGGACCGCTCGTCGTTTGGGTTCCTGACCTACCGCGAGTCGAAGGAGAGGAAGGATGTCCTCTCGCGCAGATTCTCCAAGAAGGCTGTACAGGAGGCTCAGAGGATCGTGGAGGGGATAGTGAGTTATTTAACTCGTTTATTCACTGGTTGTGCTGGGATACTAATGGGGCAGGTCCTCGACCTATGCAACACATTCGAGCAGAACAGCGCTTCGCCCATTGATCTCTTCTACGCCTTCCGCTGCATGTCTATCGATGTTATTACTTGTGCGTACCCTGATATAGCCATCGTGATATTGATTAACTTCGATAGATTTATGTTTCGCAAACTCGGTGGACGCTGTCCATGCGCCAAACTATGAGGCGCCCATCATCCTGGCAATGGATGCATCGCTGCCGGTGTTTGTCCGATTCAAGCACTCGTCTTTTTATAAGAACATGATCATGAACTGCCCGCCCAAGTTGTCGAAGATCATTAGCCCGTCGACTGCCGGTCTGGTCGATCTGCAGACTGTATGTCCAACCCAGTCTTTCATTCGCTCTCCAACTGACTTGTCAACAGCTCCTCAAAGCCCAGATCGAGGAAATCACAAACGACCCTGGAAAACTGGCCAAGCTCCCGCACTCCACGACAATCTATCATGAGCTGCTGCGACCGGAGGCGTATCGCACCGGAACTGCGCCAAGCAGTGGGAGTCTCTTCGAGGAGTCGCAAGCCCTGATGTTCGGTGGCGCAGACACAACCGGCACAACTCTGATGCACGGCTGCTTCTATATCCTGTCCTCCAAGGAAATATACACCAAAATCAAAGCCGAGCTGCTCACCGCTTGGCCCGTTCTCGATGGTCCC
This sequence comes from Aspergillus sydowii CBS 593.65, assembly GCF_001890705.1. Taxonomy (NCBI): domain Eukaryota; kingdom Fungi; phylum Ascomycota; class Eurotiomycetes; order Eurotiales; family Aspergillaceae; genus Aspergillus; species Aspergillus sydowii. The sequence goes on from NW_024467868.1 coordinate 739,601, forward strand.
CCGCTTAGCTGGGAGGAATTGGAGAAGTTGCCGTATCTGGTGAGTTGCAGAACATCCTGCGCCGATCTATGCAGGCTGGACCTAAAAAAACCTGAAAAACAAGCTGATTCACTCTGTAGACTGCCGTCATCAAAGAGTCCCTCCGCATGAGTCCGGGAGTTGCCTCGCCTCTTCCGAGAGTCGTTCCTGCGACCGGTGCTGTCATAACCAAGACTCCAATTCCGGGTGGTGTAAGCTCTAGTTAACTCCTACCCACTTTCGCCGTAGTTGGCAGTAGACACCTTCTAGCGCGCGTACTAACAATCCTGCAACAGACCGTCGTCGCCCACGCGAGTCATTTCGTCCACCGCAATCCTGACGTCTTTGAAAGCCCCGACGACTTCCTCCCCGAGCGCTGGCTCGGCGAGAACGGGCGGGCCCTGGATAGATGGCTCCTTAGTTTCTCGCGCGGCCCGCGCAGTTGTCTCGGACAGCAGTGAGTCTTTTTCTATCTTTCCACGTTGCTTCTGTGTTGAACTGGCAATCGTTAATATTGACTCTGGTATAGCCTTGCTTGGTTGGAACTCTCTACCTGTGCTTCGGTCATCTCTTCCGCAAGTTCGATGTGGAAATTGACCCGTCGAGGTTTGTCGCCCTCATTTACTCTACTACTCTACTACACTACATATCGGGGCTTTGAAACTAACAGCGCTTCAGTCCGAAGAAACTAGAATGGAGAGACTGTTTCCTTCCGGATTATGTCGGACCGCATCTTCGCGCCAAAATGACGCCTGTGACTAGTTAGTCTTGTCGTCTTGTCGTGCCGGATTTGATTTAGTAACAAAGTGAATAAATAGGTAGTGTAGTCAGTCAGTCATAGGCTCAGTCATAACATACCTTGCCCATGCGCCTCCGAACTCTGATCTTACTCCGACAGTTAGCTCGGACTCAAGTTTATTCCCTCGTACCATCACCGCACCTTGCTTAACTCACTGTTATCTAATGTTGAATCAGCAAGGCTGGACCACAGCCTCGCGGGGCACCAGCGCCGCACCAGCGCCGCACCTTGTAGGTTTAGAGTCAGTAGCAGGGCTAGTCCAGCCTCGTTCTCCATGCGCAGATCATAAGGTAAAGCCGCGAGCACAGTCCATGCGGCTGAACGCCAGGGCTGCTGCCGGTGCCGTCTGCAGGTAAGACCCAAGCACTGGATGTAGTCCGCGGGGAGCGAGTCCCCCGGAAACACCTGCATATGCATAGCCGTGCGCCCGAGGCAGGATACGATACCATCCATGTCGATGTAGATGCCGATGTCGATCCGGTAGGGCGTTCCGTCTTACCGTACCAGTCTCTCTCTACTCTCTACTCTCTACTCAGCCGCAGCCGCAGCCTCGTGGCCGGGCCTGAGTCTCCCACTTGCGCCCTGGTTTGCCCTGCGGCGGGAGCTAGCACGAGGTAAGCTGAGGTGCAGGGATCGCGAGTAAGCTTATACACTGTACTGTATTCTGCAGCTGGCAGTGCCCTGTTGGCGCAGGCTCGTTTAGAGTTACCGGACAAGGCATGCGGTAGGTAGGGGTCAGGGAACGGACCACCACTACCACCCGCGCCCCAGGGCTGTGAAGGAATGCGGCTCTGTATTATCCCGATCGTATTATGCATTATCACTTTTGAGCCTCAGCATTCCGGGGCATATCTGGGCTTGGAGTTTATTTATAGTTGGGGCCAGGTGCTGTTATTGGCTCATGCGTGGTGGATCGCGAGGCTGATACCAACATCGCATTCAGCCTTGATCCAATGTACCGAAGAGTTAACCCCTAAAATTGAGATTTCTCTGGATCATGGTACCGGTGACTATAATTGCCCGTTGGTCTCGAATGGCATTCATACTCTGAGTCTGAGAAGGGTTAAACTGGGTCGCCGAATCCGGTATTCTTGAGGGGGTGATAGACATAGACATCTCATTACGGCGGGGATCAAGAATACACTTGGCTTGCCCGGGCTTATTAGGCGTGACTCCCTGTAAGTCAATGTCTACGCGGAAAATGAGCACATGTTGAGCATTGCCCTGCCTGCCTTGGTTTTGTTGCACGCTGATTATCAGTACCTTTCACTCCACCTACCATTTTTTTGGAGTGGAAACCAACGAAGCCATCGAATGTAGTAGCCACGTATCTGCGGCCTCCGACGAGCTATTGAGGCATTTTGATCTCGCGGAGAGCTCGCCTAGGTCATAATAGAGGTAGTCCGGAGTGGTAAACGGCAGTGGCAGATGGTTCCCTGCAATGGCGGACTACTTGTCCTCTGCAATTGTTCGACTCTCAAATAGTATTCAAGAACAATGATTCTTAACGGAGAATCTCCATTCTCCGTGTTCAAGATATAATCTGATATGATCTTCTTAGCTGTTCTTGGTGATATATACTCTCATTTTATACACCTAAGCTCCGCGGTCTCTGAAGCGTTCAGGACAACGAATCTGAGAGAGACCTATCTATTGCGTGATCAAACCCACAGGTATCGGATCTGGATGTATACCGAGGAATGGAGATATCAGGGTTGCACTTACAATGGACTAGAACGGACGGTAGTGAGGTGATGATTCTTATGAATTCTATCAGGGAATATTAGGGCTCGGACGATTGGTATTTGTGCTGAATTCAAAACCTGTTATTGGACTGTCCAAATCCAACATAACCCATTGACGCGACAGCTAGGTAGATATGTGCTCTTCCTTACACATTTACTGACCCCTTAGTATATGCCCTTCTTTACACATCGACCTCTCAGCACCCTGTCCAGGCCACGCTTCAAACTCAACAACACCCTCAAGAGCGCGCGCCACAACCTCAACAAGCTCCTTCTCGTCCTCAACGCCCACACTTATCCGAATAATATGCCTCGGCACGCCATATCTCTCCACCTTATCCTGGTTCCAGTAATTCGCAAGCTGGACATACGGCACCGCCAGCGTAAAGTTCGTGCCGAAGCTCGAGCCCTTGCAGGTGTCTAGGATGTTATAGAAATGTTCTGCGCTGCGGGAGTTGTGGAATATCACGCTGAGGAGATTCCCGTAGCCGCCGACCTTGCGCATCACGGATTTGTAAAGGTGCGAGGTTGGCTCGATGGAGGGGTGGTGCACTGTTGCTACTGTGGGGTGTGAGGCGAATAACTTGACGAGGGGGAGGGTGTTTTGGTTGCACTTCTTCACTCGCCAGGCCATGCTCTGGCAGTTTGTCAAGAGTTGCGCGACATCAAGGGGGAAATATGTCTTTTCATAGTTGTCTCTTAGAATGTTGCGGAGAGTACTATGATACTGGGATGCAGGGTTCAGAACAAGACTATGTATGGCCTGTTAGTTTAAATACAGAGACCGAGAGAGGGTGGCATAGACAAGGCCTACCTCCCACCAGTCACATTTGACGCGCCACTGAAAGTCTTCGTCAAGCTCGAGATCATGACGTCGACGTAGGGAAGTGCATCGATGTTGAAATATCCCGCGACTGTATCGTCGCATGCGACAATGAGCCCATACTTATCAGCCAGAGCGCGGATTCTGCGGAGGTCAGGCGTATACAGCGTGATATTACTCGGGATCTCGCAGAATAGAGCCTTGATCATATCCCCGGACCCGAGAGACTCCTCCAGGTGCTTGTATTCTCTCTCTGTGCCGAATTTATATGAAAGCACTTTCCCCCACCCAGCCCGTAGGACTTCGACTGTCTCGGGGTATAGCCATCTAATGAAGAATATACATTAGCATCGGTGTCTAGATATAAGGGGTTAATTGGAGAAACTCACCCAAACGCAGCAACACTTGAATCGCCATCGAGCTGGAGTAGACTCTCTGAGAGCGAGAAAATGGAATTCATCCCGGTGGGATAGAGGAAAACGTCGTCTGGGCTAACAGTTGGCTGCCCAGGCTTCTCGGACGTCGCAAGTCGCGCGAGAATCGATTTCACGCCGTCAACTGAGCCCTCTGCAGCCTCTACCTTTGCAGGAGACTGTGGGAGCGAGTCGCAATCTCTTTTGCGCAGGGCCCGGGTGCAGAATTCCTTGTTGGAGGACTCCGAGCTGAGATAGTCAAGTACTTCGAGACAGAACTCTGCATGCCGGGTGGATAGCCCGCTGCCTGTATCTCGCCAGAATGCCATTGCCTTCTTCCACGACTCGTCGGGCATCAAGACTGCTGAAAAGCTGGCCCAGCTCCAGGACTTAAATCCGGAATCTGGATCAGCTGGTGCGTAAAAATGGATTATATCTGACTCTGGTGTGTTTCCGGTGTCGGAGCTCGCCTCGCGGAGGGAGGTGGCGCATTTCCGAGCATTCGTGGGCGATGAGAAGAGCATGCACAATATATTTGTATCCGTCGTGATGTTCAGACGACGGAGAACCGCATCTGCGAGGTCTCGAACAGGTTTGTTGATATGGAATCTCCCATCGCTTGTTAGCTAGGTATTATTTCCAGTTTCTGTTTAGAGCATACCGAGGGTAGGCCCACTCCAGCTCGTCGCATACCCATTTCTCCTTTCTGGATTGGCCTATTACAGAGTCCCATGTTGGTAGGGAAACGCTGACGGGCTGCGTGCTTTAGTTTGTATGTTGAGCAAGATGTACAGAGTAACGCGGCGTAACTTACGTGTCGACCACCGAGAGGGTAGATATTGCCCTGTCCCAGTGGCAGCATCTGAGGTGCTGGAGGCATCCATACCCGAGATTCGTCATTGATAGAGCCCATGGTATATAATCAGAGAGGAGAAACCTAATCTAGGACGACAACGCGGAGAGAATCGCAGGTGTCGAGTACATATATGTCCACCGAAGCTCGATAAGCAGATTGACCCCTGCCAGAGAACTCAAAAACGAGTGGATGGTATCATGATGCACCGAGTGCAGGCCAGGCTCTTGCTCATTGGTAAACATTGCAATATTGGCCAGATCCCATCGATGGCTGGGGTATGAGCTTGGCGATACACTGCAGGAGTCCAAGCTGCATGTCAACCAACCACCAGGACCGCCACCTGCACTCGAACCTGTCACAGGGCTGCAGTATGCAAGTTTCCTTCGAGTTCTTGTTTGTCCAGTGACGTTGTCAAGGTCGAGCACGCCGAGTTTCAGACTGAACAACGAAGTCTAGCCTTTCCCCGTGCGTTTAGTAGGAACGACGGGGTATGATGGGGGTGATGAAGGTGCTGGAGTCGATTTATGTGAGTCAAATAAAATATAAAATGGTCACCAAGGTGCTAATGACTCCTCCGGGTCAATAGACCGATACCTACACCAGGATGGGATATCAAGAGGTGGGTGAAGCAGCCCATCTTGCACACTGAGGGAGACCTGCATTGTTTGATCCTCTTGAGCTCAGCAGGGGACAGCGCAGTTATACTGCATAACTCTAGGATTTATTTACGTAATTGTATACAGTTCAAATCGCAGCAGATCGTTCAACAAGAATCACCTTACCTGAAAACTGCATGGTCTTGGGGGTACGCCTATTGGACAGGGCAGGGGTTGTTGCAGAGCGCCCTGGCCGTAACGAGGCATTCCTGCTACTCCGGCACCTCTCATCCCTGTCCATTATGGGCTGCGACCAATGCGGAGTGTCTGGATGGTATATTTGCTTTTGGGTTACTGGCTCGATATCACGTTAGCCTGGGAGGTCTGCATTCTTCGCTCCTGGGCCTGGATGGAGGCATGGCTGCAGCATCATGGACTCAACAGCACATTGTGACTGTCCTGATGTAGTAGTATTATAGTACGGTTTCCAGGATCCACGTGTAATATTAAATCCGCGATGCGAGGGATTCAAGTAGTGTTCGCCGAGGGTACCACCCTAACCAATAGTTCCTGATGTGATCATAGAGTCTGGACGACGTGCATTAGGGTCCGGATTCTTAAAAGCCCTACCGCGAATAGGGCCACTGTCATTGCTAACTCTTCTACTTGACCGTCCAAAGCTTCTACTCACAAATGTTCAACAGAGCGCTTCTTGAATAAGCCTACTCAAGTGGCACCAAGTTCATTGAGGTCATCCACATAGCTGTTCGCCACCACCTCCCAATGTTGAATGTCCGAAAACAGTTGCGACATTGAGGACGACCAGATGTCGGGATCGCACTGGTAGTCACCCGACATAGAGTGTCGGCTATCAAGCAATGTGTGAATGGGAAATGGGCAATTGGCGGAAGGTGAGTGAGGTACCACAACCCCATTCAATGGCCCATCACATGTACCGCGCACCAGGTATGCGTTCCAGGAATTGCAATAAGATTATTAAATCCCGGTGCCTGCATCGGATCTGCTCCGACACCACCTCATGAAGGTCCCTGGTGAAGGTCCCTGGGATAAGTTGCCCTGTGATCTCCAGTGGCACGGACAGGAACTTCAATGTATATACCTCGGACCAAACGGAGCTCGAAATGAGCAGCTGGAGCTCGAAATGTGGACTATGAGCGATGCGATTCTTCCTTCAGAGTTTCTTCTTTTCAAATAAGGTCTACCATGGTCACCCACAACGAAAGTGTGAAGAACAGGCGAATATTCACCCATACATTAATTGGGGCAGTGAAGGGATCAGCTGAGACCCCTGTATAGAGAGCGGCATCCAATCAAACGATGATCGACCAACAACTGTTCACTGTCTACAGGCTAATCTGCGTCGACATCCACAAGAAGAAAGCATGATCAAGAGGGAGCGTATAAATATTCGGTCCATCCCGCAACGACCCAGTTCCCGGACCAGCTTCTCGCATCCCGCCTCACATTCCTCGACACCACAACCGACCAGCGACTCTGGGCCTATCCACCATGTCTAACAACCCCAAGAAAGTCGCGTACACCGTATACCCCCCACCAGCACCACCGGGGCCCCCCAAACCGCGTATTCCGCACCAGCTCTACCTCGGCATCAGACCCGCCACCGAGACCGCCCCGGCCCACTTCGGAATCATCGTGCGCTTCCCAGAACACCACCCCGACGGCGGCGACTGTAGGTGGTACCACTGCCTGGGATCCGGGTCCAGTCAAGACCCCTACCGCCGGACGGTGAATGCGCCAAAACTATTCGAGGACAAGACGTTCAAGAGACGAGTGCCGATTGGCACCTTGCACGAGACCAAGCTCAAGCCATTTTTGCGCGCGTTCAAGAAGACGAAACCGCAGCCGGCGGAGTACTTTGTCTCCAGCTTTCTCTACCGGCTGGGCCGCATCGGTGTGCTCAAGGAGTATGAGCTCGTTCACTTTCTGAGGGAGCTGGGGGTGTCGGTTGAGGGGCTGGAGAGTGACCCAGAGTATGAGTCGGATCCAGAGCTGGACAACACAGTTGCGAGTCTGCGTCTGCATCCATTTGAGATCTGACTGTCGTTTGTACTGTTCCTTTCGAGATGCTTTTATGATACCATCGCCATCCTTTCCCGTTGCCGACAACTTCTCTCGACTTTTCTTTTTCAGCATGTAACATGAATTACCATTTAAGCCTGTCTATCTGACCCGATGTATGACGTGGAAGTAGAAACTAGGCTGGTCCGAGGCTCAAGGGTATTTAAATACAAGATATCTATCATAAAATTCATATAAAAGAACCACTAAAAAGACTAAAATATTATATGTATCATAACCAATGACTTTATATACGTAAAGCAAAATTTTGATATTCATATCTATGATATATACAAAGTTCACCAATCAACATGAGAAACATGATATTGTGCTCTGTGATTTCTAGTAAGGTATAGGACAGCCCAGCCTCCATCAGAAATAAATGAGGGCCTCTATGGGAATGGAGAGGGCTGCAATGGATCGTTCCTTCCTACAGTCCGCACACCCATCGCACCTTCCTGTATGGATTGCGCTGCGATTTTGGGAAGGAGCGATCGGATATTGGACCATATGGGAAGGCGCTACCTGCCCATCGCACTTTCCTCGTACAGAATCACAAGTTTCCATTTAGGAAGGTACAAGGGACGTTCCTATGCCGGGAGGAGCGACGGGCCTGCGGTTACCTCTAGTATCTATAAATAACCATGCTAATGGATCTCGAATCCCTTTCTGCCAAGTAGGAGTACAGGTAAAGAAACAAAGAGGTAGAACATGGAGAATCGGATCGCGTCGCACTAGTTGACTGGTTCAAGGCCGACTACGCAGTGTTCACCCAGCGGTTAGTCGCCCTCTACTAGTACATCCTAGGCCCATCCCAAGTAGTTAAGGCCCGTCGCCCATTATGCCAATGCCATGCTACCTTTACTCCAGTAAATACAACTGCCGAAATGGACAAATCTACCGAGCATCCCAGCTATATCACAAACAGATATACCAACATGGCCTCGGCTCGACACTTCGTGACTGAAACACCGATGCCTCAACCTGAGACAGCAGGTGTATAAAGCCAGCTGTTTCCCCGGCAGTTAGGCCTTAATCCTGCAGGATCATTAACAATGAAGCTCTCTACCCTCTTCCTCGCATCCGCATGCGCCTCCGCAGGATCGGCGGCAACCTTATCCCAAGTTCTCGACTTTGGCAACAACCCAGGAGACAATGAGATGTGGATATACGTTCCAGACCAGCTAGCTGCGAATCCAGCTGTCATCGTCGCGGTATGTCCTCCTCCTTCAGAGAAGTAAGGCAACAATGACTAAGTAGAACATGGATAGCTCCACGGCTGCCTTGGCTCCGCAGAGGGCTACTACAGCGAGGTCCAAGACCTCCCTCCTGCCGCTGACGAGAACGGTTTTATCCTCGTCTATCCCGGCTCCAACGATGACTTCCACTGCTGGGACGTCGCGACGGCTGAATCCCTCACGCATGACGGGGGCAGCGACTCCCGCTCTATTGTCAATATGGTGCAGTACACGCTGGATAAGTACAGCGGCGACAGTAGCAAAGTGTTTACGACGGGCTCCTCGTCTGGCGCTATGATGAGTCTTGTCCTGGCCGCGGCATATCCGGATGTCTTTTCCGGTGTCGCGGCGTATAGTGGCGTGCCGTATGGATGTCTGAGGGGCTCACCGGGGTCCTCCCCGTTTACCGCTGATCAGGCGTGTGCCAATGGTGAGGTGAGTAGGACTGCGCAGGAGTGGAAGGATGAGGTGAAGATGGCGTGGCCGGGTTATAATGGGACTTATCCCAAGGTGCAGGTGTGGCATGGGACTGCGGACTCGGTCATTTCGCCGAATAACTTCGACGAGGAGGTGAAGCAGTGGTCGGCTGTGTTTGGGGTGAACGTTACCAAAGAGGAGCAGGATAGCCCGCTGGATGGGTATACGCGGTCTATATTCGGCGATGGCAGCCACTTTGAGGCGTATCTTGCAGAAGGCGTTGGGCATGTTGTGCCGACGCAGGTGGACTCGACGCTGCGATGGTTCGGACTGATATAGGAATCATGATTCATGAATTAAAAATCTATAGAGAGAAAGTGGTATATCTATACAAAAAGCTAAGTCCACTTGGGCTGTGGACAGGTCCCCAGCGCGTTTGCCCTTTTATCAATCCTCTCCAGCATCCAGCCAGATCCATAGCCCTTCCTGGCCTCTCCCAGCCGGGCGTCTCGCCCAAAGACACACATCCCATCAGGCCTCTTCGTGAATTGCAGACAGTTTCGGTCCTTCTCGCAGAGCTGCCTGCAGGCCTCGACACTCCTGACAACCGTCCGCTCCTCCTCGCCCTCATTATCCCAGTCAAACAGGTTCCCCTCGATCATGCGCGGCCGGTTCAACTCATTGAAGACATCCTTCCACAGCACCGGCTCTTTCGCACCTTGACTACTCTGCTCCGCAACGGCGCCCTCCATCCTCGTGATATCCCGGATCTCATCCGGCTTGAGATGATGGAACGACACAGCAGGATAACACCACGGCGTCCGCCCATACTTGCCCGCAAAGGCCTCCACCTCCTTCGGCGGCGCAATCTGCAGCATCGGCCAGCTCCATTCCAGATTCACTCCTGCATCGCGCAGCAGCATCCCCAGTACACAGTCGCCCGCCCATTCAGACTCCGTAACCGAGTCCCAGTGGCTGCGCTGCGTCTCGATCAGGTCCGCGGCTTTGGAAATCGCAGGCCGGCTCAGTACGAACCCGCTGCCACCGTGCCCGAAAATCACATCCCGGATCTGCATCTGATTGCCCATGTAGTAGGGCTTCGTGTGGTCGAGGCGCTCCAGCCACGAAAGCAGCGAGGACCAGAGGATGTATGTGTCGGCCTCCATGAAGATGTACCACCTTAGTGACGGCTTGTTGAACAGCCGGAACGTGTGTTCGATCATCGGTACGAATTTCCATTTATCGAGCTTCCAGCCTGGGTTTGATTTCCCGAAGGGGGTGGATGGGTCGTCCGACATGTCGATTTGGGTGAGTCCATTGCGACCGTAGGATTTGACGCGCGTGTATAGGTTGAAGTCGGGGAGTTGGTGCAGGTGTGAGGATTCGTTGTAGAGCACGTCGTGCACAGGGATGTCGGCGACTTCCTCGTCGTAGTCGGACCAGACGATGTAGTTGGGGATGCAGCGCAGCGTGGTGTTGCGGTGGATGGGCAGTTTGGTGTGCGCTTCTGTCACGCCAGTTTTGAGCACCAGCACCACGTCGGAGAGGCCGGGTAGCGACGGGCAGTCGGCGGGGATGCGCCCGTTGATGGAGTAGACGGGGCCGCTCGGGTGGTAGTGGTTGTAGACGGCGTAGAAGTGTAGCAGCAGCACGAGGGCTGCGAAGATGTAGAGGCGCCGGTACGCCCGTTGCGACAGCGACAACATCACATCCGACACAGGTACACTACTACGACAAGGATGACAGGAATGTACAGTGACACTGACAGCGGCTACACGCAAGGGATAACTTTCAACTTAATAGATTCTGATCATGATCGACAGCGTCGTCATCACTTGGCGTCATCGGCACAAGCACCAACCACGGTTCGTCGACCCAAACTCCTCCCAACTCCTCTCCCTGCGGAACCCCAGTCCCCACGGTCCCTGAACTACTGACACAAGTGTGCAAAACTGTAAAACTGCGAAAGCCTTTAAAGGGGCTTACTGCGCCTCCAACACGCCCCGGTACCGCATCTTCCCGTCCTCCAGCGTCTGCACGCACTCCCGCACTCCCTTCTCGGTCATCGGGAACTTCACCACCATAGGCTTGATGCCATGGAACGCTGAAAACTCCAGCATGTCGCGGTGCACCTGGCGCGCGGCTACAATCCCCCCCTGCACACGCAAGCCTCGCGCCATTAGGTCCATATGCGGGAAAGTAAAGGGCTTGCCCGAGACTGTGAGCGGCGAGATCGTCGCCCGCGCATCCAGCACTGGCAGGTAAAGCTGCCAGTCCGGCAGCACGCTTGTGCTCACAATCAGATGGGTCAATTTGTGCGCACCGTCCAGCTTCAGCTCCTTTGCGCCCTTGGTCGCGTGGAACTCGTGCGCGCCCAGCTTCAACGCCTCGTCCTTCTTCGAGTCCGTCCCTGAGAACACCACGACGCGGCACCCCATCTTGTTCGCAAACTGGATCGCCAGGTGGCCAAGCCCACCGACGCCCACTATCCCCACGGTGCTAGTCTGTTTGACGTCCGCGATGACCATCGCGTTGTACACCGTCGATCCGCCGCACATCAGGGGCGCCGCGGACGCGTTGTCGAGGGCGTCGGGGACCCTGAATAAAAATGCCTCGCGCCAAACGGCGTGGCTCGCGAATGACCCCTGGTCCAGGTCTGCGGAGCCGTACATCTTGCGGTCCGGGCAGAAGGTCTCCCAACCGGACAGACAGTGGTGGCACGAGCCGCAGCAGTCGTGCTCGTAGCCCCATCCTACGCGGTCGCCCTTCTTCAGGTATCTGACTTCCGGACCGACATCCTCGACGTGCCCGACGCCTTCGTGGCCGAGCACCATGTCGGCGGATTTGAAGTGCAGGTCCGTACCGCACACCCCGGAGTGAGTGACTTTGACGAGGACCTGATCGCGCTGCAGAGAANTGGGCTTCTTGGATTGCGACGCGACGATCCCGTCGGAGGATCCTTTGTAGACTGTGAATGACATTTTTGACTTGGATATCTCGAATTGACTCGGATAGTAGAGTCAACGGAATTGGCGAGGGGTGGCTGAATGTGCTTAAGTATACTACTCCATGACATCACGATCCCTTCATTCATTCCAAATCGTTCGATCGCAGCAACGAAGGAAACGAAGGAAACAGCATGACCTCATGGGACTGTGGACCACCAATGCAACCCTCTCAAAAGGGCCTCCTTACCGAACCTCTTCGTCATGTCTGTTCGTGCTGGTTCATTGGTGCGGTTTTGAACAACCGCAGTCGAAAATCTCAGTTCATCCACACCGACAACCGGAACGGTCGCCATCCCACGGCTGCGTCCAGGAACTGCAGCTCATCTTCCTAATCATCGTCTCGTAGGGACGTTTGACCGAGGTTGAGTCGCGTGGCCGGGTTTCCGACCGTGAGAGCTGCGACCGCGACCGAGTCGGTCGGCATCATTCGAAGTTGGCGATGTGGCGAGTCCGATCGAGGGGTCGACGGCATTCCGATCATCGCCGATCGCACGACCTCAGCCGCACGTTCTGGTCAGGATCGCGGGGTCAGGCAGAATGAAGCCTCACGTCTTTTCGTTGTATGCGGCCTGCCCCTCTAGTCTGTAGGTGATATTTCGAGCCGTGCGTTGCCAGTCGGTGTAGAAGTGTGATTGTATAACCTGTAGTCCACGGTCCACTTCAGGTGCAGACGGTCACAGATAACTGACAACAAAATAACAAGTAAAAAGAGGAAATCTTAAGACGTCTTCACTCGTATCTATATACTCAAGCAAGGACCTTGGTGGCAATGACGCTCTCATGACTCTGCATCTATGTTGACCATAAGGTCCTCAACTCGTCCATTCTCTGCAGCAGTAACACAGTCCTTGAGACTCCCAAAGTGCACTCCCCGATGCACAATGCCCGGTGCATAATGCGCATACTTGGCCGAGTTGGTCATCAGGTTAACCACATCCTCCCTAATCGCCGACTCGGAGATCATGCACCAGCATGTATCTGTGATTATTTCGGCTCCAAAGGCCTCGACTCTATTCATATGTTCAGCAGCGCAGGCTTGGTCGTAGACTTGCCGGTTCGTAGTGATGATCATCTGCACCGATGATGCTTTACGCCTGCCATCACAGAGTTCACTCAACCGGGCGAACTCTTCCAGAGAGAAGTGCGGATTTCCCAACGAGATAAGCCCGACAGTCCCATCACTCGCCGTGGTAAGCTCATCCAACGCATCGCGTAGTTTCGTCTTCGTCAACTCAATCCGCGGCAATCCACCCGGATAGAACTGCGCCGCCTCAGGCGTCACACCGACAATGTGGAACATAGGCGCCGAAGCCGTCGTAGCAAATGCCGCGCCAAAGCCCTTCAAATCAGACATCGTCACCTTCTCCTTCATCCCCTCCAACCCCGTAATCAAAGGAATCCCACCCCCAACCACCTTCCCAACCGCATACCCCAGCAACGGCCAAAACGCATCTTCCATCGCAAGTACCTGGTCTGGCCTTACAGACACTTCAATGCAAACCTCAGGAAACCGACCCTCCGCCTTCTGCGCCCCGGCAAGCGGTGCCCTCCCTGTAAGCGCAATACAAACATCAATCAAGTCAGGGTACTTCTGCGTGCGCGCCCCAAGCACACTATTCGCAAACACCACCGCATTGGACTCTGCCCATCCGATACTCTCCCCGGCCTGCGGGATAGAATCTTCTAATAAGTACGGCGCACAGGTGAAGCTATTTGTCGCGCCCATGGCGACATAGCTGCTCGCGAGCCGGTTCGCTTCCCGCGCGAGGTCCTCGTCGACGCCGAGCTCGCGCCAGCGCCGCTGGTCAATGGAAATGGAGTTTAGAGTTGTGGGGACCGCGACGCGTGCACCCTGCTTGAGGAACGTTTGTGCAATGAGGTTACTTGCTGGGCCAGTGTAGATGCAGGCGTCGATGTGAGCGCGGGAGACCGGGGTGAGTTGCTGGGCGTTTTGGAGGTGGGCGTATTGTAGCAGTATTTGCATGGCGAGGGATGCGGCGGTGCCGTTTGAGCCCGTCAGGATTGCTTTGTCGGTTGGTGTTAGGTGGATGTTGTTTGTTGTGTCTGGGTGTGCGTTTGCGGTTTGGGGTGGTGGCGAGTCTGCTGGTTGTAGTGGTAGTGGTGTTTCGCTTGCTAGCAGGTCCGGGCCGTGAAAACTGCAGGTAGATATGTATTTCTGCGATCGGAGGGAGCTAAACTGCTCTGTGCTTACTCGGTAGACGGGGATGGAGAGGCTGAGGAGTGTTCGTGCGACGAGAACTCCTGTTGTTACGATCTCCTCGGCGTCTCTGAAGATGAGCGCTGCAGGGGCGAGTTGGTTCACCAGTAGTTCGATCATCACCAGACTTCCACTGCAGGATCCGCGAGTTGAGGGTAACACAAGGACCCTGTTCTTGATGTTTTGGCCGAAGAGAGGGTGGTGGTGGTCGATGATCTCTCCAGTGTCCTGTCCGACGCCTCCCCAGAAGCTGAGTGGCGTGGAAGAATACAGCACCTCGCCTGAGGCGGCGCCGTGGACAATCGCGTTTGCTGTTACCCTCATGTTGACAACTGGTGGAGTGCAGGTTGATGTTGCAGAGAGAAATTCTCACTTCTCACTTCACCTCCAACTTCTCCAACTCGCAACACTCGTTCTTCTCTCGGTTTCGACAGCCGCTGATAACCGAGTCCCAACAAAGAGACCCTGCCCCTCGTTTATATCAAAGAAATAAATACTATAGAAATTATTGGAGCATTTTAGTTGTTTTCCCTGTCATTATAGAGGTCCTATTGAAGGCCCGACATGGTTCGAGTATTACTGTGTTGGCACATATATATCCAACTGAGAGACTGATCATTATTTAGCGAAAGTCTTTCCAAACCATTTTAGGTCCTGACACCTTTCATACCGTTTATCCAATCAGCTGAACTACTGATTCTTTGCCAGAGTCAGGCTCCCCGATGGTCCGATGTCAACAGAGACATCCAACGCCGACGCCCAAACAACATCCGGATGAGCAACAGACAACCACGGGGGATTCTCCTACACTCTCCTCAAACACTTCGCATAAGCCTTCGCCCTGTCTTCATAATGAATCCTCCTTCTCGCCTCGCCAAATAACCTCTGCACTCCTCGTCATGATATCCTAACCACCACGTATTCTTCGCCTCACTCGACACCTTATCATCCAACACCCGGAACGTGCTATTCGGCGTTGAGTAAAACAACGCAAGGTCCCCAATTTGTTTACGCAGGCCAATCGATCGAGCATACTCCGATCTATTCGTCTCAACTTCAATTGAGACCGTAAACCCGACTGCTTCCAGCGAAGCCGCAACGAACCGCGAGATAGTTACCGCGAGCTCGGGCATCCACTCCGGTGTACAGAGCAGAATGGGCGTGTTGGTGTCAGCATCCTGTAAGAGAGACCTAGCTCGCCCAGTGTCAAACGGGATCGGCTCCAACTCTGCCTCCTTAAACCTCCGGTGGTACGGGCTTACAGTCGTTGCGGCGGCGATTCCGAAGTCCTAGCATACCTCCTTCACAAGTGCGACACGGTTAACGGCTAGATCGGCCGCCAGGCGGGCATTGGATGACTCAAAGACTTGCGCTGTGCAATTCAGATAATACATTGCAGATAGCGTACTAGTTATCCGCCTCCAGCGGAGATTTGGACTACAGTTCAGGACGTCGAGGTTATCGGCTCTTTGAGGTTCAGTGCCACATCGATCCTGACCGGTCTGAAGATGAGCCGAATGGGGATGATTCTCTGGGGCGTGGATGCAGCTTGATCAACGACTTCCAGTATGGCATGTCCGATGCCATCAGCTCGTTCGAACTCCGTTACCCTGCACGGACCGGTTCCAAGCACAGGTTTCCCAGCGATGTCAGTTTGCGACGGCCAAAACTCGGAGAATATATCCAGGATATCGGCGATTGGGTCAGGGCTTTCGACTTTTACTGTCTGGTCGCTCACTGCTGAGAATGTGGTGTGTTTGAAGTACTCCGCGTAGCTCCATCGCATACCGAAGTAATCTCGCGAATCAACGAAGCCATTGATATATGCCACCACCTCTGATGTGGTACAAGACTTACCGTCGTGGAAAGTCGCGTCGTCACGGATATGGAAGTGCCATGTTCGGCCGTCTTCTGAGTGCGTCCAATGGTTGAAGAGGCTAGGTTTGACGGCGCCTTGTGGTTGCCATCGGAGTAAAGGCTCAAATACCATTACTGGTTGATTACCTGGCTTCTTCTCACAATGATGATGTCCAATATCTTGCTTTCGGTCTGGTATATCCCCAAGGGAGGTTTGATGTTTGCGTATTATCTGTCTGATGCAGGGTCGGCTGCAACACCGGTATTAATTGTAAGTTTGCGCTACGTTCAATTTGGCACTATATGGTCTAGTTCTAGCGGTGGCAGAGTTGGGCCACGCGGGTTAATGCGGATGATGCGAGCTTAAGACAGCTTTTGGTGGCTACTGCCAATGTTGTTTCATATGCTTGGGTGCTTTGGGTGCCGTGTAAGTCAGTTGAAGCAGAGCTGCTAGGTTCAGGGCTAATGCGANTATGGTTTAGTGATTCTATTCCCGACGTATGATGCGCTGAAGTATAAGTACGGGTATCAGGTCTTGATATTGTTCGGTGGCCTTGCGATCATCAGTGTCACGGCCTTGTTGCTTATTTTTAGGCCAAAAGGCTAGGTAATCTTTGAAAGAACAGTTATTACAAAAAGCTCATTGATTGTTCCGTCGGAAAGGGGAGAAGGATGGTGGCCAGGGAGTTGAAGCTCAGCCAGTTAACTCCCAGGGCCCTAAGTGGCAGTTCCTCGGTACCCACCTACTTGTATACTAACCTCGGACTTGGTCTAACGAAAGGCTCAGCATAGTGGGAGCCTTGTGCTTACTCGTCGGAATATATGACGAGGCAAATGCCGGCCATGGTGCTCTCAAAATGTTCCCCCGATGAGGTCAGAAGTATGGAGATTGGTACCGGCTCTGTCTTCCGCCCTGGTTCCTGTTGAAACTATTCTCCTAGCTGAGTATATGGATAAAGGAGATGCGAGCAGGCCGCTTAGCATAAGTCATCCCATTTCGCAGGATGGACACAACCACGCCATGAACAGTAATACTTGAGTACTAGTACTCGGGACTATTTGAACGGCATTATAGTATATAGGTATCAGATTGAACTGGCGGCACCACCTTTTTCGCGGTTGGTAATAGCTTGAACGGGTATCGGCATTCCTTTTGGGCTTCCGCACAATCACTTTCTGGCCAACGCAAGAAGACACGGAACTCGATTGCTGGCTCAATTCGCACTAATTCGTCCAGCCATGGCGCCCACCTATCCTTCGCGCTCATTCCCGGAATGTGATCTGTTTCTCCAGTTAAATGCATCGTGAGTTTCTGTAACCCGGCAAAACTGGCAATAGCGTTACAACTATCACGCCAGGTACCAAGATCATAGGGGACATCATCGGCCCATTCGATATGATCCTTGAAGTCCCAGGTAAAGTGCAACGAACGAATCTGATTCAAACGTTTCCGCGGGAGCGATTGCTGGAGATAAATGGGCGTGTCAACGTGATTGATGTCGAATATATTGCTTTGGTAAAGCACCGGGATTGCTTCTCTATATATCATCCGACATGTCTGCAGCAAAGGGAGCAGGTTGGCCGGCTTCGAGGAATGCGGACTCTTCGGTCCACGATAGAAGCCAGGCGTTTTTCTTAGGGTCATAGGATCATGTGTGCTTCCCCAGCACCAATGCCAGCCTGTGTCGAGCTCGGGATCCCACTCCTCCACACACTCGACGGCGAGGAGCTTCTTCGAGCCCCGAGGAATATGTAACAGACGATTCCCTAGGAATTCGAACCAGATCTGAAGGCGAATTTCTGCTGGTAGCTGAAAGAGGCGCGATTGAGTTTGATCGAATGTCTGCTGGATAGATTTGCTAAATGGATTCCACGGGTGTATCGGCTCCCCGGAGCGTGGATTGGACAATGCACGGGGTCGCACCCGGGGGAGCTGTCGTGGCGCGTTGGTCTTGCGGTCCTTCTGCGTTTTCTTGATGTCCTCGGCGTTTCCACATCTCCTGCGCCTGCGAAACAACATCCTTCAAAGGTTAAAAGGAAATAAGGTACAAAGATACAAAGATAAACAAGTGCAAAGGAAAAGGAAAAGGACAGAAGGAGGGGGGCGGGCACGTGATGTGGTCACTGCGACTGCACCAAGTCAACCCTTCGATACACTGGAAGGGAAACAAGCGATACGCCGATATGCTCGTTTTGTTAAGAAGTTCCAGGCTTCCTTCAGGTCGCGAGTCTGTTTTCTGGGTTGTCGACAGGACGTCATTCGAAGACAACGCCAAGAGATCTATACTCCTGACAGACAAGGAACCTGCTACCTATTCTAGCATCCTGCATCTCGGGTCTACGCCCCTGAAGCCAGTATCGAGGGCCTGGAAGGGGTAGGAATAGGCAAAACAAACAAGGAAGGGGCTTTCTGTGATACCGAAGTGATGTCGGGATCACCCATTCCCATCCAGGTCCCCAAGCGCCGACTCCACTCTCTGATATGGGCGTCCTATCATTTAGCTTGGCGATCGACGATCCACGCAGACTGCGGATACTTTGGTGAAGTTGTGTATTATATCTCGCTGAGCCACTAGATTCGATCTGTTTCTACGTTATCATTGACGATGACGACAACTGCTGGTGACCCAACTACTCTCCGGACGGCAATGCCTAGTGCAACATCTGTTGATAACGAAGGATCGTCCCAATGTCATAACCTTAGCAAAGACATGTGTCTCGACGCAGCTGAAGGGTTCAAAAATGATTCAGAAGACTCTGATAACCCATACGAGCTGTTGACCGGAAGACATGATCACCTCTCATCTGATAAATGGGTTGCGCTGTTTGATTACCAGTGCATAGCAGTCCTGGAGTGCGATGACGACAGCCCTGGGATGAGTGGATTGCAAGCATATCAAGCGTAAGTATCCTGTAAAATTTACCCAAGGATTGTATTGACTGTGTCTCCAAACAGAATCCAAGATACGTACGACCAAGATGGGACAAATGTTGGGAAGTGCGGACATTCCTACCTCGACAATGGATGCCTTGTCGGGACTGACTACCACTTTAACTATTGATTTGGGGGTTTGAAGACCATTTATATCAAGACTAACCATTCCGCTTCTTTTCTGGGGAAGAAGGAAGTCGTCCTTCCTCTTCCTCTCCTGTCTATTCCTTCCACATTACAAATTTGAACATGGCCATAATACACATTCTCGTGTTTTCTCCATTTCTGTACAGCCTACGCATGCTATTCCGTGCCGAGCTATAGAGCAGTGATATACTAGGTCATGTTGTTGTTCTGTCGGTATTGAACTTTGATGCAGTATTTTGAAAAGCCCGTCTCTGTTCTGATTTCGCACATCAATATGGTTTCGCAGGAAACATAGAACTCATATAGCATACTGTAACCGACTGTACCAGACTACCATACTACAATGGAAAAGATTGAGCTGGTCCTGAATACATATCCCAGGGCCCGAGTTGTTTAGTCCGCTCACTAGAATTTCCCTTCGCATTACAGCCGAACAGAATTAATAAGTCCCTTGTATGGAGTATTCATTCGGACATAGCTAATCAACAGGCTATCGCTTCGGAGCATGATGCAGCCATCACCGCAGGAGAGTAAATTGAATAGAATAAAACGCACAATAGTGTCATCTATATGCTTGCCGACCGATCACTAACAAACTTGCTAAGCCGTGCACGATCCAGAATCTGGGCTTCAACTAAACGACCGGTCTCCTTGACATCCCCATCAACAAGCTCGTAGCGAACCAAAGTCGGAATGGCGCCGACATTCCACTTTGTCCGGTAGACGTTGGAGAGATCCTTCCACCTGGTGTGGTAGTCAGTATGAAGCGCATTTAAGTTAAGCATAGAATGAACATACTCATCTTTTTGGCCAACATTAATGAATGCAACCTGGGGCGCTTGAGGCGTGGAAAAGACTTCCTGCAGATGCGGCAGTGCGGCGACAACATCAGGACACCATGGCTTTCCGGTGTTGGGGTCGGGTGAGGCGTGGAAGGAGAGGAAGGTGACTGGGTTTTCGGCGGACAGCTGTAGAGCTGTCGCTGAGCTGGGGAGAGGGAAGTCCGTGATAACAGGCATTGTTGACAGTTGAAGTGGATAGATGGATGGAGGATTGTTTGTGGGCGAAAGAAGCAGGGAGTTGCTATACGGTAAAAGTGGGATGGAGTCCTGAGGCACAACTCCAAATTGGGGGATCACGCCCCACACACTCGGCGACTGGGCTCTTTGTTACATTGGCTACAGTGACATTGTCCCGCAAAATGGCTGTCCTCTCGCTGGGCCTTTCTTTCGGCCCTAGATTACACTTTCGGACATGGCTGGGTAGGACTGGGCTCACATATCCTTTATCTGGTCAATAACAGGACACTGGTGCCGTGATATAAGGCTTGCTTCTTCAGCAGAACTTGCTATAAAGACAGAATCTGCAGGTGTAGGGCCCAAAAGGGCGGTGATTTCAACCGCACTATCATCTATTCTGTCAGTTACTGTTCCATGTAGTTTGCCACATACAATAAACAGGGTGGCGGGGCTTGCGTCAAACTTCCTCCGGCGAAGGATCTGGCTCGGGACATAAAGGCGGGGATATCTCTCTCCAGCACTACCAAGAATAGGCTATGCAAGTGGACTAGCGGTATGAGGGTAACACCAAATTTTGGTTCAATCAAAACATGAGATTCTCCAGGGTTTCCAATAATACAAAGAACCATGCTGGTGTGACTAGCTTCCTTCCACGCTGGGCTCGGGTGATGTTCTGAGCATGACTAAGTAGCCCGTAGCCTGGAGAATGAGCGCTCATAAGAAGGGCTGAACTCGCAATCTTACTCTAGCCAGAGAAGAAATTGTACAATGGCGACTGCAGCTGAGCTGCGATCCACGGCAGCGTGCTCCGGCAGCGAGCCGCTACTCGTCTCACCCACTGGGACGTTCCTTGATCTGCAAAACGGCTATATCCCCTTGCTTACGGAATTCACGCTCGAGGACAAGGCGGCGAAAGAGTGAGGGAAGTGGACTGCTAGTGATAAACCCAAGGAGCCGGTTTATTTACTGTGTTGGAGGCTGTGCGCGATAATCGGTTGCTGCTACTCACCGGTCCCAGTGGCAGTGGAGTAGCTTTGTTGCTGCTTGGGAGTGCACAAAGGACAGACGGCTCGACCTGTCGCTCGCAATGAATTGGAGGTGTTGCATGTGGAATGTTGGGAGGATGTCGACATTTTGCCGTGTTATTTCGTGATAGAGTCGGGCGAACCCCTGGATGATTTGGTGGATGCTAGTATATCCAGGGTTTTGCATGACTCGGGTAGCTGGGAAGAAAGACGTGTTCGGAAGCAAGACATAGACAGAGGAAATGGGGAAATCAACCATGGTCTGAATGTCCTCACAAAACTCGTCTCGCTGCTTGAAGGGTTTGACCATGCCCGCCTACTTGTTTTAAGCGACAGCAAAGCGTTGTTGCACTGCGGTCTGCACATCCGGGAGGACAGGCCGAAGAGCTGCTTGTGGCACGTATCAGGGCAGCCTAAAGCCTGCTGGCTTCTGGAGTGGGAACGGATTTCGCGTTGTAGTTTCAGATGTATAGTGTTCAATTTGTAGATAGTTGTAGTAAGCAAGCTGTACAGAATGATGCATAGCCCACCTTAATCTCAATTTATAACCAGGTACAGGAGCCTCATGCTTCAGGCCGATGCAGGATTCACTTCAAGAACTGAATTCAGCGATGAGCAGCCTGCCCTGGACGAGGGCCGGTTTGTCCACAGTTGACAGTTTGACACTGTTGGAACGCCGATTGAACGCCGGCAGGAACGAAAAGAAACCCAGAGATGGGCCAATCAAAAGAGAGGCGCCTAGGCGGTGGAGTCACTTGATGGTTGATATCGCGGCCTCAGGCAGCACGAAAATTGCGTCTCCGACAACACGCGCGGCACTCCGGCCATAACAATCCAAAGACTCGAGCAATGGGTGTCATCGACTTCATCAAGGACATCATCCGTCCGGGAAATGGCGTCGACTACCCCAAACCAGGAGACAAGGTGACTGTCCACTATCATGGCTACCTGTATGACCCGACGCGTTCGTGGAATAGGGGGCGACGGTATGCTACCAGTATTGGCAAAGATAAGGACCGCGGAATATTCTGACATGCCAATACAGATTTGACAGTAGCATCAAGCGAGGCAGACCTTTCACTTTCCAAGTCGGGATGGGCAAAGTTATCAAGGGTTCGTTTTTGGCCATCTCATTGTTTGGATTCCCACTGACGACCATAGGATGGGAAGTTGGAATTCTAGGCATGAGCCTCGGTGAAAAGTCTTATCTTACTTTTGGCCCGTATGTGATTTTGGCCTTCCTTTCTTTGGCACTTGGCTGACACACATGAGCCAGACACTACGGATACGGCGTAAGGTACGTTGCATTTCCGTGTTGAGTGACTATATTGAGTGGGATTATGTGTTGACATCTCCTGCAGGGGAGCTCCACCGTTTATTCCTGGAAATTCCCCGCTGGTCTTGTAAGTCCCACTCGAGCTCTTCTGACCGGATGCTCATTTCCTGCAGCAACGTTGAACTGCTGGCTATCAACGGGCGAACTGTCCAGTCTGATGACTCGGAGTAACACTCCACCCATATCAAGCCAATGACACGGCTATCGGCCAATGATATGATCTCCCTTGGCGGGTTACATTCACTGTTTGTGAACCGTCATATTTTCGCGCCTCTTCTTCCCCCGCCACTGTGTTCACTGTGGACCTCGTGAAATGAAATTCATTGGAAGCGCCCTTCCACGTTTAGAAGAGGCTGACATGAAATCTCTTCGTGATCCTTGCTGGTGATCCAGTAGTGTCTGATTGTCCTCGAGCTCTTCGTCCTTTGGAGCCCCGAACTGCGCGTCCGCCCATCTAGATGCCAGGAACAATCTGATCAGGCGGTTCACACCGGATTCCCCCTTTCAGTAACTCGTCTTTACGCAACCACGGTTTTCTTTGTCCCGATTCTTGGCTCGGTTTCAAATTCCCTTGTGTGTTTCTTTCAGTCATGTGCCATTGTGGGGTTTAATTGAGTGCCTTGTATCCAAACTCTTCAGACAGCAACAAAGAACGGAGGCACAAAGAGATCTCTATCTCAACAACCGCCCTCCTGTTTCATAAGATAAGAATGTAGTTTCAATGCAGTCTCGCGGCCGAGGACATATATCTCATCGCACTCTGCATTGTTAGCAATAGCCCATTGTCAACGCAAAGCGACGTGCCTATTCAGGCCATGGAGCTCTCGAGCAGGGTCAGATGCGGCCCTGGCACTCACACGGCGGGGTTGTTCTTGCCCCTCGCTCTCCGGCTGCTCAGGCATCAAGCTCTGCTGAGCCTGGTGACGGCTCCCTGGACGGTTCTATTGACTCCCCGGATGGGGGACTGAGGCCATTGATACCTTTGACCTTGTCCCATGTCTTTCGGTCAATCACATTAATCGCCTGCTGTGTTGTTCCAGACAAGAGTAATTATTCTATAATTGGATATGAACGAGCCTTTGAGGCTCCCTCGATCAAGCTGCAAAACAAGGCCACATTGTTACGGATGCAGGTGTTTCCCTTCTGTTATAACCCACACTCTGTCTAGACGGGTATCCTCCTCGATCTTTCAAATTTTCTTACTATTTTCTTCCCCCTTCAATACTTCTCTTCACGAATATTCCTTTCTGCACTCCCAGGTCCAAGGACCGAGGGAAACAAAATGGTGCAAACCCGGTCTTCAACGCGCAACTCGCTAGAAAGCGAGGATAATAACACAAACCAAGAAAATGCCCATCAGCACCTGAAACCCGAAGACGAGAGCCAACTCAGCGAAGTAGCAAAGGGAAAGCGTCCCGTCAAGAGAAAGCATTCGGATGGCGACTCCGAACACGATGAGAAGAAGCATAAAAAGAAGACGCGAACCCCCAGGGGTGGGCAGCGAAAGAATTACATCTTCCATATCCCAATTCCCAACGCGAGGGACCTTGAGATAATCCGCCAGTGGTTCGAACGTCCTCAAGACCGCCAGTGCTGGGGCGTCATCCGGGACCACTTCTCTGCTCTGGAGACGCTCTGGGGTGAGGCCTACGGATGGGATCTACCCACGACCAGGACTGAAATGGATTACGGGTTGCTTGTCCAAACCATCCGCGAATACCGAGGGAATTTACCTCGCTCGAACGGGAAGACTTGTGACCGATGTGCGGTAAGAGTTACCTCTCTCACATCTTTTTGTTTCTTGTTGCTAACGGCTGGTTGCGTTGGGATAGGCCAGGGGCCAGGCAACGTGTTGCCACAACGGCTTTGATAAATGCAAAGGCTGTGTCCGGAACAGCGTACCATGTACTATTACAGACAAGCAAACTGGAAAAACGACAACCTTCCTTGGGACCAAGTACGAGAACGAACCTCGGTCAGATCCGGGTGCGATTGTGCAGTGGTGGACCCTCCAACAGCAACCGCGAAAGCTGCCGGCGAAGAAGACGGGGAATGAACATTTTAAAGACGTGACCCTTGGTGGCCAACTCGGGGAAACTCGTGCAGCTACTGCTCGTCCCTCTATCCAAACCCCTCGACACGGCTTCGCTCGTCGTACTCGGGGGAATGCAGCGATGACGAATTCACGGCAGCCCCCAGTTCAGCAGCTGAATCCCACATCCCTTTTCGTAAACAGTCCGTACGCAAATAACTCTGTCACTAACACGCCGCTCTACCAAGGCAGGGCCTCCTTTGGGGTTCAGCAGGGGTTGACATTTGATGGACATTATCAGACGCATCCCGAGTACCCCGTGCCGCCAGACTCAACAGGCTTCAATCTTCACTTCCCACAATACGATCAGGGAAACAATGGGATCGGACTGCCGCTCAGCCATAACCAGGACATGATGGGGAATTCGTTCAGCTACGACCCGAGAGTCATGATGAAGGCGATTCTTAACCTTCGCGCTGAAGTGCAGAGACTCGGCGGCGACACCAGTATTGCTGCAGATTTGGTAGTACTGGCTCCCATTCAACGTGCTCCTGCTACTTTAGATGGCCCGGCACCTTTTCCTTCTCGCCGGCGCTCACAATTCGCGAATACAACTGCAGCTTCTACCAGCAACAGTGTCACCTCTACGTCGCAACTGTTCGAAGACTTCGACGACCTGGAAGATCTAACAACCCCGGAATCAGGGTTTCTCGATCCCAATACGCGTCATTCAACACCAACATCGGCTGAGCTTGAATATAACATCCAAAACCAGACTACCGGTCCGCGGTTGTTCAGTTCCACTGCATACCATCCAGCACCAACCTCGGCGCCATTACTAAACAACATTCCGCATCCAACTCCAACGCAAACGCTCTTCCCATCCGATCTACAAGACTTCCAACTGGAGTCGGAATACACAAGCTTTCCCTCCAACGGGGAACAATTTGGACAACCGCCCTCGGGACCCCCTGTCGACCCAAGCATACTGCACTACTCCCACAGTCTGGGGCTCGACACCGGAAATACACTAGCTAGATCTCGACTAGAGTCCTACGATGTCAACGGAGAAGCTACATCCGCCCTCCAACAAAAAGAAACCATCAGGAGATCGCGACTCAGTGTATCTGCTAACCCTGAGCTTGGTGGTAATGGGGCCGTGGCAGACGGGGAACCCCGCGATGTGTCTCTGCAGTCAACGAAAGAAAGACTGGGTGAGCATGTCGAAGAGGTGCTGCGCGAGAATGCGTCCCAGGACCCGTTTGAGGTAGGCTGGACGGTGGAGGCTCCGGCTCAATTCGGCCCAATAAACACTCATGTCAATGATGAAGGTTTGTCTGTGCTTGATGATCAGTCACGGCATGACCCTTTTGCTGTTCCTCAGTTAGATGGCACGCTGTATGGACTGTCGGACCATCTTACGTTTTAGGTTTAAACATCACGTTGCGATACGAAAATGTTTATGATTAT
This sequence comes from Aspergillus sydowii CBS 593.65, assembly GCF_001890705.1. Lineage (NCBI taxonomy): Eukaryota > Fungi > Ascomycota > Eurotiomycetes > Eurotiales > Aspergillaceae > Aspergillus > Aspergillus sydowii. The sequence continues at coordinate 765,650 of NW_024467868.1, forward strand.
TTCTCGTGGTTTGGTATCATCATTAGCAATGGCGTCTTGGTACAGTTTGAACTTGGTGTTTTGCTCGGATCTGGGGATGCTGGCGTTCTCTCGGTGGACGTTGTCTTTTTTTTACCATTATTCTTTCTATTTTATGGCTTTATTTACGATGTCCGGCTAATCTTTGACAGACAGACGCCATCGCACATGTACTTAGCATAATTATCCAGCTTAAAACCGAAATGCCCTAAATCTCTCCTAATGCAGTATCCGCCTCGTAGAGTGGTAAGCCAACAGCGGTGAATAGTATTAATTGCGTCAGCACCAACTAAATAAAGATTAGAGCCCCTATTTAAGCCTCGCGGATCACTCTCTTGGCCCTGGGAATTTCCCTCCTGGGCAAAGAGTGAGAGGCCTTGGTGGCTGTAGTGTTGGCTGCACAGCCCGATCGGCGGGGGCCGAAACGCGCCTGATAATCAACGAGCACTCTATTTGAGCTGGACATTTCCTTTTCTTTCGAGATCTTTTCGTCGCAAATATCTATCCTCATTTATCGTATCCCCTCCATCGTCGACTCGTCATAGGTACGCTTCACATTCCACTTGGTGAACTGTCAGTATTAAGGTCAACAACAGACTCCTACCATAAACTCGTTAATTATCAACCCCACCAAAGAAGAAATATAGGATAACCAAAATGTGTCTCGCACTTGGTTTCATGAACTCATACGCCAAAAAGCATCACGAGAAGAAAGCGAACAAGACCGGCGGAGAAGATCAATCCCCTCGACCTGTTATGGCCAATGCTCCGGCTCAGACAGCAGCAACTGCCCAGGGAAGCGCGCCGCCGGCACCTCAATAGACCATGGGACCCGGCTTTGAGAAGGGAAGTTGCTAGGGCTGGTAATTTGTGAGACTATGTTTGGGTTGAGTACAGTGGAGTTTCGGCTTGGATTTTGTTGCTGGTATCTATTTTGTGTGGGAATTGTTTGTTCGGCCTTCATTTGTTGATATGAATCCTTGTTGCCCATCAACCAAGATATCCCGGATTATAATATTACAGCGAGAAACACTTTTTATAACTCATACTTGCTGCCCGAGAATGCAGGAACCAGACAATTCGGCATATCGCGCGCAATCTGGCACTTGAATCGCCACCCGGTACAGTGCCCAGCTAGCATGACCTTTGGATCAAACTTCTTTAGGTCTTGCATCGTTGATTCGAGCTTTGCCTCTTGCGCATCTGCTAGGTGGTACCCACCTACGACGCTATACAAAGGCGCCCCATTGCCTGAAGCTACTGCATCGCGACAGGTGTTGACAACCCCGGCGTGCCCGCAGCCCGTGAACACGACTAGCCCTTTACCTGCGCACGAGGTTAATCATGAGAAAGCCATCGAGACTATCCCGGTATTCAGTGCATTGGGTACGTACCTTTCAGCTTGCACATCACATAGCGCTCGTCCATTATCATCGTATCCTCCTCCCAGTTCCCCCTGGAGTTCTCGTACCGCAATCCGCCATAGATACCATCTTCATACGGCGTCTCGCGCGGCACTTCCCCCGAAACAAGAAAGAAATCATCAAGTACTGTATGCGGCTGGTCGCTCTGAATCACGGTAGCACCAGCGGCCTCAAGCTCGGCAAAAGTCGGATCAGCTTCAAGCGATATAGCCATGTCGCCAGCCTGGACGCCTCGGAAATCCGGACGGTTGGGATGGACATCCATTGTGACCTTCTTGTTCGGCTCTTTGTTCTGCTGGATTAGTTCGATGGCGCGGACTAGGCCGCCTGTGTGGTTTCTTCATTCAGCTCTTCTCTTATTTGCCTTGCTCGATGGTTTACTGCCATGGATGGGGTGGGATTCAAGCGTACCAGAGTGATCGCGATGGTAATGCGACAGCACGATATGCTCGATTTGGCCAATGTCCGAGCGCGAACGACGAGAATTCCGTTCCCAGACCTCACCCTCTGGACCGGCGTCGAAGAGAAGAATATGCTTTTTGTCTCCTTTTGTTGCGATCTGTGGCTTTGTTAGTCTACATTCTTTCATCGCGGTAAAACCGGAAAGCAGGTAAAACAGACTATGAGCAGTGAAAGCCCGTGGGCAGCGCAACAGATATTATCCATGCGCATTTCCATCGTTGCCCCATCGCGCTGCGTGCCGGGGGGTAAGGGCGAGAGAGGGATACCCATGAACTGGCTCGCAACTTTGACCGCGGGGTTCATGCTCGGTGTTATGGGGTCCAGTTCGTCGTTGACGAGGACATGGATTTGCAGATTGTCGATTTCAGTTAGCATATTGGCGGCGGTGATGTCGTGGGTTGTTTCGTGATGTTGCGTCGGGATGCGAGTCAAAAGATTTAATATAATGCTGCGAGTCTCGACTACGCCTTTATTGCTAAGCAGCCGTCAAGAAATTACCTGACTTTAGGTTGCAGCTAAATTACCAGTGGATTGACTGTCAATTGCCGAGCTCGCCTTCCATTACGTCAAATATTCAATTCCCGGGTAGTCGGCGATCAAACCGATGGCTCGCCGAACGGCGGACCCATACTAGACACAAGACATGGACTTCAAATTGATAAACATGCTAGTAAATACAGTATACTTCCCACTCCAATCGGACGCAAAGAAGCAGAAAGAGGGAACTCAAGAAGCAACAGATTGTGCATCTTTCTCATGCAATGGAAACACCTGTCCCCAAAGCCCAAACGTCAACAACTGCATGGCCGCCCTCCCCAGCTCAGCAACAGTCGGCTGATACCCAGCTTTATTCCCACCCTCCGTCTCACTCACTCCATCCCCAGCTAGACAGACAGTCCTATCCCTTGGCAAGTATCGACCGGGGTTGAAAACATTCCAAAGCAGCGAGTTCGCCAGCATGACCGCCGCATCGAAGACATAGAAGAACCACTCGTATCGCAGCAGTGGACTGAGGTTCCGCATTTTGTCCACGTCGTCCGTGTCTAGCGCTGTATTCCCGGTGTGTTCGACTATGCGATAGATACATCTGATTAGAATCAGGGTCATGCTAGCGTAGAGCGTGGTCATGAGAGTCGGTATTTTCCTCTTCTCCACTGGGGCTCTGGAGGTTATACATCGTCTGTGGAAGAGCCCGGCGACGAATATGAAGATTGTTATCACGCATAACTGAATACTGATTGCGACGAGGATGAGGATGCTTCCCAGATTCTGCTTGTTGCCTTTTGGGTTCGATGTGAATGCGACGCCTAGCGCGTTGATTGCTTCGACAGTACCCATGAGCGCGCCGAAGATGCCGAGCACTTTGCCTGGAGATATTGGGGCGAGATGGGGGACGTAGTAGAAGATTCGGCCGAGGATATGGTAGTTTGCGAGCTCAAGTAGGGGACTAGTGGAAGAAGCTGGGTTAGTTGCGTTTCTGGTAGGAGTGCGAGTGTCCGGCGTACGGGCATATGTTGATGAAGACCTGGCTCATGATGTAGATCGTCATGGTTTGCTGGGGGGTGTCGGTGGTGTATATGTAGTTGTATGCGCCGTATTCGCGCAGGGCATATCCAGTCGTGAATATAAGGGCGCAGAGTGGGTGGAGTCCGATGATTGTCCAGGAATTGTATCGACTAATATTATTAGTTGGGGCCACTAGACAGTATGCTAATACTTACCAACATTGCCATAAATGACCGGCCGCTGAAGTTGCAAACAGCACAGTGAATAATATGGGTGCGCTCTTGTTCGGGGCATAGACATACAGACTATGAGGGACTGTGTGGGTTAGCGAAGGGCTGCGACTAAGGTGAAGGACTCTTACCAACTTCGCGGTCTGCCATTCTGCAAGTGATGGTTATCAAATTGGTATTTGGAAAAGATGAATCTCTGTAAACTGAACACACTGGGCAACGCTTGTGTTTCTCCTTAAGTATTCGTCTGTAGATGGTCCTCTTTTCCCGATTGAGCGAAATGACCTGCCAAGCCGCCGATCTGAGCTTAAGAACAGCCACGCACTGCGCAGTACAGCCTCGTCGGGCGCTCGTCGATATGTACTGACAATTTTTTATAATAGGTCTTATTACTATTCGTTGACTATTCAAGTTTCCTGAATCCAAGCCTATACAGACTCTTCTGCAGCATACCACTCCAACCCCGCCAAAACACCAATATCCCCCTCATACCCACTCATTAATCGTCTGGTTCTCAATCGTCGTCTCTTTATTCCCATTGATCGCAATATCAATCATGGCCCTCGCCAGAAAATCCATCCTAACTGACGGAAACAAGCCCCAAAGACGATCGCGAATTGTCCCCTGTGTAGACGGAACCAGCCCAGGGCGCATAATATACGCCTCGAACGCATCTGGATTCGCCTCAGCATGTCTCAACAGGACATTCTCCGACTCACCCTGTATTTATCAGTATGGTCCATGACAGATAACAACATATCATAACATAGGGGTAGTAGACAGTCGGGGGAAAACAAACCCTCAGCCGACGAAAGTTGCCCATATACCAAAGCGACTTATTCTGGTCCCGTTCTACACCGGAACCGCTGATATACACAAATCGCAGTTTCCCATTAGGAGCTGAGGTCGAGGCGATATCTGCCATATTCGCCGCCGCTGCAGCAGGGTAATCTACAGATATAACGCGGGTGCGTTCGTCGTTCCCGGCCTGGGATGGGCGTAGGCCGATGGACCACAGACAGGCACTTGCGCCTTCCAATTCCTCTCTTAACTTTGGGTCTGAATAGGAGAGAAAATCTTCATCTTTCATGAGGTGGGTGCGGAGCTTGTCATTTTTGATGTCCAGGTCGCGTCTGGTCAGAGCGATGATGGAGGTGATGGATGGGTGGGCGATGCATTGCGAGAGGATTTCCTGGCCGATGTAGCCTGTTGCGCCTGCGATGATTACCTTCATTTTGGATGGAATAGTTGTGAAATGATGGTGAAGTGATGGTTGGGAGAGGAATGTCAGACTGGACGCGATGAGGCCGTCCCCGTTATGTCCTTAAAGCCCGCTATCTCCGTTGTTGATCACACACACCGATGGTCTTCAGCTGGCGCGCCTTAGTATTTCACTTCTGCCTTGCGGAAATTATTTTCTGTGCTTGTTCTTACTTTAATAAAGTACCATGGTAGGAACACCTTTTCCTCGGTCTTCGTAAGAGTGTGGCGAGTTTTATCCCTGCCGATATATATATATCGGCGGAAGGATACGGCGACATTTATAATGTAATAAATGATAGCAAGAGGATCTTAAATTGATGTTACTAACGCAACTTACTGTTTCCTGCCCCCTAAACTATTAAAGGCCGGAATATTCATCAGAAAGACTATATAGCCCTTACGTTATATGCAGGCGTGAAGTCGTACGAACGGGACAATCCGGCGTGTCCGACTGGTGGCAGGTAGGTATGTGGACCCTTGACCGATGCAGATTCCGAAAGTCAAGTCAAGCATGGGACAGGTATCAGTAACTGCATAAACGTGAAGCTTGCCTCAGCTCCTGCTGTGTTACCGATGGGAGTTACACGAGGGAGAGAGCGTGCTCGAGGGCGCAAGGAGTGTCATCTAGAAGGAATTGTTGACAGGGAGCAGCAGGCTATGGACAGCTATAGACAGATGAGTGGTTTCTAGAACTTATGTGGTGCAGAGGTCGCTGGAAGAGACGGTGACTCTGATATCAACTGCCCAGTATAGGATGGACTACCGAGGTGCACTTTGCGATGAACAAACAAGAAAGACAACAATTGTAAGCAAAAGGCACAAAGTTTCTCACCATCCAAAATGATAGCAAGAACCATCAAGGTGAAGTATTCTAATCAGAAACCAATCCCCATTTCTGCAACCTTGAAGCTATTTCCACCATCTGCCCGAGACCCATGCTGCCGGTAAGCGATTTGAGTTCCTCAATACGGCGATCACGCTCTTGAACCAGCTTGGTGAGGGCCTCTACCTCATGACTAAGGTCGCTTATGCGAGTATCGCGCTCTGTTACTTCCTGCAGGAGGGCCTCAGCCCGGGCATTCTGGAGACGGAGCTCCTCGTCACGCTTTGCTACCGCGGCCTTCAGCTCATGTATTGTCCTAGGACCGACGGCGCCTTCTTGGAGCTTCTGTATTTGGGACTCGTACTGGACTACCTTCTTGTTAAGATCATCTATCTGTCGGGTGAAACCAGCGATCTCATCTCTCTTGCGAACTTCGTGCCTTTGAACCTCGTGGAGCAGCCCTTCCTTCTGTGCTGCGTACGACTCTGCAATTGCTGCTAATAGTTGTACCCTCCTAACTAGAGATTGTGAATGATTGTGAGCTTCTTGTGCAAGTTTAGACGCTATCTCGCGGCAGGAGAGACCAGCGTCGAACTCAAATGCCGGGTCTGTCCACTGGTGGCCCGTGGGGAATTCATCTATCTCCATCTCACCCAATAGTGCACTCAAGGGTGGTGTGGCTGGGAGTGAGGCTGCGGTGATAGTGTTGGCAGCGACAGTGTCTGGTGTTGGGTTTTGGACATAGTCGCGCCCCGTTCCGGCGGGCTCAGATACGGCAGTGGTACTTTCCCGCTCTTGTGTTTGTTGGCTGAGGGGTGCGGTAGTAGCTGTGACGAGCGGCGTTGTAAATTGATGACCATCTTCGCTGCTAGGAGTGGAGGCACCCGAAGCAGATGCGTCGTCGGGGGCAGATGAAGAGCTGGGCTGAGTGCGAGCAGGTAGAGGTATTTCCACTGATATAGTGCAGTTTGTTGATGTATCAGCCGAAGAGTCCCACTTGCGGCGATTGGCATTTAACCGGTTAGCTGTTTGCCTTGCTACGCTTCTGTCGGGTTGGGCTTTGGCGGCGGGTGAGTGTGTTGCTACATGAGATAGACTCTTCCTGGGTTCAGACGTTGGAAGAGTACTCGGAGGCTTTGGGGAGAAAGGCTGAGGTTGCCGCCTGTCGTCCAAACTCGCAGTTGCCGGACGCGAAGGGATTGGCTGTGATTTCAGTGGACCCTTGCTGGTATCCTGGATAGATTCGCGTTGTTTAGCCGGCAGTGCGTGTGGTGCACTTCGACCAAGGTTTGTATTCGCCGCCGGTAAAACTACATCTGAGACGTCCCTTTCGATGGAGCCTTGGGCGACAGCTGTGGTTGAGCGTCTCTTCGGAGACGGCATAGACCTGCGCCGGTACAGAGGCGACCTCTTCATCCTGCGACGTGGTGTATACTATCCGGGAGAATTAGCATGTTAGCAGCGATGACACAAGCCATAGGATGGAGTACTGGATCACTCACTGGTGCTGTTTCGCCGTCGACAGTGATATCTCCGGCACCAGGGTCACTATCACAAGTGTGCTCACTCATAGAGTCGGACGCGCCGGAATCGGAGTCCTTGTCAATATCCATGCCCTGCTTGCTGTTGTCTCTCGGTAGACTTTGTCTCGTATTGCTTCTGGTGTTAGCCTTCAGGTCGGAGGAATCCTCGCCGAGATAGTCTGAGTCGTCACTGTCGTCTGCAATTGTATATCGAGCCGACTTGCGTCTCCCGCGTCGTTCCGGTATATCATCGGCCGATCGTTTGGCAGGCACTGTAGGTTCTGGAGTCTCAGTCCCCCGTTCCACTGCTCGAGCGGGCCTGTAGCTCACCAGCTCGAGGAGCTGTCTGCTGATGCCGCCTACAGTCCGACCGGGAAACTGATTTTCATATTCCTGTTTCGATAGCGAGAGCCAGTTAGCCATAAATTCCTCCTAGCTTATACTGAAGATGCCAGAGAGCCTTTTAATGCATGGTCCGATACCAGGGAAGTATTAAAGGGGTTGACCGACCTGCCCGAAACGATTCGCGGAAAGACCAGGCCGTCTTCTATACAACCGGAGGAGGAGGGCATTCTCTTCTGGGGTCCACGCCTGCTTTTGGGAAGACATCTAGGACAGGCGCCCAACCGTGTTGTGTTATCGAAAAAAGAAATTGCGCTTGTGTTATTCGAGCGCGTTTTGTTTGATTCTCAGTAGGTATCGAAGGCGACAATTAACAGAAAATGATGCAGTGGCACACTAGGCTCATACGGGGTGACAGAAGGGGAATAGGATCACTGCGAGGTTCTTCGAGATATCGAAGCAGTTTGGCGAAGGGCAGGAAGGGTCAAAGTAGTGGGGATCATAACATTGAGAATATGGGCAGCATCATGGCAGTGAATTGCAACTTGAACGGGCCAATAAAATGCCAGGAACAGGGAATATCTGCATCCAATTAGGATCACGGTAAATTCAAGGCTGCCAGGCACCATCAGGCATCATTTGTATAGTAGTAAGGATGTTCAATTATTCACCGTGTGCCTGGTATGCCCTATCCCTCCAGAGCATCACAGAGGCATTTCAGTATCTCAATGACTAGTGCCCATGATTGAGCCAAGGAAATACTGGACAGGTAGAGACCAAAGCATGAAGTCAGACCCAGAAAAAGATAACTAGTCAAATGTAGGCCTAAAATCATATCTCACACAGCCGTAATCAATGTATCCCCCCGCACCGCCGTTGTTGCCTGTTGATATCGTCAGTCCAACTCGACATCAGGACAAGGTATTGAACTTACACTTCTCCCAATCCTCACGGAAAAGCCGAAAGCATGACTCGTCCGAGTGCCCCTCCTCCTTCGGCCATCTCACATCAAGCTCCTCCCCCTCGCAGTCCTCAATCCAGGATATAGTAAACGCCAGCTGCGTCCCGCCGTATGTTGACTTGAACTGAATTTTCTCTGAGCCCGCCTGCATCTTTGCCTTCTCATCGTCGAGCTCGGTACAGGCGAAAACATAATCGCGCATATCATATATCCGGACATCCCCATGGTTACCGAATGCATCCTCGTCATGACATACTCGCTCCTGTAGTCCATGCTGGGTAAAGGTCTTGGTATTGGTGATTTTATATTTCAAGCTTCCGTTGCAGGATGTGTATCTTGCGTTGGCAGAGGCTTGAATGCTGTGACTGTCGATGCCTTGGCCTGTTGCATACTGAATCAGTTGGTGAACCAAGATATAAGCGAGTGAAGCTGGGAGAAAAGATCGTACATGTACTAGTCATGGACTTGAACGCCGCCTTGCAGTCCATCTCACAGTCTTTGCCAGGATCAAGCTCGAAGTGGAACTTGTAATCTGCGTACGCTGACGATGAAACGTCCTTAGCTGTTAGATCCTGGCTGCGCTTTTTGTTCGTGTCGCCGCTGCAAAACTTGTCGGCCAGTTGGTTCAGGAATGTGGCATCGACAGACAAGGCATCACTGTAGTCCTTGCTGGCACAAGTAACATCAGGCTTTATGTCCTCTCCCTCCTCATCGCTATCCCCTCCATTCTGATAGAAATCCTCCATTTTCTTAACCAAGTTCACTAGGTTCTTCTGCATTTCACCAATATCTTTGGCCGTACTCGTTGAAGTGATACGGTCTATAAGATGGGAACATTCACAGCCTTTATATTCGTTCTTCATCTTATTAGTACCTCATAAAGAAAACAGCGGCGGGGTGCCCACTTACAGTGGTACATTTACTCTCTTCTTCATCTTCACCCTTGCAGTAATCATAATTGCAAATCAGCAGCTCTTCCTCCGGATCCGGACATCCAGCCTTGCATTCGCAGCCTTTGTGGTGTCCCTGAATAAAGCATTAGCGCCTAGAGTGGGAAATTTCCCCAATAGGGTAGGGCGAAAAAAGAACATACAACCGTACAGGACCCATCCTCACCCTCACAATCCTCATCCGAGCAACTGGGTTTGTTATTGTCTTCTTCCGCAGGACATTCCTCTCTACAAGGACATCCTGAGTGGTCACCTTTGGTGCACCAGCGCTCCAGCGGCTCGCAGTCCTTGCAGCTTGTTGTAGCGTAATCATCCGGACAGGTCTGCTTTGGATTAGGGACTGCAGCTGGGGGTGCTACAAATCCAACTGGGATAATGGGAAATGGAATTATGGCTGGGACACCAGATCTGATTCCTCTCAGTCGTTATTAGTAGTTGGAAGGAAATGGATAGGTCGGTATCCTGTCTAGACAAGGCAGGACCAGAACATGAACAAGGTAACCACCTACCCAGGATCACCTGTCTCCTCTGAGATGCATTTGCAAATCAAGCCACATTCCCCTTCGCCATGGGTTCTTAGACAGGCGTTATAGGTGGACCTCCACCCCTGTGCCAGTTCATTGTCGCAGAACCCTTTTTGCCTGCTGTCTCCTCCGCATTCGGAGCATTTTTGCAGCTTTCTAGGCAGCGCAGAAGGTCAGCTGGATTGGACTTCATGTATAAGAAGATAATACTCTTGATATGACCTACTCTGGACAGTGGTTCACCGCAAATTGATCTTGACGTCGTTCGAGCTCGACGTTTGGAGGTCTGGGGCCTTTGGGAGAAGCCCACGCAAGGTGGCTTACTAGGCAGGTAAGCGCGAGGATGTAGCTTTGCAATCTGGTCATTTCTTTGGACTTTGTGAATACAATAAAAAATAACTATGTATGTTGTAAAAAGGTACTGAACGAATGATGTCCAGATCGGAGGGGTTGTTCGTGACCTATATATCATGGAACTGAACCACGAGAAGATATCTGTTGATGTTAACCTTGTTGGACAGCCCCCAAAAATGCGGTAACATTATTATCGCAAATGCTTTTGAGAGGGTGCTTGATGGTTTGAACAACTTGCCGTCAAAGGGTGGCCATGCCCCCCCAGTCCACCCTGTCTAGTACCATGCAGGTGCTAGCCCCCAACAAAACGCCGGGGTTCAGGGTGCTGATCGTGCCGCAACCCTCCATGACAGCAGGTTCGGCCCGTGCAGCTCCAACGTACAGGCCAACTTCGCTAGAGTGCGGGGCCTCCCCAATCGCATGTTTTGTGTATACTTGGTGCCAACGCCATCCGCTCACGCCACAACCCTAATTGCTCGGGTCCTGCCGCAGCCCCGAGGATCCTTGCATTAGGTGGCACTTCCATTCCCATGCCCCCATGCTATTCTTAGATTAAATCAACACCATATACTTATCGGATACTCCGACACGGATTGCCATGCGATGGCGTTACGTGAAACTAGTCAAGGATGTTTGTCTCAATTCCAGCCCCATGACGGCTTGGTCTGGCCTCCAAGTCGCTCGCTACCCGACCTGGTAACCACCATGATTTACATACATTATCAAACCAGGCTTTCACAGCCGTGGTGTTGTATGGTCTCCTCCGGCCCCGGCCCTCATCTCAAGCAGCCCTGCGGACCCCAAGGGCACCATCATGATAGTAGTCTCTTTCCTAAATAGGTTCACGACGCAGCACTAACACCGTGCCGCGATTTAGACATCCTATAACTGTGTATTATTATGCTATACGTGGTGATTTCGTGTTGGATTCATCATCACCATAGCCTTGGCTTGGGGGCTGTTGAGGACGGTGACTCTGGCCTGGCTGCAATGAGGACGAGAATATCTAGACGCCCTAGTTGAAGAAGACATAAATATCCCTTCCCAGATGTGGCTATTCTCTTGTCAGAATAGTATCCAAATTTGCATTTACCCAACTCCCATCACTATTCCCGCTATAATGACTTGGACCAGAGCCATATTGCTGATTCTTCCACTGTGTATCAATGCCTACTTCCTGGATGAATCGTGCGAGGGTTAGCACACTACTCTACTCACCACCGGGAACACCCCTTTAGAAATGTGCTAATATTTTGTCCTCAAGCGGTTATCAACGGCGTGGATGTCAAGGAGTCCGTCAGATTCGCAATGGAGCTGGCAAGAGGTGCCCAAAACGAGATCGATAGCGCCGAGGATAAGAATATTAAGGAACTGAGGAGTTGGCTTTTCCCGGATGACGATCTGGACCTAGCAGACAACAAGAGTACGTGATCTCAACATCCCGTCCATATGAAGCCAAATAACCCTGACGGAGCAGAGATATACGAAAGGGTCCAGCTCTTCGAGACATTGGACCAACCCAGCACAGACGATGTCCCCCAGCCCGTAAGCATGTCCAGGCTACACCGTCGCCATTCAGGGGTCACATCTAATGAACATCCCTTCCTAGACCATTTACTGTGACCTATCTCGCTGGAAAGAGGTCTCAGCGATCGGTGACGACGGGAAGAAGGTAACGAAGCTTCAGAACACAAAGACACGCAAAACTTTCAGGGACGATGCCCACATGAAAAGCTACGAGAAATGCAAGAATGGCGACAAGACTTTGGCCTTCACAACATACTTCGGCAAAGGCATGTTGGACATGCAGCTGTGCCCTTGGTTCCTGGACAAACTGCGCAACCGCGAAACCCCTGCCCCGGTCAATATGATCGGTGGTCTACCGGAGCGTCCAGAGAACGGACCTACTTATGATCCCATGGACGACTTCCGTGAACCTGAGACGCCTGATACGATGGTCTTGGTTGAGCTTCTGGATTCTGTGCTGTTGCATGAAGTCAGTCCTTACTTTTCTCTGCTTTTCTTTGTTTTGCAGTAATGTATACTGCTCTATGACTCGCTGACACTCTTTCTGTCGCAGTTCACTCATGCACTGTCAGAAAAATATGACTCAACGGACGATTTCGCCTATTATTGGGATCGCTGTGTTGCAGATGGGTTCCAGGCCAAAGGCTGTTTTAATGCGAATTCATATTCGTTCTTTGCTGTTGGTGAGTGGAGGCCCCAACATTTATCCATCTGGATTATCAGGTAACTCACTGACTTATAGGTGTGCATTTGATCAATCGCTATGAAATGAAGTGGAATAAGAAGGGCTATGTTGTGGCGCTGGATGCAGCAACAACGAAGCGAGGTATGGATCATCTGGTTAGAAGACAATGGGCTGTGTGATAGAACAGGACGGTTTATATTGTTGATAAATGACTGCCTCTGTCAGATATACTTTACATCGATGCTATTCCAGCTTTAACAGCGGCAATAGCTTGCTCTGTCTTATCAACAGTTTAGAGATCACGCCGCGCCAAACTGGGATGTTCATAGATTCTCAGGACCGTATATTCGTCAGGCTGATTAGGTTTCGGTTCGTCTTTCCTTGTGAGCTGGAACGGGGAATTTCGAAGCAATTCCTTTGAGGCTTCATTCTCCGGCCACGTCGCTTCGACATTAAAATCCTGCAAGTGATGAACCTCCATCAACGGCGCAAAGAGCCTCCTCTCCTGCTCAGCAGTCATAAAGTTCCCCCCAGGATCTCCAGCTTGTTCCATTTTAAGCCACGCTTGGATCTGCACAAGGCCTTTCATATCTTTGACAACGTCCCATACGCTATTCCACCCGGCGAACCACTCCTCATCGAGGACTTCCGCCCAGTGCTCAAGTTTGGAATGTCCAAATGATATTTCCAACGTCCTGATAGCGTGGAAATGGCGCGGCGCCAGAGAGGCCTGCATATTTGGAAATACCCGAAAATATAATGGACCACCCAATATCTGCATATGGATTGGGCGGGCGGACCACAGGACCTTAGCTGATTCAGAGTAGCTGCGAATCACATACTGTAAGCACCATATACGGGGCCCAAATGGTGAAGAATGTGGAACATACATCTGGCGACAGGTCAGGAGCACAGAAAGCCTGTTTCCCCGCACCTCTTCTACTTCACGTCGATAACCTTCGTCTGGGATTTGAACCTCATGTGTACGGCAATGGGCCCTGATATCTTCCAGCCAGGCCCGTGTGAACCAGTGGAACTTTTCGCCTCTGGCACGGCAGAAACATTGCCATACGCGCCTCCTGACAGGTGTGATTATAATGATGTTGTCTCCAAGTACAAGTTCGTAGATTTGGTAGCGGATCTCCAAGGGGATTTTCTCCAGAAATGCACTTTTGAGACCCGTCATGGTGTCTTGCGCATGTATCAGGACGCTGGTGAGTTGTGAGGTCGTAGTATGGTTGACGTGTATATTTAGAAGCAGCGACAGACGAAGATGGAGGGGTAATAGGGGGCGAAGCACTTCTCTGGTCTGGGCACACTTTCTAGAAGTAGTTAAGCCCTACGTACCCCTGCCTAGGGCCGGAAACATTACCTAGTTTTTGAACTGTTCCTGCTATGCATATTCTGTCGTATGGTTTGGGATGAGTAATGATCCACAAGGCATGGACTGCATGACTTTTAGATATATGCGTACTTTATGAGCAAGTAGTTCTCTATTCTATAACAATGCCGACGAGCACTGAGACGCCTGTGATTAGGTGCAAATCGCGTCCATCAAGCATTTGCCTTGACGCTTGGACGCGCCGTGTGGACTTCCCAGAGTAAGAAGAATGGGTTCTGTAAGGAGCTGTGGTATGTTGTGTGACACCCTGGCTGTCATAGGCGCAATAGCAAACGCTTAAATGACCGGGAAACTCTTTTCCCATCTCATCTGGCTCACCCAATTTCACTGATTATACTTGAACCCACCTTAGGAACCATGAAGATCAATCTTGCCTCCGTTTCTGTCCTTCTCACTGCCCTTACTCCAGCTGTTGTGGGACAAGATAATAACGACCCGGCTGATGCACTGGTAAGCATCCCTCTACAACGATGAAATGAAATCGCTGGCGAATCTACTAATACTAACATCCGATGTCCGTCTAAATAGCTGTATCTGAAAAATGTCCGTGGAGATGCCTTCAAGGCTGTTGCATGGACGGAATGCAAGACGAATTTGGACAGGTAAGTCCTTGACGCACTGCACCACCGATGCAAATGGCTTTAGCAGCACTAACTGAGAAAAATACGGTGACCGGTATACATTGACGAGTATCGAAATTGGAGGAAGGAAAGGGCAGCCGGCCCCGGACATCAAGTGCGATTTCTACACGTGAGTTGCCGTCATCCGGTGATCCCTGGGAAGAAAAGCATCGAGTTACTGACACTTTCTTCGAATAGTACCGCGGAATGCGATGGCGAACCATTCACTGCCGTAGCTGGTGAAACCTACGAGTTCGACGAGGATGATCCATTCGTGGTTGGTAGCTACAAGTGTGAGCCCGTAGAATGAGGCGCACAGTCTCGGTGTTTGAGGACATCATTATTTCATGATACGTTCCCTGCTATGTTAGGAAGCAGTTCGTTTAGACATAATAGGCTCAATTTGATTTACTCTTTATCTCCTCGTACAGTACCGTTTCTAATAGTAGCTTCACCATGGCCTCCACTCCATGCTAGAATCCAGGGGGGTAGCACTTGTCATTCTGATGACAAGAACCAAAGCTCGTGAATTCCTTTGCAAGGCAAGACACGCCAAAGAATGATGGCTCATTTCTACGACCCTTGTTGTTGAGACTTCAGGTAGTTTTATAGCGTAAGGCCCCCCACCCCTTGCGGAGCTTGTCCAGAGGACATACCATTCGACCATAAAGAAACCTCTAACGGTATTGGGCCGTCTTTCTATTGCATTATACGCCAAAATTAGGCACCTTTCTGTTCGCGGTTGTTGACCACACACACACACACACACACACACACACACACGTATATTTATATACATATATGTATATATATTCTCCTAAGTGCATTAAAAGCCTTGTTTCCAGCAGCCGGTCCTATGTAACCAGAACAGTTAAGGAAGGGTTATTGCAGCACCATGAAGTATCTAGCGACCGCAGTATGGCCTTCCGGAGAGCCTGTATCAAGAGGCAAAGGCAAGTGCGGAATGTTTATCAGTTTAGCAACAATTCACCATGTGCCAGTCTGGTAGAGTGGACAGAGGTGGAAGCTAAAACGACGGCAGATATATATGGAAGTGAGTAGATCCTGTTGCAACTTCGGACACTGCGTGATAAGGAGAGATTGTCGATTACACCAGCTGTTCCTTCTGTTCCCTTAGACGATGGTATATGGGTATATGACTGGCTCACAGCGAATCGCAGGGAGGATCTTCGACTTGAGGGTGAGTAGGTGGCTCATATGTTCCATAATCGAGTTTGAATTTATCTGACAAAGTTGCATATGTTAGAGCCTGTGGAAGCCTTACCGTCACTGCGTTCAGTCCCTCGCTGTCTATCTGTATATGTCGAAGCCCAAGAAGCAGTGCAATATGCTAATATACCGATTAAAAATATATAACAGATTCGAGGCTCAGCTAGCCATTCTTGCCAGAACTTGGGGTGGAAGCTTGACCATGATTTCTCAGTCGACACGCACAAGATCGGTCCGGATATCAATCTCTTCATATGGTCAATGGCATTTGGTCGGTGGTGCAACAGTAGAGCGAGGCCAAAACCCTGGCTTACAATATTCAACGCTCATCCAATCCACCTCGCCATTTTCGAATGGAACACACTGGTCTATCCAAGCACCTTGAAAAGCAATTCCAGCAAAATGAGAATGTTGAGTCACTCCTAGTAATGGTCCAAGGGGAGATTTCCAGTACTGCCAAAGAAGGATGTGAACGGGATTTGTCTTCGACTGAGTAGGATGGACATGGAAGAGTTTCGACGGCTAGATACGTTAAACTAGGGAAATAAGTCTTCTCAGCAACGGTAACTGGTTATCAAAGTTACACATAGAGATATTGGTAATATCGACGGTTCCGCAGTCCCTGGGCCAGGATAAGCATCCACGTAAGTCTGAGGCCAGGACAAGGCAAAGGCAAGAAAGTGAAAAGATGATGATGACGACGACTAGATTGCTGCCACCTGAGTCTGGATAAACGTCAGATGTACTACCTATATTATCGGCGCTTATATTTCTACTCTACGGCGTAGACTTTGTTTCACCACAATATTAGTAGGAACTCATGTTTCAAGTCTGCGAACCAAAAACCGCCATAGTGTTACCTCGCTGTTCGTGATTATAACCCACTTGGTGTATATCTTCGGTCAGCAAGTACGCGTCTAGGCCCAGTGATTGGGACTTTCGACAAATCGTCCAGTTTGTAAGACAATAAGCATGATACTCCTTCTCAGGAATTACTACCGTGTCGACATATGTTGTAATGCTTACGCTAGATGGTTTCCAACTGATCCTTTCTGCCCCTGTGATGCTGAGTAGATGGGGCCCGTATTGCTTATAGTCTACCCTTCGGGGAACCAGTGGATCATAACAGGGGTGGCAAGGTCGATAACAAACAAATAATTAACCTTACAAGGAAGGTAGGAGTACTGGAGCTATCCAAATAATTAAACTGCAAGGCTCATCGAATGAATGAGGGTATGGGATTGGGAGCCTTGGGGGGCAGTTATAGTAGGTCCCATTAAGAATTATACCTGGCAAATATTCTTTCTCTTCCTAACTTTTTGATTTTTAACAGTTAACATTTAACATTTAAATCCCTTCCGCAACCTTCTCGGTCGGACGGCCGGCTTCTAGAATATGACATGTTCGCTCGCAGATTTTGAAAAGAGATGTGCGGCCGTGGGTCGGCAGTGAGACAAATGCTATTAGGTTTGGACGCATTACATCTAGACCTGGTAAATCGAAAAATCGCAATATTTCCATTTTCTAGCGAGTCACTATCAATCCGGCAATCAGCGGGTGAGATTTCCTGTGTCCTTTCCCTGCGTTGCTGACTGTGTTCCTGCATATGTAGCTATATACTATGGAGTATGGATTCGTCGTTCTAGATCGACTTAATCGTGGCGAATATTAAATTTAATAACAAACCCTATTAAGCCCAGCTAGTTATTCCAAACAGGAGCTCGCTTTTCTAGAAACGCCGAGACGCCTTCTTTTTTATCTTTGGTCCCGAAGGCCATGTAATAGAGGGACCGCTCGAAGGGCTCGTCTTGCCCTAGCTCGTCCGCTGCAAGCAAAACAGTTATTAGACCAGGAATACTAGAATGGGAGTTGCGACGCGACTAACCAGTGCAAATAGCCTCCTTCGCTAATTGTAAAGCAGTAGGGCTTCGCGATGCCAGGTTCGCAGCTACGTCCAGCGCACGTTCGCCAGCTTTCCCTGGCTCTGCAAGGTGACTCACCAAGCCGACATTGTGTGCCTCTGTTCCGGAAAGAAGCTCACCGAGAAGGATCACATTCATTGCCTTT
Source organism: Aspergillus sydowii CBS 593.65 (assembly GCF_001890705.1). Lineage (NCBI taxonomy): Eukaryota > Fungi > Ascomycota > Eurotiomycetes > Eurotiales > Aspergillaceae > Aspergillus > Aspergillus sydowii. The sequence goes on from NW_024467868.1 coordinate 783,561, forward strand.
ATCGCATTAGCCCTGGACAATACTCGACGAACCCATGGACGTACCCTATATTTGCCAAGAGCGCTGGTCAGTCTCTGTGTCCCGCCAGCCCCGGGGATCAGACCGATAGAGACCTCCGGTAAGCCGAACTGCGATTCGGATGTTGCGACGATGAAATCTGCCTGTGTCACATTTAGCAAATCGCTTGGCTATGAATTATCTATGTCCAGAAATAGATACGGAGTATGTTCTGACAGGAAGAGATCGGCTTACCATCAACGCGAGCTCAAATCCGCCCCCAAGCTGCACGATTAGTAGGGATGCATCCAATCGAGGGTTCTGGAAATGCTCGGGGCAGATCTCATTGGAGTGGGACGTACAGCCTTCCCCTCGACGGCGGCGATGACGGGTTTGCGCACGTTGCGCAGGCCGTCGCACAGGTCCTGGAGATAGCGCACCCGCCGGGCATCTTCGGCGTCCAGCTGCGAGATTTCTTTGATGTCGGCCCCGGCTGTGTACGATCCACGTCAGTATGCTTGCTCTGCTGGGTGCTGAGTATTCTGTCTTTTGTCTATTTTTGGCCGGGAGTTTTCGGCCTCAGCCCCCACGTGTGGGCTGTCAAGGCTGTGCTGCTGTGCTGTGCTGTGCTGTGCTGGGTGGCTGGGAGGCTGGGCGGAGGCTGGGGAAGGCCCGGTATAATCAAAAATAGGTGGTGGACGGCTCACCGGAAAAGAAACCCCCAGCGCCTGTGATTATGATTGCTCGCACCGCTGGATCAGCCGAGGCGCGCTGCAATTGCCGGAGCAGTTGGTCGATGAGGTCCTGCGATAGGGCGTTGCGCTTGGCCGGGCGGTTCAGCGTGCAGACTCGAGTCCCCGGCTGCGGCGTCGTGGAGATGACTAGATCGGAGGGCTGACTCATGGTGGGAGCGAAAAGTACGGAGCACAATAATAATGACAATGGACAAAGATACGGCACAAAAACGAGATCGGGGCGAGGTTTAACAGCAGTCGAGATTGCCAGCAGTGGAGAGTTTAACTTTGGGGTGGAGGGCAACGAAGACGCTCACTTGCTCGATGCTGGTCGAGTCCCGGTCGGCTGGTTTTCGGAGGAACCGAAGAGGATGAGATCGGCTGGAAGACAGCGAGCACTGGCCTGAAGCAGTAGTTCGCACATCAGATCGGCCGTCTCGATGGACGTCTCGCGGCGGGCCCGCGATAAAAAGACGGCGACCAGGCCAGACAGGCCAGACAGAGAGGGTTACACGGGACGACACTGCCAGAGTCAGAGACTCCGAGAGAGACAGTTGGTCGAGAACCGATCGCCCCGCGCATGGGACGGAGCCCTACCTGAGTCGACATGCAGGCCACGCCCATCGCCAGGCATGAGCCAGGGCTTCATTGGCATCTGGCCGGCAGAGCAGGCCCATCCGTGACGGAAAAAGCAATGCGGCAAAGACGGCCAAGACATTCCTGCGCTGCTCAGCGGTGAATCGAAGTTCTGTCCAGTCCACGCTCCACAGTGTCCACTGTCCAGCCCACTGCCCGCCCACTGCCCGCCCAAGCCAGTCTGCCAGTCTGCCAGCCAGCCAGTCAGCCGGTCCACCTTGTGCACTGTGCATGCCGGCCCAGTGATCGACTCGTCCTTTGGCGGATGGCGTGCGGGGGCGCGGCAGAGACTTCCATGATTCCCATCGAAGTTAGGGTTGGCGAATGGCACAGTCACCGTGGGAGCCGCCTAACCTGCTGTGTTGTCGGGTCCCCAGTGGACCGGTCAGCCTGCCGCCGTCTCATCGGGCAAGATAAGATACAAATCAAAGTTAAACTTGCCTGCTGCTGCACCGGCCCTTGCTGACCGCAGCTGCAAGCATTCATCGTGGCTCCCGCCCCAACAAGGGGGCCAGGACACGTCGCTTGCCTGCGTAATTCCAGTAATCAAAGTAATCACAGGGAATGGCATTGGCAATCGTACTCGGTGCTCAACGTCAAACACGCTCCACTTGCCTGCCCTTGTCAGTTGCAGCCACGCAGCCCTAGGGATGCATTTATTGTTTTAAAGCAGGGGGGGCGCTGCCCCGTGCACTGCCCATTTGCCCGTTGCTCTTTAGTGGTTGGTCTTTACTAACAGAAACACTGATATTATGATATATAAGCCGCCCGTACTGTAATCGAGACTAAACTCGCTCCATGACGCTTCCGGATAGCTTTCCTGAAGGGCTGCACTTGTCAGCACGCTTTCATCACACCCACCCCGGCGCACCATACCCATTGGGGCATCAAACCTTTTCCTTTCCCTTCTTGATTTTGTTTTCTTTTTCCTTCGGCTGATCACTGCTCTTGACATCCGGATATACGTTACATTATTCCGGAACGGGCAGCTGTTGAGGAGGGGTAGCCTGCTTTGACAGACCCAGAAGAGACGGTAACCTTGTGCGAGAGCTATATAGAGGAGCTCGCGCCGCATGTAAGGGTCGTACCTAAAATCTTTTTTTTTAAACCTGCATATCAGCTCCTCTGCATATGAGCCATCAGATTGCAGCTTCAACAACAATGGCTGTTGTCGCTCCCGATATAAACTCCAACCTGGCGCCCTCAGCAGACAACACAATGACTCTCTTCCGCCAGTTTGGATTCGGAGACAAGACCAGGATCCCATTTGGCACTGTCCATGAAGNCTTCATACACCATGCCACACAAGCACCGTCAGAGGTTGCTCTGGTGGATCTCTCCCCCGGTACACCGAAGGAAGTCACATACGGAGAGCTACTGCGCCAGTCCCAGTTCATTGCCACCCAGCTCCGGGCGAACGGAGTGATCCCAGGACACCGAGTGATGCTGCTCATGAAGCGCAGCGCAGAGATGGTGGCTGGGATCCTCGGGATCCTCATGGCTGGCGCACAGTATATCCCGATGGATGGCGGGGTTGTCCCCGATCACACTCTGCAGCACGCCGTCGAGCAGTCCAGCGTTACTGTCGTGCTGTGTCTCCACCCGTTCGAGGAGCGGATCCGGTTCTTGGGGACTGCTGGAGTCTCCATCTTGGTTCTGGATGACCTGCTCCAGAGCCCTGCCTTTACCGACTTTGCTGTGGAACCAACGAGCCTGCTTTGCGAGGGCAACAAAAATTCCGGATGCTACCTCATATACACGTCTGGTGAGTTGAATTCTTGAGTTATTGATTTTCTCGCTATCGAAGTTTATTTTATTTTTATTTTCGATATTTATTTATTTTATTTTCTTTTTTTCTGACTGGCAAAAGGTACAACCGGAGCACCGAAAGGCGTCTACGTTACGCACAAAAATGTCACCAACATCCTGTGCCAAGCACCCGGCAACTTGGGCATGGCCCGCGGCTCGAAAGTCGGGCAGGTGCTGTCCGTGAGTTTCGATATGGGTTCGTAAAAAAAAAAAGCCTTCAGTTCGTGGGAAAAAAGTGTGGGGACTAGTCAAAGCTGACCAGATTCCAGGCGCCTGGGAGGTCCTCGGCAGCATGTCGAATGGAGCCACATTGGTCCTGCGAGGATCTGACTGGAATAAGGCTTTGCAAAAGGTTCGTCAAGTGTGCCATTATTGGCTGTCCCCGGTTCGTTGTGCGCGATAATCCTGACTGGCCTGCCCCTCAGATCGACACCCTGATCTGCACACCGAGTATTCTCAACCGATACAGCCCCGATCAGTTTCCCAATATTCGGTGCGTGGCCACGGCTGGCGAGCCGTCCACTCAGAGGTAATTCCTGCCCGGTATTTCTTTTCTCGAGACTGTCATTGGCTAATGTATTTGGAGCAGTCTGGCGGACAAATGGGCGCTGGCTGGGGTCTCATACTACAACTGCTGTGGGCCCACCGAGATCACCATCATAAACACCATGCATAAGCATACTGCAGGCAGCACGCTTACCATTGGGAAACCCACGCCGAATAACAACGTCTATATCCTGGACGAGAACAAGGCCCCGTGCCAGATTGGGGAGGTTGGCACCATCTGGGCTGGTGGTGCCGGTGTGACAAGGGGATATATTGCCCAGCCGGAGAAGACTGCGGAAAAATACCACTACGATGTGTTTCTGAATGATGGGTATGTTGAAAACACGCATGGCACATTGCATTACTAACTTTATGTGCAGGAGGTCGCTGATGTACAATACGGGTGACCTCGCACGGTGGCTTCCGGACGGCAACCTGGAGACGTTTGGTCGTGACGATGATCAAGTTAAACTCCATGTACGCATATTCCCAATCATAAGTGCAAGAAGATGCTAATATATGCAGGGGTTCCGCGTTGAGCTTGACGGGGTCAGCCATTGCTTGACATCGGCTCCCGGCGTCCGGCAAGCAACAGCCCTAATGATCGGGGGCCAACTCACCGGAATTGTGTCTCCAAAAGGGTGCAGCATTGAGAAACTAAACGAAGATCTGAAGACGAAACTGCCGTACTATGCGATCCCATCCAAATGGCACACCGTCGAGGTGTTCCCCCTGACGTTTAACGGCAAGGTTGACAAGCGCGAGCTGGCCAAACAGGTACAGGAAGCCAGGCACTCCCAGACAGAGCTCTACTCTGCCCTGGGCAAGCAAAAGGAACTCTACACAAGCACAATATCCACTGGATCCGATTCTCTGAAAAAGGAGCCGCTTCCTGTACCAGACAAACGGTGGGGCAAGCCGTGGCGCGGTCTCAGACATCGCATCTTTATTGTTTACCGGACCTTGTTCTCCCTGATATTCCTGTCTAACATTGCTGTTCTGATTGCCTTCCTGACGGTGCCTACGATTCCTCGCCAGCATATCACGACGATCGCGTTCGTCAACCTCACGATTGCGATTCTGGTCCGGCAAGACGTCGTCATCAACATCCTGTACACTATATCCTGCTCCGTTCCAAAGTCCTGGCCTCTCGCAATCCGCAAGCGCTGCGCAAAGATATACCACCTTGGAGGCGTCCATTCCGGCGCCGCAGTCATGGCCGTGGCCTGGTACACCGGCGGCATCTGCTACAACATCACCGTGTTCGCGACGAGGCCAGACGATCCCCTGAAACCATCCGTCCTGACAATCGTTCTCTCCCTCTTGGCCCTCTTCATCTTCATCTGCATGATCACACTCGCATACCCAACCATGCGCAAGAAGCACCACGATCTCTTCGAGCGCTTCCACCGCTTCGCCGGCTGGACCGCGCTGGTGATCATCTGGGTCCAGAATATGTCTTCCATCCGCGACCAACGACCACCCGGTACGACCCTCGGCGAGCAGGTCATTCGAACCCCCAGCTTCTGGATGGTCATTGTCATTACAATGAGTATTGCCAGCTCGTGGGTGTTCCTCCGCAAGGTCCCCGTCGACGCAGAGGTCCTCTCCAACCACGCCGTCCGTCTGCATTTCGACTACACGATGCCTGTCAATGGAACCTTTACCCGGCTGTCGGAGCGCCCGCTGATTGAATGGCACTCGTTCGCGACCGTTCCAGCCCCAGTGCCGAAGAATGGTCGGCCTCGGGGGTACTCTCTCGTTGTGTCTCGTGCTGGTGACTGGACCGGTGGTCGCATCAGTAAACCGCCTACTCATCTTTGGGTGAGAGGTGTTCCGAGTACGTACTTCATTTACACATTCTGTCTTTATTCCATGTTTTCAGAAATCATTGCTAACTAATACAGCCTGCGGCGTAATGCGCATCGCAACACTCTTCAACCGCGTCGTCCTGCTAGGCACAGGATCCGGCATCGGACCTCTCCTCGGACACATCCAGATCCCAACGTGCCCATTCCGACTGGTCTGGTCGACCTCGAACCCGACGCAGACGTTTGGACAGGGCATTGTCGACGACGTCTTCAACGCCGACCCCGGTGCTATTGTCCACGATACGAAGAAACAGGGCCGGCCCGACTTGGTCAAACTTACCTGGAATGCGGTGCAGGATTTCGGGGCTGAAGCAGTGATTATTATTTCGAATGAGAAGCTGACGAAAAAAGTTGTTTATGGAATGGAGACGAGAGGGATTCCTGCCTATGGAGCTATCTGGGATAGCTAAATGGAAATGAAAATGGAGTGGATCCATCCAGGTGGTAGGCAGGCAGGATGAGAATGAGAATGAGCATGGAGATGGGATGCATTATTATGAAGAGATGTACTACTCAGGCTGGTCCTTCCTTTGCTTTTGAGCCGGATGATTTGCTTTTTGCTTTGATTTGATTTGCTTTGACTTTTGATTTTGATTTCGCTTTTGCTTGCGCGGCATGTAGAGACGAGATGATGTATAACGATACCATTGTTCAGCATGTATCTATGATCGATGATGTTATGACAGTTGCCAGTCTAGCGCTGACTCTCACGAATATGGAAACTCTTCAACTGATAAAATGCATCAAACGCCTGTGGCCCTAATGAGCATCCTAGTCCTGAATTCTTCCAGCCTATCCACGCAAGGTCCTATGGAGCTTTTTAGCAAATGCCGATTAAGCCAAAAAAAAAAAAAAAAAAGGTCAAAGACGGAAATCATACCGGACTCGGGTAATCGCATCGGTTAATAAAGACAGTTCCAGCTTCGATTTCATCGATCAAGGCCTCGCCACGCTGGATGTCCCTTGTCCAGACGCTGGCTGTGAGGCCGTACTCGCTATCATTCATCGCAGCAACTGCTTCCTGGTCACTGTTGACTTTCATAATAGGGATTACAGGACCGAATGTCTCATCACGCATCACAGCCATGTCGTGTGATACATTTGTAAGGACCTTAGGCTGAACATAACTGCCAAGCTTTGGGGGCGAGTGTAAACCAGGGCTATCAGGCGTAACATCAATGGCACCCTTGGCAAGGGCGTCGTCTATGTGGCCCTGAATGCTTTTGACAGCCTGGTGAGAGATGACAGGCCCCACGTTGGTTGCCCTATCAGTAGGGTCGCCGATGACATACCTGCTTAGCGCTGTTAGTTAGCCTGTATCAGATTAATTTCTTCAGCAGTAGACTGGACTGGACCTACGTAGCTAGTTCCCTTTGAACCTCCTCAACAAAGGCGTCATGTACATCAGAATGAACATAAACCCGTTCAATGGAACAACAACTCTGCCCCGAATTAAACACCGCCCCGTCAACGACCTGCGCAGCAGTGTACTTCAAGTCCGCATCGGCACGGACATACGCCGCGTCTTTTCCCCCTAGTTCCAGGTTAAGTGGCAGGATGCGTCCCGCGGAAGCTGTCCGTAGCTGAATGCCCCCCGATGTCGACCCCACGTAGCAGACGAGTTTAATTTCAGGGATGGTGGTGATGCCGCCAAGGACGTCCGACGAGGCACAGTGGATCACTTGCAGGAATGGCGTTGCCAATCGCGCTTCCTGGAAAAATGACACGAGCCGTTCGCCCACGAGTGGTGTCTGCGGGGAGGGCCGCAGGATAACGGGGTTTCCGGCCAGGATGGCGGGGATTAAGGCGTTGATTGTGATTAGGTAGGGATACTAGCGTGCATTCTTTCTGTTAGTGGCCGTTGCGATAAATTAAAGTGTCTCATACATTCCATGCCGTGGAAACCAGGACTGGTCCGACGGGCTCTTTCTTGACGAATCTGCGGAATCCTTCTTCTGGCTCTCCGGGGATGGTCTGCAGACTCTTCTCTGCAATCGAGAGGAGGTAATGTCCGCGCTTGCAGGCCGTGTCTATTTCTCCGGCAGTGTAGGAGATCGGACGGCCCATTTGCAGTGTCAGTTCATTCGCAACCGTATCCTTGTTCTCAGAGAGAATGTTCAGAAACTTGGCAACAATTGACTTGCGTTCCCCAAGTGCAAGGGCTCTAAAAGAGTGGCAGGCATCTTTTGCGACATTCGCAATCTGGCGGACTTGCTCGACAGAGTGGCCGGGGTGTTCGAAGATGACCTCCCCAGTGGAGGGAGAGATGGTTCGGATTTGGTTGGACATTATGGTCTATGAAGCGATTTACTTCTGCTTTGCGGATAGCAATGGAGTGGTCTTATAGTAGGGCAGCGATCGGCTGAACACCCACTGTGGAGCGTAATGTGCGAGCCATTTGAATACCAGTGTCCTTAGCTGGTTCTCATAATACTGAGCATGGAACTTCCACAACGTTCCGCGCATCTGAATGGGCACCTCCTGCTGTAATTGCGTGTCGGGCAACGTTAGACATGGTGGTGTCTCCATCTCAGTCGGAGCGCGCTCTCTGCTCTTTGCGCGCTCCCATCGCGGTCCGCTCAGCGCGGCTAACCACACCATGAATTATACGCCAATTGTACTCAGGTACGCGGTTATATTTACCTATACGTCATGATCAGCTTCTACAACGAGAACAATTGACCGGCGGAGACACGCGACCGCGTTCAGGGCGGACTTTGGGTTCTTTTTAATCACGACGCCTCGTTCTCAGCATCTGTCTCGAAGGCAGTTCCTGTACGCACACCCAGATTAACTGTCAGATATTGTCAATCATGGCCCCGAATATCACGGCAGAAGACCTGCCCAAGCTACTTGCAAATGATATCGCCGTCAAAGTCGCCGGCATCGACTGCGACGGCATTCTCCGCGGCAAGGTCATGCACAAGGACAAGTTCCTAGCCATCGCAGAGAAAGGATTCGGCTTCAGCTCGGCGGTCTTTGGCTGGGATATGCAAGACGTCCTGTACACGAACGATGCCAAAATCACCAGTCCCGAGGCTGGGTACGTCGACTTTATCGCGGTTCCGGACCTGAACACCTTCCGGCGCATTCCCTGGGAAGACGACATTCCGTTCTTTCTCGTCCGGTTCATTCAGAATGGGGAGGAAGTTGTCGCAGATGGTCGGAACATGTTGAGGGGAATTTCAGACACATTGGAGAAAGCAAATTGTCGGGCGTTGGCTGGGGGTGCGTTCTCACATCTAACATGCTGAAGGTATTGCTGCTGATTAGTGCCTAGTGGAACTTGAATTCATGAACTTCCAGACTCCATCGGAGGATGGCTATTCACATACCAGCGAACAGGTACATGACCTGGCTGCATTCCTGGAGAATAACCCTCCTCGAGCCCTGCGGCCGATCACCGCAGGCAGCTTCTCCTACAGCGCAACACGACCGGTCGCATTCAAGGAATATTTCTACGACATTTTCAATACCAGCTGTCAGTTCGATTGTCCGATTGAAGGATGGCATACAGAGGGCGGGCCGGGTGTATACGAAGCAGTAAGTTTGCGATGGTTGTATATTCCATTGAGCTTCCACTCATACTCCAGGCTTTAAAAGTATCACCGGTAAACGAAATGGCAGATAGAGCAGCACTCTTCAAGTAAGCCTCTACACATCTTTACAATCCCAGCTAATCGTGGCAGGCTCCTGGCGAAATCAATTGGGATCAAGCACGGCATCACCCCGTGCTTCATGGCAAAGCCACTCCAAGGCCAACCCGGCAGCTCAGGCCACATCCACATCTCGCTCTGCTCCTCAGAAGGAAAAAATCTGTTTGCCCGCGAAACTGCAGACGGAGACTCTGGCGCGCCCTGGCCAGATGCCGCCGCAGTATCAAACCTGGGCCGACACTTCCTCGCAGGCCTTCTAGAGGCGCTGCCCGATATCATGCCCCTCTTCGCACCAACTATCAACTCATACAAGCGCCTCGTCGAGAACTACTGGGCCCCGATCAATATTAGCTGGGGATTGGAGGACCGCACAGCTTCTATTCGAGTGATCGCTCCGCCGGTGTGCAAGCCAGCAGCCACTCGCTTCGAGATCCGTATCCCGGGGGCAGACCTGCATCCGCACTACGCACTCGGCGCTATTCTGGCCGCTGGATGGCGGGGTGTGCAGAAGAACCTGGAGATAAATGTGCCGCCTCTGTCGGCAATGGCGGCAGATATGCCTCGGCCAGAGTTATTGCCGAATACACTGGAGATGGCGCTGAAACGGTTCGGTGCGAGGGGCAGCATTGCGCGGGAGATTCTGAAGGACGAGTTTGTAGATTTTTTTACGGCTACACGGGAGCATGAGTTGCGTGTATGGCGTGAGGCTGTGACTGACTGGTTTGTTCATCTATTTACCTGTTGTTTGGTTTGGTTACTGAAGCTGACTGCAATAGGGAGTTCAAGCGGTATATTGAGACCGTATAGTCCGCTGTCGATCCATAGAATGCTACCCCTGTCTCTTATCTAGGACAAATTACAATAAATAAAGCTATCAATATGCTCTCGATCCTCAGGTCTTTCCACTTAACTCGGTACCTGTTCATGCGAAATTGCTGTAGTGTACGGAACCCAACCTGGATTGGTATACAGGCAGCAACGCCTCAAACGACGTCATATTACAAGTATTAACTTCCTGGTTTTGCACCGGGGTCAATATGCCGAGCTGCGTTAGATTATGAGGAGCCCTTCAGTCATGACTGGCCCGATCGCATCTTCGTCGACGATCAGATCATGCGGGGATCTGCCAAGGTCGCACTCTTGAAGCCATTGACTTTGCTAATTGCTATAGATGGCGGTCTGGAAAGACATTTTCTTTGCTCTGCTGGTAAGTATCGCAGCTGCAAATGTCTGTCTTTATAGGTGTTAATGAGAAAGCATATCCATGGAAAGCTCGCCTCCTGCGACCGGTCCGTAATTGAATATCATTCTTTGAGTTTCGCATACGGCGCGGATACTCGGTATCCAATACCCTATTGAGTAGTCCCATACTCGTGTGCATCGGCTGCTATATGAGGGAACCACTGTCCAGTCCAGTCCAGTCCACCTGGCCGTCACTTGACGAACAAGTCAGTCCTGCCTCCATCAGCCAACGCAGACATGGTTGTGTGCTGGACGTTACACAGCCGCGACGCGAGCCCCTTGCGGTGATGCAGGCATGCAAGCGTGCGCTGTCTGTGCAGCGTTCGCAATTCGCATGGTTGGCAATGATACACAGCATTTCCCGTCAGCAAGGGTTTCATATTTGACACGGGACTGGGACTGCATAAGTTGTTCCAAATTGTAGCACTTGATACAGTGACGTTTATCCATCAAGAAGGCAAGGCAGCGCGAAGAGGGCTCCGATTGCCTGCCAGGGTTTAGCGGTGGCGTCTTCCCCGCAATATATAAGGGCCATCCAGGATTAGGGTTGTCCATCCCTGGTGGAGATGTGCGAGATCCGTCAGCCAGATGCGGAGAATGTGGCTCTACCCCGCGTTTTCCTGGTCTTGTTCGTCATGTCAATCCTGAAGTATACACGGATCCTGCTGGGAGTGTATGGCAATGGCCGGATATGAGGCCGGATTAGTCGTATAAGATGCGCCCTTGTCCCTCCTGCGCCAGGCGGTCGTGCGGTTCTGTTTCTATTGATTATAACTAGTGGCTCCTATACTATCAAAATGTCTCTTCAGTCTGACCCACCACTGTATGATTCCAAGGAAGATGGGGGTAAGCCTCAGGAGAGCGCCGAGCCAGCGCTCGAGGAGCTGGGATATACTGCAGAGCTGCGGCGGAACCGCTCACTATTCACGCTCCTTTTCCAGTCATTGTCAATAGCTGCGATCCCATTCGGCGAAAGCAGTGCCTTCATGCAAACAATCTACGGCGGCGGCCAGCTCTCGATATTCCTTGGCTGGATTATCGTCTGCGTCATGGACCAGACGGTTGCCATGTCTCTCGCCGAGCTGGCCTCGCGATATCCCACATCTGCTGGGCCGTACTATTGGTCGTTCCAACTATGCGGGAAACATGCGAAGCTGCTCTCCTTCATCACGGCGTGGATATGGTTGATAGGAAACTGGACCGTCACTCTCTCCGTCAACTTTGCCCTCGCGGGACTGCTCGTTGCGACCGTATCAATTTTCTCCAGCTGGGAGGCAAATGACTGGCAGACGCTTCTCGTCTTCTACGCCATCTGTGTCTTGACGTTCTTGATATGCGGCTTCGGCAACCAGTTCCTCCCGATGGTCGACACTGTCTGCGCCGCATGGACTCTCGTTACCATCATCATCGTCTTCATATCAGTCTCCGTCACAGCCAAAGTCGGCAGACATGGTCCAGGATACACCCTCGGGCATTACGACACCACACTATCCGGCTGGAATGGCTTCTCCTTATGCATTGGCTTCCTACCACCAGCCTTCTGCTTCTGCGCCATGGGCATGGCCACCTCAATGGCAGAAGAGGTTCGGTCACCAGCAATCAAAGTGCCCCGGGCCATGGCCCTCTGCATCCCCGTCGGCTGCATCGCAGGCCTTTTCTTCGTCGTCCCGCTGTGCGCCACCCTCCCAGCCCTAATAGACATCACCAAAGCACCCAACGGCCAACCAATACCCTACATTCTGCAGGTCGTGATGGGGTCCCGCGACGGGGCAGTAGGTCTGGTCTCTCTAATCCTAGTCTGTGGGCTGTTCTGCTCCATCAGTATAACCAACGCCGCGTCTCGCACGACCTGGGCCCTCGCCCGCGACAACGCGATGCCTTTCTCAAAACTTTTCTCCCACGTCGACAAACGCCGACACATCCCGCTGTGGGCATTGGGCCTTGTAACCCTCGTCCAGATGCTGCTGGGGCTCATCAACCTCGGCAGCAGCAGCGCCTTCACGGCGTTCCTCTCATCGAGCGTCATTGCGCTTGCAACGACGTATTCAATCCCGATTAGTATTTCGTTGTTTTATGACCGCCGCGCACAGGTCTCCAAGGCGCGCTGGAACTGCGGGAATCTGCTCGGGACGACCATGAATCTGCTTGCTCTGGGTTGGATTGCTTTTGAGCTGGTCATCTTTAGTATGCCCACCGTCTTGCCCGTTACGGCGGTGTCGATGAACTATGCCTCTGTGGTGTTTGCGGGCCTTACGGTCCTGGCGGCGATTTGGTATATTGTCTACGCGAGGAAAGGTATGTCTTGGCCTCTGCTTGTCGAGTATCTGTCACTAACCAGGCTTAGTATATGTTGGGCCGCCGTCTGTAGAGGGAGCACACGAGACTTGGTGATGGTATCTTGCAGATATCTATTCCGGCCCTCGCTCTATACGTTGTACTCCCCAGTAGACAGAAGACTACGCTGGAAAATGTAAATTTCACTTTAACCATAATCCCGGTATCTACAGTATCGTTAGAGGTCGCTTTCTAATACGGCAACATATACGACCAGCGCCCTGTAACTTGCATAACAACATCCTTTGCGAACACCCGTAGACGGTATCACTGAATCATAAGCTTCAGAAAGGCCATTCCCACCGCAACACCATCGTGCGGCCTCCCTGCTCTGCTCAGTCCATCCTCAGTCTGTTCTTTGGTGAAAATTCCCTGAGCGCCTCGTAATATCACAACCTCCACGGTAATCTCGTCATTAAACTCCGGGTGTCCTTGAACTGTAATGAACCGACCGGGCAGAAACATTCCTTGCACTTGACAAATCGGAGAATCACCCAAGGGAATGATATCCGGCGGATATGCACTCACAATGTCTCGGTGCATTTGGTGGATTTGCTACAGACATCAGTACCAAACTCGACAAGACCATTGAAAGAAGCTCAGGCGTACAAGTGTATCAAGACCGAATAATTCCTTTCCGGCCGGTGTAAGCCTCACTTCACAGACTGAAACCTCCCATCCAGCAGAACTCCGGCTGACCTGCGCATCCAGCGCGCGGGCGATGATCTGATGCCCGAAGCAGACTCCCAGCAGTTTCACGCGGGGATCTTGAATGGCGTTTCTTGTGAATTCAACTAACTTCAGAATCCACGGGGAGTCATCGAATGCGTTGTGCTCTGTATATATAAAAGTTAGCAATTACTCTCTTAAGCATTAGGGATATCGAGAGATCCGACACTGAAAACGAATAAGTATGTTAAAGACCTACTTGACCCTGTCAGTACAATTCCATCTACGTCCTCCAGCGCCGGGTACGCCTGCTCCGAGACAACGTCCCAGCGTGAAATCTCCAGTCCAGAGTCGGGATCGAGCTGCTCATGCCGTAGTATCTCGGCACTGCGACGGAGTAATTTCGAAAAGACCCCGTAGTAGCCGTCATATTTGAGATTTATTCTTTCGGGTGGAGTGTCGCATTCAAGGACGGCGATTCGGATCGGTCGCTTCATTGGGGCGGAAGGAAAAGAATACCAGTTCGTCGAGTTGGTAGATACTTTTTTATCCTCGGACGATAGTGTTCTGGTATGTTCAAGACAAATGTGGACAATACATGCGCGGGCACTACCCTGCTTTACCTACTCCACGACTCGCTCGTCAGTGCTCGACTCCGACCGCGGCGTGGTCGTTGGGAAATCAGGATCGGGATAAGAAAGATAAGACAGAGACGCGCAGACGCAGTTGATGACGGATTTCGAGCGGAATATCCATCTATCGATTTTCTTTCCGATGGAAGGACGTTCTAACCGCGCCGATGAAGTCGTGAAGTCGTCGGGCAATCCCCACAGAGCGCGCACCGAGACCGCGCTCGAGTCCGCGGTTCCCACCTACTGGGTCCACGTACCTAGTTTCGAGCTTACATTATTATCAAATGTTAACTATCTGAATTACAGAGTTGGAGAGGGGTTTATCAAAGGTGCTCGGTGATCGCGGGGGACACTATGTCATTGTCTTCGCTTGCTGGCGGAGCATACATATAATAATTGATGTCTTCTGTCGAAACAAATCAATAATTTCAACTATCTTTTCACTTCTTCCTCTCCTCTTCCCTCTGGTGATTCCTTATAAAAGGTGATCAAGCACAATGGTCGGCCGACTCGCAGGGAAAAATGCCATCGTCACCGGTGCTGCTGGGTACATTCTCCTCCCCCTCCCCCCGGTTCTTAACATATTCAACGCTAAACATATTAATCAAACAGTGGAATCGGCCTCGAAACCACAATCCTCATGCTCCGTGAAGGCGCCTCAGTTCTAATGACCGACATCAGCGCCCCCGGACTCGAGCGCGCCCTTGCAAAAGTCAACACCGCTGTCCCCACGCACGATGGCAAAGTTGAATACCGCGTTGTCGACGTCTCCAAGGAAAACGACGTCGAAGGTGCCATTGCACACTTAGACTCCTGGGGTGGTCTTGATGTCCTGTTTAATAACGCTGGGATCATGCATGCCCAGGACGGAGATGCTGAGCAGACCAGCGAAGGTATTTGGGATCTCACGATGAACATTAACGTCAAAGGCGTGTGGTATGGGTGCAAGCATGCCGTGAAGAGTTTCAGGAAAAACGGTAAGCAGAAGGGCAGTGTTATTAACACGGCGAGTATGGTTGCGCTTGTGGGCGCCGCGACGCCACAGTTGGCGTATACAGCGAGCAAGGGTGCCGTTCTTGCATTGACGAGGGAGCTGGCAATTGCGCATGCGCGAGAAGGTACCATTCACTCCATCCTTGCCAAAACTTGATTCGATCCGTTGCTGATAGGACATCGCAGGCTTCCGGTTCAATTCGCTGTGTCCGGCACCTCTGAACACGCCCCTCTTGCAGGATTGGCTCGGCGATGACAAGGAGAAGCGCTTTCGTCGGGAGGTTCATTTCCCGACCGGTCGGTTTGGGGAGGCCATTGAACAGGCTCATGCGGTTATATTTCTGGCTAGCGACGAGAGCAGCTTTGTTAATGCCGCGGACTTTGTTGTTGATGGTGGTCTCACCAAGGCATATGTCACCCCTGAAGGACCTGCGACGAAGGCGCCGCAAAACCTGGGACAGTAGAGATATCGCGTGAACTAAGATTGAATCTGCCAGGCATCCCTAGATTCACTTTCGGGACCCAGCTTATTTGTCTCTGTCCCTGTTGAGAGGTATATTGAATATTAATCACGCAAATGATATCCATATTTGCTTTTGCTGCATGGCGCGGCAAATATTCCACGGGCCTGCTTCATGGAGACGCAACTGCCACATATGCTCGAGCAGAAGGAGAGTCCTATGCATATTCCCCAGCCCAAATGTATTCCTCATAGCTGTAAGACGCTGTCTGAGTTCATCTTGTAGTTCGGGGTCTGACAGACAAGAACCCACAACGGCAATCGGCCAGCAAAGCCCAGAGTTGATCCGTGATGTGGGCGGCACACGACGCAGGAGATCCATTGCCTCTACAATTGCGCAGTTCATCAGTGCACTGCCCGCGCTGTCCGTGTTGTCTGAGAACATGCCAAGTGCTGTTAGCAAATACAGCAGCATTGCCTGCTGAAATATCAGCCCCGATAGATATGTTTCCTGGGAAACGAAGGAGTATGGTGTCCACCGCATGATTTCGGCTTGTAGTGAGCCAAACACCACAATATCATCGGCTGTTGGGACACCTGGCGGATCGTCTTGCATCATCCATCGCTGCCCGAGATCAAAGATTCGAGGGATCATCAAAAGGAGTTCGAGCCAACACCCGGAGAGATTTCCGACGTATTGACAGCTGATGAGGTGGCGGGCCCGCTGCTCCATATCGGAATCTAATAGACGCTGGGAGCTGACGCGGGCATCGATGGATATCATGCTCACGGTAGCTGTGTATGTATAGTAGTCGATGATGAAGTCGTCTAGATCTTTTGGTATCGTCGTATTGCTCCGCACCAAAAGCTGAATGAGTAGAGACTTGGCTGCAGACAAGTGATCAAACACTGTCCCGTTCATATCCCCTTTTGCTGTCTACCAACCGTCAGTATCACCCATCCACAGGGATGCATGGTTCTCAAGATACCTCTGTAAAACACATAATAAGCGCGCCAACCGTAAGCAGGAGCGGGTTGGATTCTTTCCCATCAATGAATTCCGTAACCCCCTTCCGGAAGAGTCGAAGAGCCTTCGTGTACTGACTATCAGCCATATCATCCACGTCCCTCTTGGAACGGAATGCTCGATGAGCAGCACTCTGCGTTAGAACTAGCTGCAGCAGCAAGTCACTGGAGAAGGCAAGAGGCACAACCTGGACCAGAAAGGGGTTGACTGGAGTCGACCCGTTTGCCATGCAGTCGGCGGTGGTGGCAAGGTAATGGCTCAGTAGTTGGAAGCACTCGGGGTCATAGCCCGGCAGCATCGACAGACTCCGAGGAAGCATACTTACGACACCCATACTACCCCCCGGTGTTTCAGGAATAGTAAAATTCGGGCTTCCCATCGGGACCAAATCTCTTAGCTGGAGCTCCATCGAATAATCCTGATCGGCGGGATCTGTATACAACGACTGGTTTTCCGAGGGAAAAGGTTCGGTCAGGGGTGGCCGCGAGTCGACTGAACCAGGCGAGCTGGGCCTGGGCGAGGTACCATGATGCTCTGTATCCGTCTGCGAATTGCAATTTGCATAGCCTCCGGCGGGTATCCCGTCAGATCCTGGTGTCGACGTCGGCCAGGAACAGTCAAGCTTGTTCCGCGCACAGCCCGCGCAGATGGGTTTGGACTCATTGCACTTTTTCTTTCGGCGGCGGCAGGTAAAGCAGCCTGTCCTTACGCGGACAATGGGCTCTGCACGTGGTCGTCTAATGGGTGGCATTTTGATGAGATGGCAGTGGGCTTTGCAGAAAGACGCAGACCCCAGAATGAATGAATGCAGGAAGCAAAGATTCAAGATCCAACGGGCGGGGAACTTTCTCCACGTTATCTCGGGCCCACCTGGCTTTGCTTGGTCTTATGTTATTTCTACCTTTTTTTCTCTCTCTCTCTCTTTTTTTTTTTTTTTTTTTTTTTTCTTTTTGCTTTGCTTAATTGTATTCTATTTTACTTCATTTTTTAACAGTGGGACAAATTGTTTGCAGCCCAGCTAAAAAGTTCGTGATGATTATAGTTGGATATGGAAACGATAATATATAACTACACCAGAATTTATCAAAACCCATAAGGCCCAGCGTTTGAAGCAATGCGAAAGTTCCATCTATTAATTTTGAAGAGAGGATTACAAGTGGAAGCTTGAATCCCAGCCTGCCACTGATATACTATTAGGAATCGGTATGGCACCCGTCCAGGAAATCAAGCAAACTGGTTCAGGTTGATGTTCAGGCTGGTGGGCGGCCTCGTTTCTCAGACTGGTAAATTTGAGGCCGGTGCTGGCTGACAGATATAGAATGGGTTGGATTGACCGCGAACCTGAGTTTGGGGGTATGCGATCCAAGATATCGAGGATCTGCCGAGCAATTAATAGAAGCGCGAGCTCACTTCACCTGGATTATTTAGGTGCATGGACCATATCGGCCGCTTGGGATCTGAGGTCTTGGAACGTATGATATAGTTGCAGGAAAGACGTGAAAGTGGTGCTAGGGAGTCGCCGGGATCCAGGACGTCAGCCAGACCTGGATGTTTAAGAAGGCGTAGCGTTGACTCTACCTTGTGGGCTTCTTCGATGTCTCCCAGTGAGGCGCAAAGAGACGATGTGGTGACACGTTGTGCCTATTTTCTCTGCCATTGAAACGGTGGTCGATTGGATGGAAAGCCAATTGATGCTCTTCTTCCTCCGGGCGAGGCATGAGGATACTTTACTTTCTGGTATCCTTTTAGAGTTGACTTCTACGACCAACTGTAAAAAGAGCATAGAACTACGTACAGACGTGTTCAGCAGCGTCATTTAGTCTAAATTACCACAGGATCTATCTATGCATGAATCCACTGTCCACCACCTTGACGAGCATGGTCTACTTCCAGTTAGAGGCATGGTACCAGCAGAGTTATGACCACCTTCTCATGCAAATGAATTTTTCAAAAGTTTATTGATGTGCGAAAAATAGAGCTGCATGGCAAATATGGCTATACTGAATGCTGGTCTATATAAGTATGGACCACGCCCTACGGCTGACAAGTGAGCCACAACTTTGGTTCCGTTCAACAGTCTGGAGCCCTATGGATCCCTCTTCATCTAATTCACTATGGAGAATCCTCTTTTACCTAATGCCCCTTGGCATCCCCACAACGAGCACACACTGTTTCTGCCTTGATAAATCGCCGTTCCTGCCCCCAAGCGATTTCTCGGCCATTCCGCCCATCGTCGCAGTTGGTCGTGTGCTGCGACAACCACAGGCATGTCGACCACCATCACCACAACAGCTCCGCGCGAGTCCATTGAGCTGCACCTCGTATCTTCAAAAGATAACAATGGCGACCACCGCGCCCACAATGCTGCCTCCATCCACTCGCAGCACCCCGCACCCCGCGTTTTCCGCCTGCAGCAGGTCATCGCCATCATTCAGCTGTGCGGTATAACGCTCATGGGCAGCGTCATCAACGGGCTGGTGACCGTTGGTCTTCCTGCGATCACCAGACAGCTGAAACTACCGCCCAGTCTGGCCTTCTGGCCCGCGTCGGTAAACAGCCTGGCAACCGCATCAACCCTGCTTCTAGCAGGATCCATTGCCGATGCGATCGGGCCGATCTGGACGGAACTGGCCGGTTCGTTTACCAGCGGTGCTCTCATCATCGGACAAGGTGCATCGACTACGGGTGAACAGTTAGTTGCCATGCGGGCTCTCCAGGGTGTTGGTCTCGCTTTTCACTTGGCGTCCTCGGTGTCCATTATCACCCAGATGCTCTCGCCAGGCAGAGGGCGGAACCTGGCCTTTTCATGTCTGGGTCTGAGCCAGCCTATTGGGTTCTCGTTGGGTCTTGTGCTTGGTGGTGTGATTACTGATACCATAGGGTGGCGAGCGGGCTGGTATATCTCTGGGGGCATTACCATCTTCATGACCGTGATCGGCCTTTGGGCGTTCCCGAAGAGCGAGGGGGCCCAGTATCAGAATAAACTGCTGAATATAAAGACCAAGATTGACTGGGTTGGGGCTGGTATTGCGTCGGTCTTCATGGCGCTGTTGTGCTATCTGCTAGCGTAAGTGTTCTGACAGGTAGTGAATACCAGAAACTAATGGGCAATAGGGTTCTGAGTGCGGATCCCTCTCAGATCAAAACAGCCCAGAGCATTGTCATTCTCTGCATTGTTGCGGCGGCCTTTCCCTCCTTTTTCGCCTGGTCCCACTATCAGGTCAAGAGAGGCAAGCCAGCCCTGATTCCAAACAAGTTATGGAAGAACAGTTCCTTCTCGAGCATATGCGCTACCGTTGCCCTCTCATTCGCGGTGATCAATTCCATGGAACTGTTCGTCAGCTTGTTGTATGTTACCCTTCGCATTATATCTGGAACAGTATACTAACCCAGTGCAGCTTCCAAGAAGTCCAACACCTGTCCGCACTCCAAGCCTCCATCCGAATTCTACCCAGTTTAGTCGTGGGGGCTCTAGTAAATGCAATCATGGGCTTCTTCGTCCACAAGGTCCCAGCCCCCTGGATCGTCTGCGTCACCTCAGTTCTCTGCGCCGGCGCCCCGCTGCTAATGGCCGTCATCCAGCCTTCCTGGCCGTACTGGGGCAATGCCTTTGTCGCGCAGCTTCTTCAGCCAATTAGTGTGGATGCCCTGTTCACGGTCGGACTCATCATGATCACGGACATTTTTCCGGACAACACCCAGGCTGTCGCTGGTGCAGTCTTCAATACGTCGGCCCAGTTTGGGAGCGCCCTCGGTCTGGCTGTTTTGCAGGTTATCTCGACAATCACGACGCACAAGGCGAGTGATAAGCCGGAGACTTCGGCGCTTATGGATGGTTACCGTGCTAGCTTTTGGGCTATGTTTGGGTTTATGATGCTTTGTGCGGTGATTGGGTTCTTTGGGTTGCGGAAGACGGGGAGGATTGGGTTGAAGCTGGACTAGGGGTTCCTGGTGGAACATTCTACGGCACTTCGATTCTTGTGTCCTGTGCTGGTATGTTGCAAATAAAAGTGCTTCTACAGGCGTTGGTAGACGAGGAGACAATTCAAGCAAAAATAGATTCATTCAATTCTTGCAAACTCACAGCTAAAAAAAAGCAAATATAGAAATCAACTTACGAGTTGGCTAGAAACTGCTTTCTTTCTGAATAATGCCACCAAACAATCAATATCTCCTCTGTCCCCTTCCTTTGAGAACCTTACATGGAACCCGTACCTCACAGGCAACCTGAGGCCACAAGGCAAGCAACCGCGAGAGATAGTGAGCGATGTTTAGTGCAAATACTTAACATCGACACCACTAATCTTCTCCGATTGGGGAAGCGCATCCCAATGCGCCTGGCGCTGCTTGTTGCGCCAGATATAAAACAGCTTCATGCCAATAAACAAGGCAATATTGCCAGCACAGAGACCCACCAGTGCCTTGTTAGCTGTGTGGTCTGCAACAACAGGTCAGCGCCATCTGTAGGTTTACTTGCGTCAGTGAGGTGGTGGGACTAACAGTAAGGCTTATCCTCCTCACGATAAACATTCACAGCAACGATGCTCCCAACCTGGTAGGACATATTGTATACAGCCGTCGAAACAGCACGCATGCTAACGGTCTTCGCATTCGCGGACGTCATCCCCACCAGGATGGAATGCGTGTACGGGATGCCGTTGATACCGGTTAACATTGCGTAGCGGACCCAGGGGCTCGCGGAGTCAGGGATGCAGACGAGCACGATGAAGAAGGGGAGCATCCAGATGTTGCTGAGTGCGGCGACCAGGGACCGTTCTTTGAATCTCTCGGATAGCCAGCCTGCGATGAGGACGTTAAGCGCGAAGAGCACGTAGCCCGGGATGGCGAGGAGGTTGGACTGTAGCACGGTGTAGTCCATTCCGCGAAGGATGAGCGAGAGGTAGTTTGCGACGGGTTGGAATGGGATCCAGGCGGTTAGGCCGAGCTGAGAAAGAAATTATTAGCACGGTTGGTTGGGTACACTATACTATACGTACGATATAGATGGGCCACACGTCAATGTTGGTGATGGCGTTCCAGACTTCCTTTAGGCCAACGGGCTGTCGGTTGTTCATGTCGCCCTTGGTTGGATCATCGCGAAGAAGACGGTTCACTAGGACCTTTTCTTCCTCCTCTGTCCACCATTTGTTGCTTCCGTCTTTACGTCGGAAAAGGAATGCGGGCTGGATGATGGAGGTTGACATGACACCGGCGCTTATGAGCCCTACCACAATGCAGATTAGCCCTTCGATGAGGAATCTGGAATTCTGTCAGCGATTGGACCTCTGTTATCGGACTCTCACGTACAGCCACTGCCAGCCAGCCCATCCTCTCAATCCTCGCATCTGCAGAAGCCCACTGGCGATAAGAGCACCGTAGATCTGCGTGATCGGAATAGCAGTGTAGAATATCGACAGTCGAATCGGGAGCTCGTTACTCTTATAAAAGTACGAAAGATAGAGCACCATCTCAGGGATAAATCCTCCTTGCAATACCCCGATAATCGCACGCATCGCGAGGAACGAGGCCCGTCCAGTCATAGCAGATTGCGCAGCACAGGCTACACCCCAGAGCACAATGCATATGGGGATAATCCGATCGGGTCCGAACTTCTTGCTGATCAGGTTTCCAGGGAGTTCTGAGCCAAGAAAGCATATGAAGAAGACTGTCTGACCGGTGTTGTAGTCGCTGCACGAGTTAGTGTACGTAGTTGTATGGGGGCAGGGAGTACCTACTTGGTATCTATGTTCAGGTCATCCAGCTACTACTATCAGCACTCTTATTCCGTTCGCATATGGTAAACAATTTACCATGTTATCCGACACAGCACGGTTAATATTCCGCCGCACAAGGTCCAAAGATGAGAACATGATCCAAACCCAGAGCATGATTCTCAGATCCAGCTATATCGGAGACACCAATCAGTCCAGTTCGGGGGAAACAAATAAAGCAATACCAAATCCATAATATCTATTGATATATTAAGAACACAAAGAAAAAGGAATTACTTTCATTTTCAAACGTCGTTCGGTCTCGGCAGTCCAGGTCAACTCTGGGTCGAACCTGGATCTGCCTTCATATCTGACCGTTTCATAAAGATTCCTCCAATATGCTGCACGCGCAGGGTCCGAGAACACATGCGGCTCAATGGATCCAAGCTGGTCTTGGGGAGCGAACCCCTGCAGATGTTGTTCTTCGGTAATGGCGGCATTGATTGAAGGCTGCGTGGAAGGGGTCCATGTTCCTTTCTCGTCATGGGAGAGCGCAACATGGTCGTTTTGCTTCTGGACTTCCGGGTTTGTAGACATTTCGATCAGTTTTACTGCGAGTCTTGTTCACCAGAGTTGAGCATGTACGTTCGATGGATCCGTGCCATCTTTTTAAGCACAGCTGGCGGTTAGGGAGAGAAGGGTTGCCTCCAATTTCGCCATGCAGTGCTTATCGCACGGAATTCTCAGCCTGTCATGTTTTAATATGGAGCCTGAGGAGCGGATCGCAACAGGAAGTCTAAATAAATAGAGCCAATTATAGTGTCCCCTGCTATCGGTTAATGTGACTGACATCGCGGAGCGGCGTCTTGGTGCGACAAGGTGGATTCCAGAGCTCAATGACGTTCTATATGGATCAGGCATGAGATGGACAAACAAAGATTGCTAAGTACTGGGATATCTCCTTCCGTGGATAACAGCTCCAGAATCACTCTCTAGACTTTACATCCTAGGTTTATCGAAAACGGATTCATCCTTGTGCCTTGCATTGCCTTCTGCTGGTAGCAGCATCATGAGACCGCCATTCTCTCACACCTGTCAATATTCTTGATAATTGAAGGAAGTGGAGTGATTCTGGACTGTGAATGGATGGTTTGAGGGACTTTATCATCTCGGTCGTATGACGAATCTTCTCCCCTCAATCACGACATCGTGGGATTCGATCCTGGATACCAACACTTGTGCAGAGCAACAATACCTCGCGACCAGCAAGACGCAGATAGCGAAGTTGCATGTGCGATTAATGTTAAATATCCACGCAGTAGGCTTATTTTTCTATATGTTGCTCAATGGTCCACCTGAATGCATGTTCTGGATGCGCTGTTAAGCGGTTACCGTGGGCTAGACAGACATCTCATCATCAACTCCCGCACACCCATCCTGATTTTTCCGAAAGTCTAATCCTGGCAGGTCGGGAATTGCTTGAGGGAAAGACTGATTCGTGGAGATACCTTGATCTGAGTCGCTGCAGAATCCTTATTGCATCATCCTTAGTGCCAATGATGGCAAATAAAATCATTCAGGGCGAGGCGTCGTTCGATATGTCAGTTGAACGTTAGACTTCGAGTTCCAAAGCTAATATAACATTAAATGGCAATGATCCCTCCCTAAGTGGGAATGTCAATTCAAGGTATGCTGTTGTTATGTTGGCGATACCTAATCCCAGTGTCCTGAAAGAACCGCCTCTCTCCGCGTCAGCGTGTCTGGATATCTGGTGACTTAGAATACCATCCTATCACGAAGTGGCCTGGGAATGTAGTTACCGTCAGCTCTTAAATTCTGTATGCTTCCTACTGGGTCCGCTGTCAGAGTGAAGCTACCGGCAATTCAAGCGTACAAATTTATACATTTACAATTCAAAACAAACTAACCCCCAATCGCCAGAGTAATACGATAATACATTGATAACAAGTCGATATTTGTCCCCGTGGAATAGTGGGCAACTACTAACGGCGATGGCTAACCGCTGGGTTCAGTATCCGACTTCCTTGAGCGTCCTACTATCTATACAGGGTATGGAGGGTGTGACCGCCCTGTGAGAATAGCGGCTGCAACAGAGCGAAGAGCACGCTTCCAGAGCACCTTGCCACAGCGAGGGCGAAGAGAGCAATCGTAAGCTGACATTTTACTAACCTGGATGCAGTTCTGCTCCGGCCCGAAGGGCGCCTCGTGGTCTGGGCTGGTTACACAGAATGACTTGGGCTAAAGCCGGTCGAATGCCACGGGCCATGGCTGATCCCGAATAAAAAGTAGAGTGAAATCTCAGGCTCGGTCGGACTGCTTTCTCACAGACCGGGTTGAGGAGAGCCGGTTGAGTGGCCGGCTTCGGGTTAAATGTTGATGTCGAGTCCAAATGGGAAAAGGTGGGCAGTAGGGAGGTGTTTTATGATTGGTGGATTTTGGCCCCAATCTGGGGAATCTTTACTGGACTGGGAATAGCGGCTTATGCGGGGATTGTTCCTCTTCTTCACTCTTGACTCTCGACTCTTCAGTCTCTTTGGGGATATAGTGAAGTGAGAGACTGAAAGAGTGACATTTAATCAATCTTGATGTACTGTGATTCTGCTGGATAGCATTGAGAAGAGAGAACGAGATACTGATAACCAACAAGCGGGATACCGATGATTGCTTCGATGATTCTGACCGGACAACCAACTGCTGAGCCTCGTTTCTGGACTTCTCTCCAACTCTATTCGCCGGATTACAGCTGCCATGCCCAGAGACGGTCCCCGGGGCTGCGGGCGGACCCGATGGTGGCAGCCAAAGCCAGCACTAATATGCATATGGCGGGCTTATCACCAGTTTTGTCTGCATAAGGATCTCCCCCAGCCTTGTGAGGGAGCGATCGGCCCCATTAGCCGGATCCCAGAGCTTGCGTGAGACTGAGCATTATAATAAGAATTCGCATCCGCTCCTACAACTAGATTTCGTCGTCTGTCACCGAACTCCCAAGGACAAGATAAACTCGACGGCCATGGCAGGACACAGCCCAAGCTCTAGCCCCGAGGGAACACTGGCCGACCCCACAGGGAAACACCCCAAAGATCCCCCGCAGGACCTCGACCTGGAGAAAACTCCCACGACTGCCGAGTCCGTTCTGGGACAACCACCAACCCGGCAGGTATTCCCTGAAACCGATCTCGATCGTGGTATTGTCGGCTGGGAGAGCCAGGAAGACCCGGCGCATCCCCTCAACTTCCCCGCGTCGCGGAAATGGACCGTGCTCGGCTTCGTGAGCGCCGTCACCTTCATCTCGCCGCTAGCCTCTAGCATGTTCTCGCCGGCCTTGAAGTCGCTGTCGGAAGACC
Organism: Aspergillus sydowii CBS 593.65; assembly: GCF_001890705.1. Classification (NCBI taxonomy): domain Eukaryota; kingdom Fungi; phylum Ascomycota; class Eurotiomycetes; order Eurotiales; family Aspergillaceae; genus Aspergillus; species Aspergillus sydowii. The sequence goes on from NW_024467868.1 coordinate 809,243, forward strand.
TGGGCGTCACGGATCAGACACTGCTCTCACTGAGCGTCAGCATTTACTTGCTGGGCTATACTGTAAATTGCGCCGTGCCCGGCTCGGACAGCGCTTGCTAATCATAGCCAACACAGATCGGCCCTATGCTGCTCGCGCCACTGAGCGAGATCTACGGACGCAGACTCATCTTGAGTTGTGCAAATTGGTTCTTTGTTATCTGGCAGATTGGATGTGCCCTCGCGCCGAACATCGCCTGCTTGATTGTCTTCCGATTCTTCGCTGGGATGGGCGGTTCTGGGTGTATCACCCTGGGCGCGGGCGTCATCGCGGACCTTTTCCCCGTCCACCAACGCGGTGTGGCCACATCCATATGGAGTATGGGGCCATTACTGGGACCGGTTGTTGGTCCGATCGCCGGCGGCTTTGTTGGCCAGGCGCTGGGCTGGCGCTGGGTCTTCTGGATTCTGTTAATTGCCGGCGGTGTCTTGTCGTTGAGCATTGAGATATTCAACAAGGAGACTTACGCGCCGGTCCTTACACGCTGGAAGACAGCGAAACTTGCCAAGGAGCTTGGTCGAAACGACTTGCGCAGTGCTTATGACTTGGAGGGCCGCGGCGTGTCAGTAGCCAGTGCCCTCAAGCTCGGCATGAAGCGCCCCATGGTTCTCCTGTTCAAGTCACCCATCGTGCTGTTCCTGGCAACCTACATGGCTCTCATATATGGTCTCCTCTACCTGTTCTTCACGACCATCCCCTCCGTCTTCGAGAACCAATACGGCTTTTCGGCCGGTATCACGGGCCTTGCATATATCGGTATCGGAGTAGGGTTCTTCTCTGGTCTGGTGATCACCGCAATGACGAGCGATAAAGTCCTGATGAAGCTCGCGGCTCGCAACGGCGGAAAACTGGAGCCGGAAATGCGTCTACCTGCACTTGTGTTCTGGGCCTGCCTGCTCCCGATTAGCTTCTTCTGGTATGGATGGACAACTGAGAAGAAGGTGCATTGGATTGTACCTATTATCGGAATGGCTCCGTTTGGTATTGGCATGATGGGCGTGTATATGCCTATCCAGATCTATACCATCGATTGCTATCCGGCGTACGCCGCCTCTGCAAATGCGGCTTTGACCGCGTCCAGATCGCTAGTTGGTGCTCTATTGCCGCTTGCCGGACCCAAGATGTTCGATACTCTTGGTCTGGGCTGGGGAAACTCTTTGCTCGGATTTATAGCGTTGGCGTTCGTCCCGATTGCCATATTGCTGACGCGATATGGGAAGAAGATCCGTGAAAAGTTTCAGGTTGACCTTGAATCCTAGACGGATTTTCCTTAATAGAAATAGACTCGCTTTCGGCAAAATGTCCCAAGTGACTCAAATGATTCTCGTACCTGTTGACAAGGCTATAAGCATACCTAAGCATATACACCCCGTGTTATTCATTCTATTTATAAAGTTGCTAATGTTTCATATGTCTCATTTGGCTGAACGACGACGACAATTGGGCTTCGAGCTGTCGATTAAGGATACACAAATCTGTACCCTACATAGCTCATGCATTCGGACGGGTGGGTTGCCTTGTGAAACGAGGCGCCGACCCCAGCTACATTGGATTGATAGGGGCGGAAACCACACAATTTTTCAATCTGAAGGGACAACCAAGGGCGCGTCTGAGAAAACCAAAGCGACAATGGACACTGAGGGTGCAATGTCCCACCAAAGAACCGGCTGAGGGATGGCTGGTCTACCTCTGCTCCTCAGAGGACCGGGAAAGCTTTTCAGATGCCACCGTATCAGTGAGCGAGTTGCGCACTACGTTTTCTCTTCCGTGCCAAGTGCCTTGGGCAACAGGCGCTCGCAGTCGATGACCACTTTGGGGCTGGACTCACCCTCGACTGCCTTCAGGCCCGCAGGGTCCAGGGGAACCTCAACGTTGTTTTGCGGATATCGACTTGCCAAGATGGTAACACGAGATTCAATAGCTTGGCAACTCTTGAAGGATTTTCTTCACTCTCCCATCCACTCAAGTCCAGCAATTTCGGGCCCAGTCCCGACGATTTACGAGTTAGAATTGCCCGAACAGGCCCACACTTTTGTATCGCAAAAATAGACCAGCAGATACAGGGACGACGAATCTGTGATTGCGAGGCCTGCTAGGTATACGGTCAAATTTGACCAGCGTTCCAATTCCTGGATTCTTGCAATGCACAATACGAACCTTGCAGCAAGTCGAAGTAACCCTCGTCAAGAACCCTCGATCCTCATAGGACCCTGTTCCGTCCTCCGTTCTCTGGACGGGCAATGTTAAACAACTTTATAGGACGGATCCACTTTGATACGAGAAGCCAGGGCTAATCTCCCTCGATTCGCGCTGAGTGCTGAGGCTGAATACGAGCGATGTACATTCGTAATTTGATGAGCCTCTGGTTCGACTGATCGAGCCCTCGATCGAATTTTGTTTTCTGTGAAGGATGTAGAGGGTCTTCAGGGCTGTTGGGCGATCTCAACGGTATTTTAAAGGGGGGCTCTCCACGGCAAACAGGTATCTTAAGAAAGACTTGTGAAGCGTTTTGCTCATCGTCCATCTGACCTTCCGACTCTCCTTCATCTTCTGTTCTTACGCTCATTTGTTTGTCCCACTTGATACCCTTGTTGGCACCGTTCAAGATGCACGCAAAGTACATCTCTTTCCTGGCCCTCTCGTCCGTGGCCCTGGCGTCCCAGCCGACGTAAGCTATCCACCGTCCCACTGAAGCTTTCATCTAATACTGATGCCTGTATACCAGCAACCTTCCAAGAGGGTATGACGACGTCCCATCGCTCGACGACTGGATGGCAGAACACGACACCGACAGCATCGCGACCACGACGTTCGGCTCTGGTTCATTTTCTACCTCCAGCTCTAGCTCGGACTCCAGCTCGGACTCCAGCTTCGACTCCAGCTCCAGCTCTGGCGACGACGACACCGTTGAATTCGCCGGAATCGAGGTCCCCAAGTCCATTATCTCCGAAATCCAGGACCTCCCACCGTCACTGAGCTCGAAACTCACCGACCCTACTGAGGTCTCGTCTGCATACAAGGCCGCTTTGGACGGCCACCCCCCGGCATGGGCCGCCGAGCTTCCTGATGGTATTAAGGACTATATCGGGGAGGCTTGGGGCGTTGAACTCCCGGAATCGACGGGTAGCTCATCCAGCAGCAGCGGCAGCATCAGCGATGATGATGATGACTCCTCATCTACTTCTTCGTCCTCTGGTGGAAGCGGCAGCAACTCGTCCAGTGACCAGGGTAGCAGCAACTCATCTGGCGACGACGATGACGACGAGGATAGCAACTCCTCGTCCGATAACGGTGGCGGTGATAATGACGGCGCCGCTGGCATGCTGAACCCATCTGTCCTTGCTAGTGTTGTTGGTGCTGTCGGTGTCTTGGCTGTCGCTGTTGCCCTGTGATTTCCTTGCTAATGCGAGTGACTATAACACCAACATCCCGTTGATGTTGAGACTTTGCTATTGTATACTTGGTTTCCCGTCCATTCTTTGACACTTCTCTAAAGCACGCGACTCGGCAGTGCTTGAACGTACGTTGTATAATTGGAATTAATTATCGATTAATATAAAAGCATTTTGCTCCGGCATGTATGTTCCCTATTACGAGAAGCGTCCAAGGTTATGGATGTAGTCTGGGCTTCTATGATTACTAGGTGATTCCGTATTGCGTATCTATCTATTTCTGTAGAGATGAAGATCCGCACAGGTCAATGGATCTTTATCATGTCGACATTGGAAGGACCAATCTCGGGTGCTCCTTCCTCGGAACTGCAACTCTTTACTTAGACATGGGGTAAGTGCGTCTGAGCAGAAGCGCGGGTCGTTCTTTCCTTATTCCTATGATAGTAGTACCTTCCCACCCTGACTGACGAGTTGCATAGATTTAGAAGGTGCGATGGACTCCATCCCGTCTTGACCTTGTGAATGTCTTTCTTTCCTGTTCGAGGCAACCGAATAGACACCGTCGTAGTTGCGGAATGCCACCGGCCCCCTCTTACACGTCTACCTATTTGTAGACTAAATTAAACAGTGTTCGACTGGTACTACTAGTATTACTGGTATTTGCTCCTGAGTACGCATGCCAAAAGACCCATATGAATTGACTGCGCGTTTAATCGTGCGTTCTCTCTTTTATGCGTCTAACCTGACCATATATCTGTCCAGCAGCTGCTTAACTTTGTCAACGGGCAACGCCTCCTGCGTCCGCCCCTTGAAGCCAGTCAATGTCTCGGCCTTGCAGAGCGCATTAAGGATAGCCTCCTCCGTCGCTTCCGACGTCGCGTAGAATAAGGAATCGATAACTTCGTTCTTGACCGTCTCGACGTGCTGCGTTTCAATTGGAGGCAGGTAGTCGAATCCGCTGGAACCCGACGCCAGTTCGTTGGGTGAAGTCCCGGTTGATAGAGCGAGGAATATCTCGCCGGAGAAGTTTCGTCCTGCGGAGTGGCCGCCGACCTGTGGTGGCCATTTATGTTAGTGGTCTTGGTGGGCTAATGGCTGTACATACCTCCGTGACGCCCATTCCGGCGTGCTGGGCGATGCGGCGCAGTTGGTGTGGGAGCAAAGGGGCGTCGGTGCTGCGTGTTGGTTAGGGCATGGTAGTGTAGATGGTAGCGGTGGGTCTCACACAATGACTATGATGATACCTGAATCTACGATATCAGTATAAAAGTCTTCCTTGGTAATTCCAAGGATACCTACTTCCTTCTGCCGCCCTGCCTGCGGCTGGCAACTTGACTTGCTCCCCAGTAGCAGCATCTTCCCTAGCCAAAATCTCACCAACGGGGACGTTCCCAATCCTCAGGTCTGGTTTCTGTCCATGATTAGCTTGTACAAGGACACCGAGCATATAATCTCTTTCAACCCCAGGAATGATCCTCGAGCTCGTCCCGGTACCGCCCTTATACCCGTGGCATCGCATCGCGGTCCCCCCACCATAGTTCCCCTCCAGAACATCACTCTGTGTCTTTGATGCCTCGATAGCTGCATAGACGTCATTCTTGTCAATAACAGAGGCACTAATATCATTAAGAAGCCCGTCGTACGTCTCCCTAACGACGGGGATGTTCATCCTCCTCGCGGCCTGCAGGTCATCCTCTCCGGACTTTTCAGCCTGTTCGAGCTCCCACAGGAATATGCCGTCGTACACCTTCCCGACGCTGACGGTGTTGGTGAGTGCGATCGGCTGCGCCATGTCAGTTCCTACAAAAAAAAAAAAAAAAAAAAAAAAGAAAAAAAAAAAAAAAAAAACAAAAGGGAAAATGTGAATATGGTTGATATTGGACAGATTGCGTACAGTGTTAAGAAACCCCCATTCAGCTATCGCATGCGATCCAGTTAGTTCCCCCATCCCGTTGAGGTCGTGAGTTGCCGCATAGCAAGGGAGGTCCCTGGTGTGTTTGACTCCGCGGGGGAATATCAGCGTCAGACCAGTGTGGATGTCTGGGTTCTGGTGGATGGTGACTTGTCCGACCGTCACGCCTGTATTCTATTAGATTTCTGGTACTACAAAGGCTAGTATTGATGATAACAAGGCTGGATTTACCGTCCACGTCGAGGAGGGAGTTCTTGGGACCTGGGGCGAATTTGCCGGGGCTGTACCCCAGATCGCGAATACGGGGACGTGACATTTTGTGTTGGAAGTTGCTACAGAGCGATTTATGAGAGAGAAACAGAAGTAGGTTTATGGAAATGGGAAAGGGCTGCAGGTGCCTACTTTATATTGCTACCTTGGGAACTGCGGGCCGATGTTGCATTGCAGCTAAAGCCAATAAGCAACTCTCCATCTTTATTGGCAGATAAATATACAATATATTAGAGGTATGAACTATCGAACACTCGGCTAGGACGATTGTGAGCGAGATGTTTTTAAGCGCATTGGGTATCACTATTATTACTTTATAGCAACCCTACAAATAGCGTCAGTCTCGAGCATATCCAAGTCTGTTATGCCATTGCTATGGCAGCAGCAGAGGAGCCTTTGCCTTCGACCACCTCTACCCGTTTCTTCCAGCGAATATAAAGGTCTTGCGTGGAGTTTCCGTCCTCATCGAACCCATCCAAGCCCGCTCCATGCTACAGTAATAGTTCCAGGGCCTTCTGTAAGTAACCCACGCTATCCTCGGTTACCTCACAAGCCTGTAGGAAGCGAAGGAGTGGTGAAGAGCCGGCTGCATCCCTGGCGTTCACATCGGCTAATTTGAGAGCGTAGTAGTCCAGCACTGGGACATGGGAGACTATGTCAACGAGCACATCGTAGGGCAGGATATCGAATGAGCCCGGTGGCATTCTCGAGGGAGTTGAGAAGAAGCAGAAATTTAATTGAAATGAATAACTAGAAATACATCGATGCCTGCCACATCTCCGCGCTAGCCACATCGGGCAATAAGCCAGTGCAGCTCAACTGCAGTTGTATGCATTTAACACAGATTCACAAGTTAAACATTAGGATACTCAAACTAGTATAAATGAGCGAGAATCTTCCAATATCGAGTAAGCATCCCGACCGTGGAACAACCGTCCAGTTGGGGACACACCACGTCATACTCGCCAACCACGGCTATATAAAGCCAGCAGCCACTCGAATGCCTTTGCAAATCAGACATCACCACAAACAATTACCACAAGAACAATGTATCAAATCCTACTGGGCCGCGGAGGCCAACAAGCTGGAGTCGTCAGCCGACGTCTCCGACAGGTACGTCTACGTCTCCAAGCCAAGAACTAGGAGATACTCATATCGGACTAGAAAGCCCAACCAGATAACCACATCCCATACAGCTCTCTGTATCGCCAGGGAGCTGCCTGGTCTGCCGGCGGAGTCGGAGTTGCCTCAACCCTGTTCGGTGTCTACAGGACTTTCCATTCGATGAGGATGTTCAAGTATATCAAATAGGTGATTCGAATTGGCAGTAGGGCTGGCGTTATTGGATATTGGATATTATTTGCGCAGACACTCTTTAATGGAACAAATGAATAATAATGGAATTCCGGCATTTGCCATCCATTCGGCCGGAGACCATGCCTGTCAGTCACAAGACTGAAGAATAAAAGGCTAGAATCGTGGTGGCGAGACTGCTTCCCCGCTTGATCCATGGATCATAGCTCCAGCTTTCCCCAGAATCCAGCTGGTCTAGCCTCAGCCCACGCGAGTGTCAAAAGGGCATTGTATGTGCGATTGTAGGTTCCAATATGAAGCTGGATCCGAAAAAGTCTACTGGCCAACGTATTCGCCATGAATGAATCCAAATCACCCAAAACCTACATATTAATCACCTATACCTGGTCGATATAAATCAATATTAAAGCAGGAGGAAGACAAAGAAGAGACATCATATATCCGGTACGGTGACGTCAAAACCAGCACCATCCATGGACCAGGACTCCCAGCCCATAATAAATACCGCACGGGGCCTGCAACCTTCCACTGCCAGACAGCTCTTACGGAATAGAGACTTACCAATCTACCGAAACAAAGCTATCAAAAATGAGTTTCCGAATCAGACCCTGTACACAAGGCCTAAGAGGCCTCAAATCCACCACCTCTCTACGCAGCAGCAGCAGCACACTCAGACACACCTATCTCCGCCCCCTATCAACAACATCAACAGCCCACCTCCCCCCCTCCCTATCCTCTACCAAAGAACCCATCCGCCCTCCACCAACACCCCAAGAACGTCAAGAAATGCTCGAAGCACTCGAGCGGGAAATCCTATGCCCCGAGCGCGCTGAAACAGCCTACAGCGGCACGGACAATGAGGTCGGCGGCGACCACTACGCGTACGACCCCTCGATAACAAACCCCGAGGGCGAGTTCCAGTGCTTCGAGGAAGAAGTGCGGGTTGACGGCGCGGTAGACCCGCTGTATGTCTCCCCTGCGAATCGGGATTTCAGCCAGATGCTGGATCCGGATTTGGATGGGAGGGCTGTTGGGAGTGATAAGGGGGATCGGCTGGGTGCGGCGGGAAGTGTGAGGGGGTGGGTGAAGAAGGGGAAGGAGGTTAAGATTCGACAGGGGAAGGGGAAGGGGGTGAATGTTGATGAGTATGAGAGGTTGTTGAGGGGGTTGAGAAAGGTGCAGATGAGGTGAGTGAGTGAGCGCGGCTTTTGTTGTTTATGGACAGGGCTAATGGAGTATAGACATCTGGGAAAGGATGCAACGGAGAAGCCAGCTTGAGTATCTGGAATTTCTGGGAGTTGGGATTGGGACAGGGGGTATGCATCAGTCTCCATCCAAAGATATCTGTGAAGTCACTTTGGGGGGGGGGGCTTTCTCTCGTTTATACCATTTTGCAATAGCATCAGACAGATAAATGCTACAATATGTATCTAAGACTAAGTTACTGCCTGCGCTTCCACTCCGTCGCACAATCACCATACGTAGAGAACTCCACGCCATCCCAGCCCTTCAACCACTCAATGACCCGATCAATCATGCCAATGACATGCGCCATCCCACTCGTATCAGGATGAAGAACCAGTGGAAAGACAAAATGCTGCTTCGCGCCATCAATAGTCTCGTGGTAGAGAAATTCGAACCGGGCCTTCCAGTTCTTCTCGATTGTCTCGGGACTGACGAAGCCGTGTGAGTTTGTCGCAGCCGGGATGAATTGCATTGGTGTCATGTCCTCCATGTACCAGTTGCAGGGAATTTCGACCAGTGTGCTCGCTGTTCGCGGTGCTGGAGGCGGAAGCGGGTGCATCCAGGATGAGGCCGGGACAGATGGCGAGAAGTCAATTGGTTTTGGTGCAGTCCTGGAAAGAAGAAAATATGGTGCAGAATCATGGTGTGTTAAAGATGTGTCTGATCCAGATTAGAAGATGTTTCTACTCAGCGGAGTAAGTAGACTTGGTATCGCACCGTATAGAAACCCTTGGTCCTCGAGAACCTTCACCGTATGCTCTCTGAGCTGATACAGCGGCGCTCTCCAACCAAGCGGCCTCTTCCCCGTTAAATCCGTCGCAAGCTGGACACATTTCTCAATAACATCTTTCTCCTGCTCCTCAGACAGCTGCGGGGCGCCCTCATGCGCATATCCATGGCATCCGATTTCGGCGCCCGAGTCAACAATGGCCTGCGTCTCCTTGGGAAACGACTCGATCGAATGACCCGGCACAAACCAGGTTACGGACGACGAAATCCCATGTTTCTGAAATAGGCGGAGCAGGCGGGGGACACCCACTTGCGCAGCGAAATAACCGCTGCTAAAGTCCGACAGGCCGTTTGTGGGCGATGCTCCTGTTCCGAGAAAGCCGGAGACGGCGTCGAAATCGACGGAGAGGAGGATTTTGATGCGCCGATTTGATGGTGTAGCCATTGGGAATATTTTACAGGGAATGGGTGTTTGGAAGAGGAAGTCAGTGGAAGTTGAGGAGAAGTGGGATTCCTGGTGGGGACGATGCAGGATCCACTGGAAGATCTCGCACGGTCTGGACTGCGCTGGATGTGGTATCAAGTTCATTGAGCTCAGCCCTACCATTACTATTAATTACTAGCTAACGCATCGCAATCACCATACTTCTCATCCATTTCACATTCTTATACAGTGTGGAGAACAAATCTAGAGAACGAGGTTGCCAATCATTCCCAGGCCGCCGAGAACAGCAGCAGCGCCGCCAACGAGGTGGGTGTTTGCACCGCCAGTGAACTCCGGGGGAGCAGGCGAGGAGCTGGCCGGGGGAGTACCAGTGGGAGCGCCAGTAGAGGTGGTTCCCGTTGGGATGACGGGGCGCGAGGAGGTTGACGACTGGCTCTCAGTGGGCTGGGGGGCGCTGGTCGGCTCACTGGTGCTCGAGGAGGTGAGGGTTATGCCCTCATTCTCAGCGCAAGTCTCGGGGTCAATGCCCTGCAGCTTTTTAGTATTGTCGTCGCTCGAGATAGGACAGGTCGGGGGATACGCACATCAGGACAGCAGCGACCCTGCTGCAGACAGAAGGTGCCGGAGGGACAGGCCCCTACGTAGATTTGTCAGTATCACGGACCGATAAAGCAATGCGAGTACGTACAGGTTCCATCGGGACAGCAAGTGTCCCCACGGGAAGGGCTGTAGCAGACGTTGCTAGTTCCACACATCGGCCAGCCAGATGGACAACCAGGGGTGGTGTCAGGAACGAAAGACTGGTCCTGGCGCTTGCTGAGGACATGGCTAAGCTGCAGGGTGTTGTCGGCGACAACAGCCTGGGCAGCCAAAAGAGAGCCGAGGGCAATGACGGAGGCGTACATCTTTCGAACGAGTGACTTGGAACAAAGACAGAAAGACGAACAAAGTATACAGATGGCAAGTATTCCGCTCCGGAATGGGAATCGGCGGGTGCTTTTATACAGCGGCGTTAGGATATCCTGCAGCTGGGGACAGAGCCCCAATGACTGGGATCGCGGGTTTTCTCCTCCTCGAGACTGGGCTAATTTCCGGAATACGAGGTCGTGCAGCGGGCGGCGTGCTGCCGATGGAGAAATTGACAAGTCATGTCGCGAAGCATGACAGCGTTGCTGCTCTGGCTGGATGTGACTTTGTGTGGCGTGTCAGGCACAGCGCATGGCAGATCTTGGCCCATTCAAGGCATAAACAGCGGGGGAATCACAGCCTGCTATCGAGCTTTGTCCTGAGACATCACCGGCTTGGACACGGCGGGTTTCCAATAAACACGCGCTGGTCAAGCAGGCTAGGCCCTCCAAGACTCGGCATCGCTGCCGCTTTTCCGGCGCGAGACGTGGGTGGCCATACCAGGAAATGCGACCAAACAAAGGTATGAGTCGCATAACAAAAACAGGTCTCGACCTGCAGATCGATCCTGTCGTCGCGGGGAGTTGGACGGCTCGTCAGTCGTCACCAGCTTGCTGGCCAGTGATCACCAACCACCAGAACATTCCATGTGGAGATGGCGAGAAAGCAACGAGCCTCCAAGTCCCTGCTTTGGCCTCTGGCGATCGGACTGCTGTCATTTCCCCACGTTGCATGGTGACGCGGCCCAATACGAGGTCTATCTTGGGCTGCGTGGATCCTCGTTTCCAGCCGAATAACCTCCAACACTCTCCCTCCATCTTGAAAGTGCTATTCTCGATGGACCTGGAGACGGTCCACGGCGAAGGGTGACCTTTCCTGCTTGTCATGAAGCATATTAACTCCAACCGTTCTGTATGTCTGACATCTTCCCTTGCCAAGTACGCCAAGTACAGGGTGAATCGAGATCTTGGAACAATCCCTGCGGGGGAGGATCAGTACTCGGGGATCAAGATACGAGGATCATGGCATTGACTTGGAGTCTGCCAGTATCCTTCCCAAATGAAAGGGTGAGCGATGCAGTTCCAGGACTATTTGGTAGTCCCTATAGGGTTTGATTGGAGTAACAGTATCCGCGTACTAAGCCCTATGAACTGTACAATCTTTAGGCAGTGTCCGCTGTTCACCTCGCTGGATTTATCCATTTTGATCTGTTTACTGCCAGATAAAGCCCAAGCAGTTATGTACCTGACTGTTCTGCCTCTGGAGATATTTCATCTGATTCTGGGATATCTCTGCGCACACTGCCGCGAGAATAAACAACCATTATACCGACGTGGGATTATATGAAGGTCAGCACAAGGGAACTACAGCAGCGACGGTAGATACCTGGTGGAAGAGCCGCAGAAATGCGATCAAATACCCTGGTATATCCCAGGATTGCAAAGCCTTATCATCAATGTGTCTAGTGTCTCGACGGCTTTGTCAAGTTGCGCAGTACATCCTACACCATGCTTTTATACCCGCGCATGGACAGTCGTGCATTTCATATCGCTATACATGGCAGGGCCGGCTTGCTTCGTTTATTCAAACGGTTACGCGGCGACGACACCAGTCTCGTGGAGGAATACTGATGATGTATGGGGATGCAGTTCCAGACCATGAGTGTGGCTCTTCATGTCTTCATGAGATAATCCTGAATGTGCAAATCTTCAGGCTAAAATAATACCAGGTCAGCGAATAATTAGACCAGGAAATTGATTAGTATGTAAAGTCGTGCCGAGCCCATATGCAATCCAGGGCACGCGTGATATAAACAACATTATTAGGGTATCAGTATAATCCACTTCACTTATTCTGCGTCGGAGGCACATAGCCGGCTCCAAGCTCCCTCATTTCTGCCTCCTTTTGCTTCCTCCGCCGCAGATAGAACCACAATGCCGCCAGGATCAGTGCCAGACCGGCCACGCCTCCCACCACTCCTCCCACAATTGCCCCAACATTCGTTCCATCTCCGCCGTCGTCGTTATTTCCAGAGTCTGGATGGGCCGTTGCAGAGGCCACGGTTGATGGTGGAGGCGCAGGGGTAGCAGTGGAGGTCTCGGCGTCTTTCACGGAGGAGATGTACGACGCTATACCGATTGTCCATCAGCTCTGGTACGATCATAGTGGGGGTAAAACAAATAAATACCTGATCCTGTCAATGTCGTTGTTACGGGCATTTCGAGAGTCCAACTCAGATCCGTCCTGTAATCATCCTCTTCCATACAGACATACGACGACGCAGTCCAGGGCCCGGAGTCGATCGCGTTTCCAACGACGGTTCTTCCACGGCAGGTCTCTGGACTGTCATCGCGTGTTAGCCGTGACTGTGTCGTTGTTCCCGGGGGGAGAGGGAAGGGAGTTCCGTTTCGTTGTACCATGTAGAGCTACTAGCTCCAGCTGCCCAGAAAATCACCGCTCCATCACAGGATACGCCATACGCACATCGTGTTGCTGTGCTGTGGCAGCACGCACCTAGGTTGGTGGTCTCGGTATTTGTGACGTATATACTCCCGGACTGGCACTCGACTGAACCGACTGTTGTTTTCCTTTTTGTTAGGCGAATGGTAGCAGAATGGGATTGTGCGACTCTCACCAGTGCCGTCCGTCTGGTAATATCCAAGAATGCCCCAGCTTGCACCATTTATGTAGGTAGTGTTGGTCGTTAAGACTGTGGTGATGACCTCTGCCATCGCATCGCCCTCTGTTGCAGTTCTGGATGCTCAAAAGAAGCGCCTGGGAATACGAGAGGGAGCAGCAGCTGGAACGAAGACAAACAGCATCTCGAGAAAGTTGGGGATTCGAAACTCAGCCTCCTCGTCAATCAGCACCACCGCGTGCCAAGCGGCCTGGGCAAAAGCGACAGCCTCGTATTCCCATATTACTCGACAAGCTCGTCACGTCAATTGGGTGGAACCAGGCTCTTGGCTGCAGCTGCTCGGGCCTGCTGGTGCGCCAAGTTCCGGGCTGTTCAGTCCCTCGTGGGGCAGCGTCGCTTCAGGGGCATCGATCTTCTCTTGCCCGGAGACCCTGGGAGTGAGGCTAGGTAATCGATCAGTCTGAGAAGGTGCGTTATGGACTTATTTCAAGGTATTGAGTGGAAGCTACAAGGCCTCCAAGCGACCATGCTAAACGAGGTTGGACGGTGAGAACCAGTCCTGTCGGTCACAGCCAATGTCGACAGGGTTCATGCACTGCCTTCTGCCTTGTACGGAGTATTGAGATGCTGATCGTTGCAATTCCAGCCAGCGAGTCATGGTCTCTCTTAGCGGAACTTTACTGTCTAGCTCGAGCATACCATACAAAAGACACATGTCCCAACCGTCCATCAATGCTTGTCTTCCAGCTCAATCCTCGAACATCGAATCATGGTGAATGACTGCAGACCTCGCGTTAATCCAACCGATGCCAGTCATGTTGGGAAACTCTTCCAGGGCGTCGTAGATTTGCCGAGCCTCAAGAGTCTCCGCCAGGCGATTATTCCCTAACGACCTCGCATGGGTGATGCCCTCGTGAACCAACAGACCCAGTGTCCGCCTAAAGCAGCTCTTCAAATGATCCAAAAGCTCGTTCAGGGGCGCCAGCTGCCCTGATTCAATGGCTCTGTACAAGTACTGCCGGTCAAGCCTGAACTGCGTCCCTTCAAAGGTGAAAGGCGCGCGATGCTTCACCAAGACACCAACGATCTCCTCGCTGACCACTGACCCGCGACTCTTCATAATCCAAACACGGAACCGCATGCTCAGCGCCGTCATGTCATAGCCATGGGTAAGGAAGTAATCCAGCGCCTCCGCATCCCCCATACTCATCGCATTCGCCGCAATAAGAGTCCAGTACGTCTTCTCCAGCGGCTCCCACGGAAACTCAAGCAAATCAGGAACCCGAGTGTTTTGCTCTACAGGAAGACCTTGCGCAGCCCGAAACACTTCAGCCGGTATCGGGTTCCCCGCTGCCGCGCCACCGATCAATTGCTGGATAACGTCTGTTCGGAAATCGGGGTCTGATTCGTCGATGCCCTGGCGCTCGAGCATCGTCTCGATCCAGACGGAGAAGACCGTTGGCGCCCGGGAGTGCTGGTTGATCTTGTGCCACATGAAGAGCATCTTCATTCGAGGAGGTAGTGGGTACCATCTGGACTGGCGGCCGCCGATTGTTCCTGGACCGTGGAGGCCAATCTCGGTTTCTAGGCGTGCGCTGCGAATGAGGAGAGCTGTGACGGACAGTTGCCAGCGATCTGCGCGGGAAATGTGAATTAGCTGCTGTTATCCTGTCTAACTGGGAGTAGGGAACTGGATCAACGTACGACTCACTAGCCTTGTGTTGACGACATGGTCAATGGGCTGGGTTTCAATCACGTATCGAAGGATCTCATGGAAGATCTCCGGAGGCAGAGGGTCCATTTCCGCGCCAAATCCCCACCAAACCAATTCCCTATTGTGAGAAAATGCAACTAATAATGCAGCATCTAATGGGTGCTTTGGTGTTGAGACTGTGTGTTAGTCGGCTCAGAGTGCTTTGTTTTGACTTGCCCTAAAGCACGTGCTCTTTCCTGTCTTCACTCTTCCTCACCGGGACAACTTGCTGTGAATATGAGCTCTCTATAATATATTCTGTCCCTTATTGCAGACAGTCCATTACTGCTGTTGACACGCAAAGTTGATATCAGGTCTGTTCTGGATAGCCTTTGTTGAGATCTAATTCTAAAATAGGTCTATCCATAATCTATTGATGGATAGGTTACAGATACTCAAGCAGTACAAAGTGGAGATAAGATAAAATACAGAAAAAGCCACTTGAAAACAACCATACGACTCGTTCCTCATCTCCCTGCGTTGCGTCCTCCGGCTCCTGTCTGCGGCGGATGAGCATCAACCTCCAACAACCTATACGACACCCGAGTCTTATAGACCTCCTCGTCAGCAGTTGGCCCATTAACCCCGGAGTAGGCCGATGCATGGAGCTGGCCATTCTCCCAGTAATGCAGAGGGATTGCACCAGCACGAACTCGCTTATCATACTCCTGCCGACGCAGAGTGTTCGACCCGCAGAACTGCCACAGGATATCCCATAGCGAAACCGTTGATGGTCCACTGACGAGCTGAACGCGGTGGATGCTTGTGTTTCCCTTGATGTATGGCGAGACACCCTTGTCCAGTAGCATCTTCACGAGCTTGGAGTGGCCGAGAAGCACGGCGGCAACCAGCAGCTGAGAGCGCCGGCCCGCAATCGTTGAATTGGGAGATGTCGGGTATACATCTGCCCCGTGGTCTAGGAGTACGGAAACAAGGTCGAGGTCCTCCTCGCTAATGGCCTGGTAGAGGGGAGTCGGGTCGTGTTCCCTACTGGTGTTGGGGTGGACGCCGCGTTCGAGAAGGGCTTTGACCAGGCTCGACCTGTACCACTTGCTCTTGCAGTGCTTGATCACCAAGAGGAGTAGGTTTCCGTTCTTGTCGTTTGGCACGAAACACGGGTCGAAATCCTCGTCGGCAAGGACGTTGTCGATCGTTGTGATCTCACTGCTCTCGATGGCGCTGACGAAGGTAACGTACTTCATGTTCTTGCTGGCAACCGTGTCGGACAGTGCCGTCCAGAACCATTCTGACAATTCGGTCTTGCAACTCTCTGGGTCCGCGGATAAGGTTTTCATGATGCTGACTGTGGTAGCCTCAAACGTGTGTCCAGGTAGTTGCTTCAATGCCTCGAACCACACCTCCAGTGGCGCACGGTTCTCGCTCGCAATGGCAATTGGTACCAATGCACGCGTAAACCCGGTTTGAATACCACCGCTGACTGGCGCAGGACGGAGACGAGTGGCATTCCCATACACATGGTTAATCCGATTGGTCTGGCTGGCATGGAGCTCCTGTGTCATGGTGTAAGGAAGCAAGATGGTCACGATCTCGCGGTTTCCTGACCTTGCGGCCTCCTCCAGGATAGACAGCTGAAAACGATATCCATAGACGGCTTTGCATGCAGGGAATATCGCTTGGAACTCATTGACATCTTGACGATGGATAGCTCTGCACGCGAGCACAACGTTGAAATCGTCCTGGAGTGTACCATGTCTCCAGGATTTAAGCCAAGGGGTAGATCGCATTTCAGCCATCGGTCCTAATAGATATCTCAGTCGGTAATGTCCATGAGCAATTCCCTCGATGAGCTTGTTCGTCAAGGTATCTCTGTCCGCGGTTGTATCCAATCCAAGCATCTCATGTATAAATGCGGAGAGGTAGCAGGAGTCTGGATTTGGGTCATATTCTCGGTGCAAGTATTTGACCCTCAGACAGTGCGGAACAGAGTCCCATTTCGTGGGTTCTCTGTCCAGCAGTCTGAACAGAGTCTTCTCGGCCTGACGTGCGATGGTCTCTGGTTGCGTTTCTTAGTCGATTGAGCCGCAGCCATGTAAGTATGGAAATTAACATACCATTCGTTCCCCAAAGACCAAAGACCTCGTGAGTTGGGAATCTTAATACCGCAATGTCCACTATTTCAAAAAGTATCTCGAGCGGGAGATGGTGGTCGCTCTTATAGCCTTCGTCCGACATCTTGCTTCACGTTGAGGGTTAACAACTGGGTATGAATACAGGCAACGGGGTTCTCAGTACTGGGCAGATAGAAGGTGTTCTTGATAAAGGAGGCATATGAGGCATAGAACAATCCCAGAGTTGTATAAGGTTCAAGGCAATAGTGAAGGGGAAAGACAAGCTGATCGGTATTGATCGCGGTTATATAGTACCTTGGGCCGGGAACACACCAAACACCGACATCCTGGGCAGTGAATGCACCAGCTTCTCATTACGTAGCTGCTGATATTTTCCTATCGGAAACCACGGTGTCTTTCACAGCAATTCAGGCATTGGTGAATGTTCTGGTTGTTGATTCAACATTCAACATTAATTGGCACATCACTCCGTTATCACTGCTGATAAAAAAGCCTCATGTAATAAGCTGGTTAGATGGCAGCTTGTGTGGACTTTCATCGAACCAGACCTGACAAGAAATGAGAGAACAGTCTCGAAGAAATTCATGCGGCATTTAGAGCCTCCACCTGGATAGTGCAGCAGATCAAGTGGCTGATCAAGTGGCTGATATTGGTCGGTGCCTTGGGAGGGCAACATGAATGGGTCTGTATTATTATGAAGTGAGCTTGTTGAATTGCAGTAACAGTGAATGTTGAATTAAATTTCTCATGTGACTTCCTTTTTGGTTATTGATGTCACTGAGAGGGCAAGAGCGGGATAGGGCTATATGTGACGGGGTTAACGGCTTTACACAGACTTCACATTCACTGTGAGCAAGTCAGTTGTTCCCAATTATAGGAACCAGGGGATTTGACTCTTGCGACTTGTGTCTACCCATGGCCATGTACTCTCCTGCTTAACGCGAGACCTTGATGATGCCTACAGGCGGATGGAACTGGGTATCCTCACCGTCAATGTCAACTTACTAGGCCTTACGATTTCGTCCATAGGCCCCGGGTTCACAAGGCCCCGGACTTTCTCATTTCAAATTAATGTTGCTATGTCTGCTATGTCTGTTATCAGCGTGTATTCCGCCCTCAATACAGTCGTCCTCCCGCTCCAATGCAAAGTCATGTAGATATCGAGCTCGATGGTTTCCTGTGTGAATCCAATCTTCACAGTGAAATTCAAGTCAATACAATTCGTTTGCGTTTTCAAACTCCAATGAGATGACTGCTGTATGTATGTTCATGCACTTCTCTTGGGGTGTTCCTGGTCAAAACTTGAGCTGGGACATCTTTACCGTCAACTGCCACTCGTCGTCCCTCACTTCAACGTCAGGTTCTAACTCCGCTTCGAGCTCCTCCCACTCTAAATCGTCATCACCTTCCTCGCCCTCGTCGACTTCGTCTTCATCATCATCATCATCATCGTCGTCCTCGTCATCCGAATTATAAACCAAAACCACGCGCCTACCCTCAACCCGTTGCACCAACACGTCCGCGTCAAACCCAGCCTTAACAAGCAACTTTATTATCTCTCTTCTATCCTCGCGGTCGTCGATATCCTTTGTAAGTTCGAAGGGGAGAACCCAGAAATGGAATTCCGCATCGGATGCATCGAAATACGGATAACGGAGGATAAAGTCGACGATATCAACGTGACCGTACGGGATAGCTGTCGCAAGAACCCTATAATACAGGACGCGGTCCGTCATCAGGCACCCCTGGAGGACGAATTTCACCATTTCCGGCTTCACGAATCCATAAGGGCCGACCAGCGCGGCCTCCATTTCATCCACGAAGTCAATCCCCCACTTCGCCCTCAGGATGGGCATCCACACATTGACTGCCTCTTTGTTTCCTTTGGCGACTGAGAGGCGGATCAGCGGTGAAACACTCAGTTTCGTGTCATTACGGAAGACGACACTCTTTCTGGCTACGACCCTGGCCATGCCGAGTGTACCGTACATTGCCAGAACGTAAAGGGGCACGATGAAGAAGCGTCCACATTCGAGGGGTATGTCCCCGTCGTTGTCGAATATGCGGGCGAATTCCTCCTCGTCGCCACGACGCACGGCGCTGGCAGCTAAGAGGACATCATAGGATACCTTGGGATTGAACGGCTGTCCATTCCCGTGTTTGTCAGAATGATGAGTTCCGTAGGACTCGACGAATCTGGTGTACTCAAGTACTGGGGTGGCTGTGGCGCCGTAGAGGAGTTTCTCACGCATCACTTCCTGCTCGGTAGGCTCGGCGGTCTTGACTTCGTCCAACTCCAAGACCTCGGTCATGTAGGTAGTAAACGCCGTAGGACAAGCATGGTGGTTTTGAAGCTTCTGGCGCAAGTATTTCACTTGAAGTTCGACTGGGCAGCTGTCCCATGCAGCCCTCTGGATTTCATTGGGTCCTTCGGCATGAATGCAGAAGCCCTCATCTTCTAGACGGCCATTGCGCAGGACTGCCTTGAACAACTCATCTGCGAATAGGGCTAGACAACAGGGGTGGTCAGTATTGTATCTTTATAGTAGTCGAAATGGGTCATACTATTGACACGTCTGAGGCGAAAAGCTTCCTCCAGAGTAAAACCCTCAGCTGCTAGGCGAAGGACTTCAAGGATAATCTCATCTGGTAAAGCGGGGATTGTTGTCTCCATGGTTCGAATAAAAAGGGTATCTCTTAAACTATTTGTTCGGTATGCAGGTGCAGAACCACAGGCTTGTTATCGACAATGAAGGGAACGGCCTGGGGATGTTGTGTGAAGACAGACTGATAGCTTGCTTAGCTTGTTTACTTGTTATTCGAGTGAAGATGTTTCTTTGTGTTGATTCACAGTAACGAATTGCCTCAGCCGATATCGGGGTTGACAGGTGCAGAAAGCCAGAGAGAATATTCTCTGAAATTATTCGAAGAATCGGAATACGTCTACCCAGGGTAAGCTGTTTTGTACATCTTTTCTTCATACCATCAGTCTCCCCTATACAAACGGGTCCCTGAAAGCATAGCTTTGAGAGAATGAAGTATTTAGGGCTGCACATCATCCGCCATCGCTCGCATGTTGCCTCGCTCACCTAACCCTTCACGCACTCCTTGTTAAGATATCCGCCTTTGCATGCTGCAGGACTCTCACAGGGCTCGAGAGGCCTGAATACCTGGATATTATCCTAGCTAATCATACATAGTACAGCAATGCTTCGTTATGCACCGCGTTGCATTGACACGAAAGACACAACACATTTGCCTCCCTGAAATGCAGCTTCAATCCCGATTCCGGAGGCTTTGTCTACCATAAATCCCCGGATCAAATGTCTGTTTTGCGGTATATTATGACCTATTGATCACTATCTCGCTCCGTATGTGCCGGACTATCGACGGTTGGTGCTAGATGCTTGTCACAGCGAATCTGGTGAGTATCAAATCAAAATATCGTACTTGTTTGTTCGGGGTGTAGTCACTGAAAACATGAACTGAACTGCCTTGGATAGAAAGCTTCATTTTAGCGCCGCCCCTTTACCTAGTTGCATAACCCAAAACATACCAACCTCAGACGGTGGCTGTAGACAGCCTCCCACGCAAAAACCTCATTGCCCAGACTGCGTCGATCACCAGGATTTCTCCAAACGAAAATACCAAGCTTCCACCAAATACCACACTGTGATATGTCCATGCATTATCCGGATTAAGATCTGATACCTGGCAAACAATCGCCCAAGGTAGCACGTATAATAGATTCGAAATAAGGGATTGTGCCAGATACCAGGATGTTCGCGTCGCTAGTAGGAGTCCCGCCAGCTGAGTTGATACTGCGTACAAAATGTAACACCTACATTATTAGACAACATTAGAGTGATACAGGATCCTCGAACTTACCAGTCGATTGTACGCCACATGTGTGCGACGATCCCGGATACGTCATCACTCTGGCTCAAGAAGAACGCGAACCGCTCGCAGCCGAATAAGGCCATGAATATAAGTAGTGGGATCTCGATTGTCACGGCTATCACTACTGATAAAACTGCTGGTCGAATAACTCCTATTAAGACGGCATTATTAGTTATGCTAATAAACATATGAAGGAGGGGCAGTACGCACTGTACAGACTCAACCATGACCAGCGATCGTCATCACCTCTGCGTTTCAGCTGTCCCCAAGCATGGCCTACAAATGTCAAGGTAGTCGCCTCCAATGCTTGGACCGGTACCATCACCAGTCCCCATCGGATTGTCGTGAATACTCCCCATGCCGTTGCATACTCAGTTGACATGGCGACCACCCCGTGGACAAGCCACAGGTACAGTGCGTTTCTGATGGCAGATTCAATGAACGTGATCGATCCAGGTTTCAGCAGGACAAGAAACGCACTCAGCGTAGGTATCTCACTACCCCAGCGTAGATGAAGACCTTGTCGACTTCTAGTGCTGGTCGTGATGAAGAAGTAACATAACCCAGCGGCGGCGGCAATGAGATCACAGCTCAGGCGAATAGCGGCCTGCATATTGACATCCGGAACCCAACCCCCGACATGGAACCTGGAAATTAACAAAAGGTCCAACGCAATATTCACTGTAAATTTGATAGAACTGATAACGAGTGGGACATCGGGTTTGTCAAGAGCGCGAGTTGCGTTCGATACTGCCACCTCCATGGCGGAGCTAAAGGCTGAGAAGGCGCTGATACGAACGTATGTTATGCTAGCTTCAAGAATATCATGGGGAACAAATGCGTCTGCGAATCTCTTTGCAGCTGCCACAAACGCAATACTCATGACCAACCCGAGGAACGATTGGAAGACTACCAGAGTATGCGCCAGTCCTAATCGTTCTTTGAACGGCCTGGCTTCCTTATCTGCGATGGTCACCCATACTGCGCGTGGAAGACCCTCATTTAGTACTTCTGCCACAGTGCCAATATATGTGTAGACGTCGGTTGTGGCGACCATGGAAGAGTTGATATTGGCAATCCATATCTTGACGAGGGTGTTGTAGAGGGCCGGTAGGATGAAGGCACCTGTATTAAAGAGAAGGGCACCGGCATAACTGACAAGTTAACTGCCCCTGTCCTCCACTGGGTCTGGTAAACTCTCACCTTGAACGCCGCCACCAAGGATCACCGACAGTCCACTTCAAAGAGAGTATATTCTCAGATCGAAGGGTCTCCTGGGTGTCATCGGCGTAGGTTTCTTCGCCAGCTACCACTTCAGCATGCCTTACTTCCAGGTTTGGCGCCATTGTCGTGCGGCCTGTGGAATGTAGTCCAGATTAAGATAATGAGGCCGCAGGAAATGAGGGGCTGCGCAGACCCTGCAGCTGTGAGGATGCGCTTCCCCGCTCTGCCCTTGCAATCTGCGGAGAAAAAAAGAAAATACGATACAAAAATATGCGAGCGCGTGAAACTCATACTAGGCGTGGGATTGAAGACGTCAAGATAGGAAAGCATTCCCACAGCTCGGCAGGCAGAGAGAAGTGGGCAGGTGTTGTAGTGAGTGGTAGAGAATATCGCCCTACATTCAAACGAGAAATCGTTCGTCACGGGATACACCGAAACAGTGGTAGCAATCTTAGCACATGGTTAACAACGTTTGCAAGATACTTTGTATCTAATAATTGAGTTTAGTTGTCCCATCCCTCCAACGATGGTTGCCATTTTGAGCTTGTGTGTTGACATATATTTTCCTACCGAAGCTGGCCCTGTGCGCCACCTTTTCGGGGGCTTCCGAAACTATCTTTTCCCGGAAGACGGCTTTGATTGTTCTTGGTTATCCCGTTAATAGTAGCTTAGGCATATTCTATACCCCCCAGAAGGCCGCGTTACATGGACAAGGCGTTGTTTACTGTCGGGGGTTATGGACAGCCTCAGGCAGGTGTTTTGACGTGGACCTTGTGGCCTGAGGCGGAAAATCTCGGAAGCGGGAAGCCTCAGGCAGGAGCTTGTTTCAGCGGGAGCTTGTTGACACGGTGACGCGTCGAGGGGCACAAGGCATTGAGCCCAACAACGCGTCCTACGAGCATTGAACTAGCTTTAGCTATGTTTTTTATCTAAAATCTGTTGCATGCTCGAGGCTCCCTAAAAATGACGCAGATAGCGAGTGTCCAGCCTCCGAGGACGATCTGGTCTGGATCTGGGCACGACGAATGAAAACACATTGGTGGCTCACGACGCGGGTCTCAACGGAAGCTCAATGGCCGATTGGAACCTTTTTTCCGTCCCGCATGAGAGATCAGAGCATAAATCAAGATAATCAATTAGGAGGGCCGGACGGATTGACGTGCTTGGTGTTGAGGACGAGGTGGGCTGTAGCTGACAAAGGCGGGGTTCTTTCTGTGCCCCGCACCGAGAATTTATGATATAAGGAGCTGCTCCCCCCCAACTCTCCTTTCTTGCAAATTTCACATCGTTCACCTCTTCCTCCAAGAACACTCAATTCATCCTCAAAATGTCTAACGTTTACTTCGACGTCACTGCCGATGGCGGTAAGTTCCCGAGGGTCACTTCTTCCTCGTTTTCGCCTATTCTAACACTCTCACAGCTCCCCTGGGCCGCATCGTGTTCAAGCTCTTCGACGACGTCGTCCCCAAGACCGCGAAGAACTTCCGTGAGCTTGCCACTGGCCAGCATGGCTTTGGCTACGCTGGATCTCCCTTCCACCGTGTTATCCCCAACTTCATGCTTCAGGGTGGTGACTTCACCAAGGGCAACGTGAGTCGGCCTCTACAACCGTGATAAATACAAATAGATTCTAAAAGGTACACTCTAGGGCACTGGTGGCAAGTCCATCTACGGTGAGAAGTTCGCCGACGAGAACTTCACGCTGAAGCACACCAAGCCCTTCCTTCTTTCCATGGCCAACGCTGGCAAGAACACCAACGGCTCCCAATTCTTCATCACGGTTAGTGCGCCTTTGGGCCCCTTTCGGTAAAGAAAGTTGACTAAGTGTATTTTAGACCGTTGTTACCAGCTGGCTCGATGGTGCCCACGTCGTCTTCGGCGAGGTTGTTGAGGGCCAGGATGTCGTCAAGGCCATCGAGGCTCGTGGCTCCCAGAGCGGTGCTACCAAGGGCAAGATCGCTGTCTCTGCTTCTGGCACCGTCTAAACAGGTTCTATTGCGGAGAATATCTAAACTCAGAATAGCAAACACTAAACAATCAAACTGAGCTTCGATGCACTCAGTGCAGCCCACGAATTGAGGCTGCCTATGCGATCCACATCATATGTTGTCTTCATTGAATACTATCTCCGTAGTCTAAACCAAAACACAGCGGTCTGATCGTGGAGTGCCAAGGTGTGTCTACACGTCTATTTATAGTCTCAGAACCTGCATTCTGGTCCCTGACGACGGCTCTGTAGACAAACATACGTTTTGGCCCCAATGATATTCTTTCTGCCTTGAAGAATCTGTCAGCCTGCTTAGGTCCAAACGTGGTTGTCGTTCGGGATTCTGCACTAAGAATCCTACGGTCTGGGGCCAATCGTATTTCTCAATTTTCCAACACAAGATCGAAACACCAATAGCTTCGTGGCTGTGAAAGAAACTTTCGCTTTACCTCGAGATAGATGTCTCACCGGCTTGCGAGCCCCTTCAGAGGACACATTGCAATGCCGATCGCTGAGACGAAGATATAAAAGGTGCGCTCGAATACCTCTTTCCCATCGTATTCAATCATCCAACGCAGACTCTCAATTATCAATCAATCACCACGAAGGCCCAAAGAACAAAGTCATCTCATCCATTTTTATCAAACCTCCCAAAATGAAAGCCTCAACCACCACCATCCTCGCGACCCTCACGGCTCTCGCAAGCGCCCAGTACAGCGGCAACATCGTTTCCGAGAACAGGGGAGACTGTCCCATTCCGAACTCCGAGGGCGACCAGCTCAAGTACTCCTACGATCCGAGCGAAGGAAACTTGTGTCTCGACCTGAACCAGCACGAGATTTACGCCGAAAGTTACCATGCCGTCCTGTATGGACATGCTGAGCTTCCCGACGCCGAGGAGCCAACCAAGTTTGGTGGATGTGCGGATTCGAAATGCACCCAGTGTGATCTTGTTGATGTGAACGTTCGCTCGGATCGCCCTGGTTCTATTGAGTCGGAATGTACGGTGTTTGAGAACAAGCCATACCTGTTTATTGGTGTTCCCGAGGGTAACAGCAAGGACCTTTAAGTTTTGTGCGGTAGTTGCTCTATAGCTACTGTTATTACCGACAAGTTTGATGTTTGATCATGTACTGGCACTGAATAGTGTTTACTCTCATTGTACTGCTTCGGGCCTAGCTTATAAGAACCCCAGTCATCTATATTTATAAAAGGAATGACATTCCCGCTCGTTTGGATGTATTATGGAATCGAATGCCCAAGTACTTCGTGTAGGGTCCCTCGAAGGGCATAGTCTGGACCCTGGACGGGCGGGAGTATGTGTATGTTCCAAATCGGGCAAGTGGCCCGGGCCGCCAGGGCGCCCAGCGAGACCCCTATGACTCAACTCCTGTGTAGCTATAAGGATTCCAGGCAGCACTTTCTTGACTTCTATGCCCATCTCGCAGGACCAGGATCAGACAAGACAAACAAGAAAAAGAAAAGACGAAGATGTCACACCGACCGCTAGGCGACAGCGTTCTGCTCCCAGAAGCGACCCGTCCATCACCAACTACTCTGGTGGGACGATCAATCAAACTGGTCCCTCTGGAGGAAGCCCACGCAGACGAACTTTTCCCATTATTCAACAATGACCACCCTGACCAGACAGCGCTGTGGGACTACATGCCGGATGGCCCCTACGACGACGCGTCGCGGCTGCGGAAGGAATTCGCTGCCAGAGTTGAATCGTCAGACCCGGTGTTCTTCACTGTAATCGACAGCAGACCCTCATCCGCCTCTCCCACAGCAGGGAAGCCGATCGGGTACCTTTCGCTGATGAGTATCGTGCCCGAGCACTGCAGGCTCGAGATCGGGCATGTAGCTTTCACTAAAGCAATCCAGCGTACAACGGGCGCCACGGAGGCGTTTTATCTCTTGTTGAAACACTCATTCGATGAGCTGGGGTATAGACGCGTTGAGTGGAAGTGTAATTCGCTAAATGAGCCTTCACGCCGTGCTGCCCTGCGTCTGGGGTTTCAGCCCGAGGGCGTCTTTCGGCAGCATATGGTTGTCAAGGGGAGGAATCGTGATACAGCGTGGTTCTCGATTGTGAGGGAGGAGTGGGAGGGGGTGAGGAGGGGTTTAGAGGGTTGGTTGGCTGAGGGGAATTTCGATGAGCAGGGAAGGCAAGTGAGGAGATTGGAGGAGATCAGGGACAATAAATCAAGTTAAACATAAGGGCGTGTTGAGTTGTATAGTGCATAATCCTAAAGGGGAATTGTGCAGCTTGTGCACGTTTATGGATGGATCTTGATAGAACCAGCTGGAGCTTCACAACACCCTCCTCAGCCAAGACGCTCAACCTCGGATGCTCGCTAGTCTCTCCAAAAATGGACCAAGATCTGCAGATTTCGACATCCAGACTCCAGACCCTCAACGGCAAAATGACGTTTTCGTCTGCTTGTGATCGCGCAGGAGAGCGAGGAGTCCCGCCACTGTTGCACATTCAATTCGGTATATTTTGGGCTTGTCCAGTCTAAATAAACCGGTGTCCATCTCTAAAATTTTACAAATCCAACCACCGCGACCATGTTCATCACCTCGGCAGCCGAGTTCGTCTGGGCGAACGTGAATCCCACCAACTACATTGGCGGCGTCAGTTTTCGCCCCGAGCGCGACATTCCTGATCTTTCGGGCAAGGTTGTTTTCATTACAGGAGGTTAGTATGATATCCCAGGATAATAGTACCTTGCGCGAAACTAACGAGTCGCAGGAAACACCGGTCTTGGAAAAGAAACAATTCGCCAGATCCTCAAGCATAACCCAGAGCACGTCTTCCTCGCCGCTCGGTCTGAAGAAAAGGCGCAAAAGGCCATCACCGAACTCCAATCCACAGCCCCAGACGTCAAAATCACCTGGATTCCACTGGACCTCTCATCAACAAAGTCCGTCCAAGATGCCGCTGAGAAATTCAAGACCGAAGCCGACCGCCTGGACGTCCTCGTCCTCAACGCAGGCGTCATGTCCCTGCCCCCAGGCGAAACAGATCTCGGCCACGAAATCCAGCTAGGAACCAACCACACAGGCCACTTCCTACTCACAAGATTACTCCTCCCGACCCTCCTCCGCACAGCAGAGGATCCGGCCGCCGACGTGCGCGTCGTCTCCCTTTCCTCGATCGGGCACAATCTCGCGCCGGATTTCGAAACCATCCTCGACCAGCAACGGCTGAAGAGCTGCAACACGCACGCGCGCTATGGCGCCTCCAAGGCCGCGAATATCCTCTTCGCCTCGGAACTCGCGCGCCGGTACCCCTCTATCACAGCTGTCTCGGTGCATCCCGGGATCATCGTGACGGATCTGTATGGCCCGGTCGGGGAGACGAACCCGATCGTGCGGGCTGGGATCAAGGGGCTGAGTCTTGTCGGGACGGCGGTTGAGCAGGGCGCATGGAATCAGCTCTGGGCTGGGTTCGGCGCGAAGAAGGATGCGCTTGTAAACGGGGCTTATTATATGCCTGTGGGCAATGGCAAGACGTGTAACCGGTATGTTGTGGGGGAGGAGATGGGGAGGAGGCTTTGGGAGTGGACTGAGCAGGAGCTGGAGAAGGGAGGGGCGAAACTTTGATTGATCTCATTGGATCTTGGATAGATAGATTATCCTTGGAAATACTAAGTTGGGTAATATACTTCGATTGGTTGGGTTTGTTTTGTGTTTCTAGACTCGTGATAGTGGTGACGTGCATGGCGACTGCGTCCACTGGGCCTTCGCCACGCGAGCCTGACCACGCTTGAAGCTGCAGTACAAGAACTCTAGACTTCCCCGCATTCTCAGCCTTGCAGGAAATCTATTGCGCTGTAATAGCAGGTGGTACTAGATAATATACTTGACTACACTAGAGACGCGAGCATGCCTGAAGGTTCGCAATAGCTACGCCCTCTCACAGATCTTGTTTCCCAGGCCGGTCGCTAACCGTCCGCAGAACCCGACCCCAAGCAGAACGAGATGTTCATGGAGCGCATGTTCTCGCGTCGTTCCAGCCAGGGCGAGGCTGATACCAAACAGCCCGAGGGTCTTGAGCGCCAGACGAGCCAGGACGAGAACCAGAATCAGCCCCAGTTGCGCCGCCAGCGGAGGAACTCCAGGCTCCAGAAGCTGAAGGATATGTGGCACAGCGAGGAGGAACTGGACGAGGCTGGGAAGGTCTATGCGAAGTTGATGTGACGTGTCTTGTTTTGCCTTTTTCGCTGTGCTGTTTGGGGCTGGCTGCCATGAAAAACGAACATCTGCTGCGTCGCTTTCTCTCATCATTTTATTATTAGATGTTTCAAGGGGAGCTATAAGAGCCTCGTTGCCGAACAAATGGAATTTCATGAAGCACCTTGGGGATGAGGACATTTCAGCACTCTGGGAGAGTACATAGACTGTCTCCGTCTCTACAGCCAATACTACAACAAAATAATGCCTTCTACTTTGACACCGAATACCACTAACAAGACCCTTTGCCCACTCGGAGACCTTTTGGTTGGAATCTCGGCGAGCTTTTACTGGGATTTGTAGATGGAACGGTATACATAGTTCAAAGTGATTGTTAGGGCTTGTCCGTTGGTTACATGTACTGAGTGTGATATGTTTATTGGTAAGAGATGTTATCCCTACCAACCACTAGTTGGTTCCGGTGTCGTCGTAAGTCCTTCACGAGGAGCTGCCGCGATTGCGAAAGCCTCCTCAGTGGACATTGGAGTTGATGTAATCACAATCTCGTCCTTGTCAAGCGCAACCATTGTCACGGGTGGAATATACCAAGAATCGTCACACACGGACCAGCCCTCATCGATTCCGCGGACCTCCTCAGGAAGCTTAACCCAGGGCGTATAGTCATCGCGGATCATTGTGCAGGTGTCGCTGTCAGGAAGTGGGCACTGCTGTCCCCCGCGGTACTGGGGCCATGGGACCAGTGTCTGAGCGTACTCTCCTACATCGTGTGTCATAAAATCCGCAAAGTTGAACGGATAGGAAGTCCCGATGACCGGGTATTTAGCGTTCCGGTGGCCGCGTATGGAGGAGAGCGTGCTTGGGTTGACAGAGATGACAGTGTTGCTGTGGTCAACACCGCATTGGCTCCCCGGGTGAGCGCGGCGGTTACTCCAGGCGTAGATGGTGGTAAAGGACAGGTAGACTGTTGGGGAGACGAAAGTTTCTCCGTTGACAACAGCGGTGCTGGGCCCCGATGCTGGGAGGGTGGTTCCGTTCTGCAGACAGAGGTCCCCATCGGCGGTGGTGACGGGCCAGTAGAAGAGAGTGGCAGTCCCGGGAAGGAAGTGACAGTTTGAACAGGGGTTTTCCTCCGGATACTGGCGTAGTGTTTTGGGGCATTCTCCCGGCCGGATGGGGCTGTTGGTGTCGCCCGGCATTGATGTGACTATCGAGTCCCGGTAGGAGCTGGAACGGCTTGAGTATGTTTCCCAGATGGGAATGCACTCGCTCGTTTCCAGGGGGCAATCTGGGACGGGAGACGGTTCGCGGTAAAGAGTGTCGGTGTTGGTGTAGGTAGTGTATCCCGTCACACAGGGGCCAGTGCCGGGGTAGTACGCCGTTACCGTTTCTCTGGGTCCTAGTGCGCGAGGGATGTCATCGCACAACGTGGTGAGAGGCCCGGAATGAGAGTTTGACCATCTTTCAGCGGAGACAGAAGTACGACACGCTCCCTCGCTTGTTGCATAAGATCCCAACGAGGTGGTGGTGGCAGTAGGCCCCAGAGACCGCAAGCCAGAGGACCGTCCGAGGTATTCTACCCACGCGGCATTGCATGAGACCACAGATGCGCTGGGACCGGTAGTCGGGCCATAAAAGTAGTCCGTAGATGTAGGCCAGAAGATTGAAGTGTTGAGTGTTATGAGCCACTGATCGCTGGTGATGCCTAAGTCCAGTCAATTCCGTATGCTAAACAGCCGAAGTAGACTCAACATACCACCCCCCTGGCCGGCAACGAGGCCAAAAAACAGCGTGAGAAGCAACATTGTCAAGAAGATGGTTTTGAAAAAGAGGAGACGGAGAAAATTGCAGCAGTTCAGCCCCCAATTTATAACTGTTCCTGACACTGGCCGAAAGTCGAGCTCGGATCCCTGAGACATTCCATTGGACGAGTCCTGCAGCGATGCCATTGTACAGCACGCCCATGCAGATTGCCTGCAACACGGCGTCCTTGGCACTCGTGAAGATTGGTTTCCGAGTGAGACATCAGCCCAGATCGTGCAGCTTCGTCAACATTCGAGAGGACAGGTTTGGCCGTCCCCTGTCGATACAGTCGTGACACTTGCATTTCTCGTGTTGACGCAGGGCGCTACTACAGACCTCCAACAATCTGCATATGTATCACATTGAGCGGACGACCAGATTCACCAAAGAATATCTCGGGAGCTCCCGAGGAGAGCAAGCATTATCCACTCACGTTTGGCGCGAAGGAACAGCACTGGCAAAGGTCGCGACTCGTGAGGAAAAGGACTAGATCTTGCATCCATTCCAGTGGGGAAGCGAGATCGCGCCCAATCTTGGAATATCGATTGTGGAACGCAACTCAAAAAGCAAAAAGATCAGGCAAAAGATGCCTTGGCATATTTTTTTTTACAAACTAAGCCGCAAATAGCATTAGCACCCCTCCAGACCAGTCTGGATTGTGATTAAGAATAAACCCTCACTTGCTGCCAAATAACTACCCATGGAGCCTTGCTGGCAGGGTTTCAACCATTCGGCCTTCCAAAATGAAGACGAGAGGCAGTATGACACATTTTAACGCTTGCCATATCTAGTCCAGTCAAAATCAAAATTCTGACGTCGATGATTGATGAGCGACACGGCGATTGCATAATGTGAGCTCCTGCGGCACCTAACTGCAGATGACTAAGCTAGATCTACTACCGAAGCGAAATCTAGATGGAAGAGACCTGATTCTCTAATAAATGACTATCTAGAGGTATTTATATGTTGCGAATAGCTTCATATTCGCGTCCGAAATAGGCACTCAATAATCCTGCCAATGTAAAGTCAATAAAGTGGTCAACTATTAAGGTAGGGATCGATATAGGGGTCGAATCAGCAAGGTGGTGGATATTGCATATTAAGCGGTGAGCGTTTCCGACCCTCCTCCGGTCAACACATGATGCTTTTAAAGAGTGAAAGGCGTCGTTGGGCTGAACGGACAACGGACGAGGAAGAAGAGCGAAAGGAGTCGGACAGTGTTGGTCCGCTGGTGCGAGCCAGAGCCGGGGATTTAAGCGCCGACTCGCCGAGATCCTGCGCAGTCGGCACATCAACACGCGACAACGGGGATTCCTGCAGCCTCCGTCTTAGCCAGCAGATAATAAGCAAAAGAAACGGTGCTTGTGAGCTTAGAGAGCTTACACAACATCATGGAAGATTCGTGAACAGGATGTGAACCTATGAAATCATCTGATTAGGTATTATATAACTGCTATCTATACATTGGGGTATGTCTAATGAATATGCATATGCAAACTCGTTACTGTCGTCGTCGCAAATAGCGATTAAACCTGGGTCTTGGGCTCTGCCACAACCTCCCGCTCCTCGGACTCCTTCCTTTCCATATCGCTATAGTCGCCGGGCTTGGTAGATCCGTTGGGAATGTGGAATCGCTTGTCGATGCGGCTGAAAGTTAACAGGCACAGAATCAGAATCTCCAGCATGAAGTTGAAAACGTAAAAGGCGGCCTTGCCATGGTACCAAGCTGGGTTCGACATCGGTCTCGGGGGACTCCACGTCGTACCAGCCTTGAAGCCCGAAATCAAGATGCACATGCAGCTGGAGAGGGTAATGATGAGTACCTTTGCATTCATGCTGCCCTCTCCGAATGTCTCTTCGTCCTTGGACCGGGGCAAGGCAACAGCCGGAATGACATGGAGTAGTGGGAGGCAAGTGAAGACGAGCAAGTAAGTAATCGCGGCCAGTTGCACATCGCGGCAACGGGTCTGGACCGTTGGGTTGAGTGTGTACATCGAAATCACCGTAGCCGTGATGACCATGACGAGGGCACCAGGAATCAAATAGTAGAAGACCTTGCTACCGGTGCGCGGGATCGCGTGCCAACCGATCCGAGGCTGTTTGGCACGGAGTATACGTTGGGCGAGGATCAGGTTGATGATGTAGACCAGCAGAATACCGGCATTGACAAGAATGTTTGCAGCGATTCCAACGCGGACGTTATGTTGGCGGTTGGCCCAGACGATGCGCAGGACGAGTGTTGTGATCCGAGCCATACAAAATCCAAACATCATCCCAGACAAGACGAATTTATGGTTTCTTCTGTTGTTCTTCTGCAAGATCGTCATGTTGATTGCCGCAAAGCAGATGTAAAGTGCCATGAAGACTGCGCAAATAGGCGTGTCGGGAACATTGCTGGGAAGGCCCCCTAGACCAGCGGCGGTCGAGGCATAGGGGCCACCGCGTTTCTCGAGCGATGAAAACATGGTGCGGTATGCTTTTAGGGCTCCGTGTTCGACGCGAACAAGATGCGAAGGAGGAGAAACTGACTATTGAGTAAAGGAGTGTGATCGAGTCAGCAATCAGAGAAAATAGAAAGATGATTGTGGTTTTCTTGCGGAAGTGTGAACAAAGTGCAAAGACACTGGGTACCTTGTCCACTATATATTTGGCACTGGGCAGGCACAACACGGAGTCGGAGGTTTTAGCGACAAGATGCCGACCCCGACTCGAAACGGATCTGACTTTGTTGATAAATAATGGAGCTCACTGGCAGCAAGTTAATGAATGCTCAGACGGAGGTTTGACCAATGGAGGGAACTGGTGACACTGAAAGGCTCGCGGCGATTGTGAATGGATTACCTGATTGGGAAAGGCCTGCTCGGATTCACCTGGTCCGAAGTCCGAAGCCGACTCTTTCGTCCGCCTTCGTCCGACGCCCCTTCGATCAGCCTTCCAGACTTCCACGATCCCATCTCCACGTCCAACTTCCTTGCATACTCATCATCCATTTATTGGTTTATTAGTACATACCCGCCCTCTCGCACCGTTGACCGCGGTGTAACGGATCCGCTTCGGACGAATGCCGGTTTTTCCCACGTGCCCGCCATGCTCGCACAGAGTCCTGCCTCCATCCGAAAGGGCACCAAGAGCTGCACCGAATGTACTTCTTATCAATCGCTCCCCCGGATTTTAGCTCCACGCTAATGTCATGCAGGTAGAAGACGCAAAGTTCGCTGCGTTCGCATTCCCGAGGATGCCACAACTTGTCGCCAGTGCACAGAGCGCAATACAGCCTGTGTTGCTCAGACATCGAGTGGCCGGCCGCGACAGGCGCAGCGGCTGCCCTCGCGGTACCGGATTGCGCAGCTAGAGTCTCAGGTTAGCAGATTAACCAAGATTGTCAACAACATTGAGGTCAGACTCGGGGGTGGTGGGTCAACTCAACTTGATAGACCCATTACCCACTCGCCCGGCTCCGACGATTCTGATGCGGAATCCACCGCGTCGGAAATGCTTATTGCAGAGGAGCCTTCCAATCTACGCTCATTGTTCCAAAACGAGTGGTTGAGTGTTGATACGAATCGGCGCAACGAGCAGCAGCAGGAAAGGCGGGTGAAGGCCTCTGCTCACCTTCTGGAAAGCGTGCGACCATCATTGCAAAAATTGATTCCGACCAAGGAGGAGACAGTAGAAATGCTGTCTTGCTCCTACGACTGGTTGCAAATGATGCACTCTATGCTTCCCCAGCCGTCCCAATTCAATTCGAACCAGGAGGTGATTGCGGATTATGAAGAGATGTGCCGATCGGATGTCGGTGTTATACGTTTGGCTTCGTGGTTATTAACCATAGCGATTACGGCTCAACAAGTGCCTGAAGGGGCCAGGACGCCGGAGGCCCAGGCGGCAAGCTACCAAAAGCGAATTGAGTTTTCCCGCACCGTCTCGGACATCGTTGAAAACTCCATTATGACCCATGATCGCTTAGTTGGAACGCTTGAAGGTCTGGGAATGACCATACACTTTATTCGGCTGTAAGTGGCTTCCCTATTTCCCTCACCAGGATGCTTGGCGCATTATAGTGTGTACCTATTGAAGACGGCACAAATCTGACCCAGGATTATAATTAGGCAAATGGGACGAGGCAATCCTCAGAAGGCCTGGCTTAGGTTGCGGCATCTTATCGCCCTTGCTGAGCTCATGGGATTGCCGAAAGCGGCACAACTGGCCCGCGTCAAAAAGGCCAATGGAGTCAAATGCCACACTGTTGAGAACGATAAGGTCCAGCTCTGGGAGTTAATCTGCACGGTCGATCGGCTGGCCGGAATGCTCATCAATTTACCACCGTATACAAGACGGTATCCGGTGCGGAATCCCGATCCTCTCATGTTTGATGGTGTTGTGCAACCCGCGATATATATGATCCGTCTGGTGGATATCACCCCTAAAATTTACGATCTGGAAGACCTCAGTGTTTCACAAGGTTCGACCACGAAACTTTACACCTCGGCCCTGGAAATTGCCCGCGAGGTAAGGGACCTTGCTTCCCAGACCCCAAAATCCTGGTGGGTCATAAATATGGACGATGACTTGAAACCCGATCATATTGTCCAATATATGCATTACTGTATTGTCATGAAGGCACACCTTCCAGCTGCCCTCCGACAAGATCAAAGTGAGGAGTATCTTTACAGCCGTTTAGCGTGTATGGACGCCTGTGAGTCCATCGCACAACGATACCAGTTTCTGCGGCGGAAGCTTCCACCGGGATTCTTTACTCTGCGATTGCTCGATCTCCAGGCTTTCGCGGCTATGGTATCCTTGCTACTCACGGCTCATTCCTGTCCCTCTGCCGATAACCGTAGCTTCCAGATTGACAAGGCGCGCCTTGAGAGTGTAGTGGAGGGGGTGATTGAACTAATGGAGGAAAAGTCCAAAGATGGAGCTGGCTCTGGTTTTGCAGAGCATGGAGCCACTTCACTTCGTGCTCTACGAAATCTTTTGCAACAAGAGGACAGTAACACAGAGTCTATCCGCGAACTGACCATCGTTGTGCCCCTCTTGGGAAAGATCCATGTTCGGCGTAACCCGCCAACAATCCAACAACCGATGCCCCATAGCCAGGCAACTTCAGACGTAATACCGCAACCAAGCAGCTGGGTTTCCCAGGAGCAAATGGTATCCGCCGGATATAACCCACAAATTAATACGAGTGCCTACATGCAGGACGCCCTAGTGGCCGGTAATGGGAGGCCGGAGATGCCCTGGGCGGATTTCTCGTGGTCCATTGAAGATGCTGGTAACAATCTCCTAGACGATGCGCTGATGGAGCAAGCCTTTGGCCAAACGGCGTTATGGCAGAATGCATATTATAACATGCCCTTCAGTTGAGGAAATCTCTCAGGTAGGGCAATTTGTTAATACATACCCTGTATTGGCAATTCATCCAAGACCATGACGGTAGCTGCCAACATGATGGCATGTCGATAAACCACCTTTGGTGACAATGTCGCAACAACACTAACTTACGTGCTCATTGTCAGCGGAAACCTTGTCCCTGGGAGGGTGAAATAGTGGCGATTTATGCTGCTTTTACGCGTATCGCAGTTGAAAGCTCGTTCATCGCCAAGTGCCGGTACACTCAGCCGAACGACGGGTCATTGTGTCCTTTAGCCGACACCCCACAAGCACATGGCCGAGCTTGAACCTGGGTCGGGGACCCCCGCCCGGGGAAATGGCGCCATTTCTCCGACCCCATTGTTAATGACGAGTGATTATAAATCGCAGCAGAAACTCTGATATATAACTCTAAAAAAAGGAACCTTGGACGTTGTCGTCCTACACAAGTCGAGGTCCAATTAGGATGTCGCCAACTGGCCGAGGGAGCATCACATCGGAAGATCCCCGAGGCAGATCGCCGACCCAAGAAAAGACCTCGAAGAATGGCGGGGAAAAGTCCTCAGCTGGGCCACAGGCCGTGCCTCAGGGACAGACGCCGTCGCAAAAGTTAATTCCAAACGGTGGCTTTGAAGCATGGCTTAGTGTTGGGGCAGTGTTTTGCGTCTTTGTGAATACCTGGTAAGCTGGAAGAGAGCAGGCTTGGGAACGCAGCCTAACTTTTATTCAGGGGAATAATCAGCACATATGGCGCTTTTCAGGAGTTTTATCAAACACAATTACTCTCCGACGAATCGCCATCTGCGATATCATGGGTTGGCAGTGTCCAGGCCACGCTCATCGTTATGGTGGGCCTTGTGTCGGGGCCCTTGGTCGACCTGGGACACCTTCGTATCCTCATCCTCTCAGGAAATTTTCTCATTGTGTTTGGCATGATGATGACTAGCCTGGCCTCGGAGTATTACCAAGTTATTCTAGCCCAAGGCTTTTGCGTTGGAATTGGTGGCGGTATCGCCTACATTCCTGCACTGGTGGTGATATCCATGTATTTTACCACCAAGCGCCCGATCGCCATTGGTTGTGCGTCGATAGGATCAAGTGTGGGAAGCGTCGTGTTTCCGATCATGTTCCGGCAACTTCAGCCAAAGATTGGATTCGCTTGGACGGTCCGTTGCATCGCATTCATCAACCTGTTCCTCGCCATCATTACGTGCGCTGTGCTATGCCGCCGACCGGGTGAAAAGGTCGGCGCTCGAAGTCTAGTCGATTGGAAAGCATTTAAGGACGTTCCATATATGATGTTCTCGGTTTCCTTGCTCCTTGTCATGCTTGGTTATTGGATCCCCTTATTCTACGTCGCCTCTTACGCACGGACGGTGTTGCAGACATCAACAAGTCTTTCCTTTTACATGTTATCTATCATCAACGGCGCATCAGCATTTGGTCGAACAGTGCCGTACCTTCTGGGTCAGCGGGTGAAGCCCATATGTACACTCTTAGCGTGCGTGGCGGGAGCGGCAATTGCCATGTTCACGTGGATCCCCGCGACCAACACTCCAGGCTTTATCGTATGGTGCTGTTACTGGGGGTTTTTGACTGGAGTAATAGTGACTGGTCCAACATCCATCATCTCACATCCTGCGCTGTGCCCGGATATGAAAATGCTCGGAACAAGAATGGGGATGATGTGGGGTATCAGCTCCATCGGTTCGTTGGTTGGGACACCCATTGCGGGCTCGTTGGTCAATTTATCAGAGGCATATTTCTTGCGTGCTCAGATATTTGCGGGCTGCTTGATGTTGGGTGCTGTCGGTTTGCAGCTGTGGCCGGTACTTGTTGTCATTCGGTATGACCGGCAGCACGCCCAGTCTCGTTAGCTTACCAGTACTACGTCTGCGCTGTTGTTATCTCAAGCTTAGAGCATTTAGTCTTAATTGAGAAGTTCGATAATTCGACAATAGAAGGCGTTGCTCAAACCAGTTCCCACGTGCTGATCTCCAATCACTATTCTCCCTTTCATCCACCAAAACGGGGAATCTTATGAGCCCATCGAAACATCCCTAGAGCTTTAACCTGGCTACGTAAAAACAAATATGACGCTCCTGAAACGGAAGGAGCGATGGAACCGGGCCTATTGTTCTTACGTCCCAGGGAAATTGAATGCACAGCTCCTTCCATTTCGGTTGGAGGCAAAACTACGAGCCAAGGGAGGAGAAGGGGCAGGATACACATTGTTGCATAAGGAAGGAGCAACTACTTTAACTGCCCAAGGCTTATATATAAACATTTTCCATTCGGAATAAAAAATCGCTTATCTGAATACGCTAAATAACAACCCAAAAAGCCAGTTAAAAGAAAATATGAAAAACACAAGTTGATAGTAGGACCCAAAGAAGGACGCAAATTTGCAAGAGAAAAGCTCCAAGCTCCAAAATATATCCACATAATCAACAGCATTTTATGCTTATGACGAAATACTCTCCCTCTTGGAGAACTTGCCCATAATACCAAATGCCTTCTTCCACCGAACCTTCTTCTCGGCCTTCTCGGCCGGAGTGGGGGCCTCTTCTTGCTGCACATTCACCGTGCCCTCCTGGAGATCTTGACCCATAGTATCCTGTGCAAGCACTGCCATATGTCCCAGAAACGTGGGTCGATCAAGTAGGTCCTCGATCCGGACTTGATACCCTTCTTGTTGAAGGAGCCAGGTTGCTTGACCGAGAGCAAAGACGTCGCCGCCCAAATCGTAGAAAGAGGTGTCGAGTTGGAATGTCTTCTGGTTAGATTGCATCGTAGGCAGAACCTGTTGCCAGGTTCGACTGAGGATGGCGGAATGCAGCAGGATGTCGGAGATGTTTTGGCTCTTCAATTGAGAAGTTAGAATCTCGTGGTCCGGGATCCTGGGGAGATCAGGTACGGTTTGTGGGGGAAGGGAGCGAAGAGTAGTCGGCGATGGAAGCGGAGCAGTGGGGTTGGTGGTGAGGGTGACGATGGTATCGGCCACCAGATGAAGCACCCGAGATGCGAAAATTTCTGTGATGGGACCCGTGGCGGAGTACCCTAATGTGAGGCTGATTTGGTTCGCACTCAGAGATTTGGAGACCAGAGTGAGATCAGCCAAGTTGTCGACTGCCCCGGCCGCACCGACATGATACTGGTTGTTATCGAGGTCTATATGGCCCTCAAAATCGACGTTCTGATGAAGAACTGCAGTTGAAAAGAATGTGCTGCAGTGCCAATCAGTGCAACGCTGGATGATTTCGCGGAACCCCAGGGATTCATAAGGCATCGTAGTAACCAGCTGATCTTGGAGATATCTGATTAGATCAAGTCCAGTCCACCTATTGCCAAATGTCACTCGCACGGGAATAATGTTGAGACAGGGACCAACAACATCTTGGACTCCAGGAATGGATGCGTTGCGCCCGTTGGTCGTCAAACCGAATACGACATCGGCGTCGGCGGATAATCGTGCAAGAGCAAGAGCCCAAGCCGCCTGGACAATTGTCCCGACCGTAATATTTCCAATTGTTGAGTTTTGACCGATATTGATTGTTGTGCTGACATTAGTGGAGGCACCCATGGTCTGGTATCTGTTGGGGTAATCTCGCGAAACAACTTCAGTCATCCGTGATCCCTTTAGGAGGTTTGTCCAGTATTCATAGTGGTCGGCGGAAATGGCACTCGGTAGTAGTCGCATGTAACTGGAATACGGCATAGCCGGGGCTAAAGTGCCTCCCTCATAGCCTTGCTTAAGAGCTTCAAAGATTTTGGAAACGCACATGCCATCGTATTGCGCGTGCGACATTCTAATGAGAAGACGGTGTTGGTTGGTACCCTGGCGTTTGGCCACCACGAATTGAACAAACTGTTCGCCTTGCGGCAGACCTTGGTCCCGGTCTCGCTGCTGCAAGCTGGCCGTGAAGGCGTCGAGGTCCGTTTGGGTCTCGTAAATCGCGATAGACGGCCGAACCTTTTTGAGGATTACCTGGTAGAAATTGGCTCCTGAGCACACAAAGACAGTTCGCAGGATATCGAATGCATCAACAACACGGGCACAGCTTTCGCGGAGTCGTTTGAGGTCAAGCTGCCCTTCACCGTCGAGGTAGAAGTAGTTCAACATCCAGCGGGATTCAAATAGTTGGGCTGTCAGAGACAAGGCTTGGAAATCAGTGACAGGAAGGACGTCGGCGATGCCTCCCTTGAAAAGTCCGACCTTAGGGCAAATATCGTCAGGCAGCGAGTCGATTGGCATGTCTGGAACATTCGTAATATGAAGAGACTGACGGGAGACCGTGCCCGAAGGAAAGGTATCGTCGAAGATTTCGCCGACTTTCTTGGAGTCTGGGTGGTATTCTTCTTGAACGGCCGCACTAGGGCCCATCGGAGCAGTGTGGACAATAGCAGTTGAATATATGACAGCTAGCATATCTTCAAAGACTGGGTTTCGAAAAACATCTGCCACAGTCATTACGAGTCCTTCGTCACGAGCTGCGCTGGCCATCTTCATTGCTTTGACGCTATCGCCCCCAACACTAAAAAAGCTGTCCTGTCGGTCGATGCTGTCGATAGGTAAATTTAATGCTGACGACCAAAGCATCAAAAGTTTCTTTTCGAAGTCCATGGACATGCGGCGGCGGCTTGTTCGGGAAATAACCGAGAAACGACGGCGGATGGACGACATACGAGAGACTGGGGAGACGGGAACTCCGCTTTGGTGGTCAGGATTGGAAGTTGAATTGGCTGGGTATTGGGCGGCTGCATCACGGCTAGGTTCCTGTAGTTTGGCTAGGTCCTCTTTCTTCAAAACTCGGCTGAGGATCTCATTGACCCGCTGATCGATCTGTTGCTGGATAAGAGGATCGCTGACTGAAAGCCTTGGAGATCTGGATCTCACACTGCTTCTCCGGCGGAGACTACCTTGAGCGCTCATCTGCCCGAGTTGTTGAGGCTCAAGGGTGACAAGGTTCCCGGCGGCTGGAATTGTGCCTGATGAGTTTTCGATAAAGGCAACAAATACGCGCGCGATGCCGGACACCAGGAGGTTTGCCTGGGAATCCGATATAGCGTTAGACCAATACCGCAGAAGTATACCTTCCCCACCCTGCGTGGTCATTGCGTTCACCGTGACGGGGAACTTGTATTGGATGTCAGTGCTTGAAACTACTATATGAATAAGGGGTTGCACTTACCTCGCTAGGGTCATACGCCTGTTGGATGTCAAAGGACAATGCATCGGTTCCAGGATTGGCGGACGGCATCTTATTCTGGATAGATAGAGCGGAGTTGAATAGCATTTGACCATCCAGGCCGAGTTCATTTTGTACAGTTGCCAATGAGCAGGACTGGTACGGAATGCTGCGGAAGAAGTCATCCTGGACTCCCTTGAAAGTATCGGCTAGGGACTGGCCCTGTGAGAACTGAACTCGACAGCAGAGCATGTTGATGAATATTCCAACCGCCTCCTGGATACCAGCAACGGGGGCATCACGTCCGGCAGACAAGTAACCGAAGCAAACATCTTGGGTACCCGTAAATTCTCGGAGCACGATGGCCCAGGCAGTGAGTATCAAGTTAGCGAGAGTGACTGACTCCCTTTGACCTAGCTGTCTTAACTCTGCAAAGCGGTGGAAGTCCATCTTGACAGACTTGAGTTCCTTTGTGCCTTGCCCAGATGCTGGCAGATGGCAGGGTTTAATGCCGCGCAGATATTGAGTCCAAAATTGAACACCCCCTTCGTTGGCGTGGCTACGCATGTATGCGATGTAGTCACGATAAGACGGGCCGGGCTGCGTGGAAAGTTGACGCTCGTATGCCAATGAGAAGTCTCTCAGAAGGACCCCAACCGATGCCCCGTCAATGATTGCATGATTCATTTCGAGCTTCATTACCGCGGAACCGTTGGGTGCCTTGCAAACAGTGACCTGGTGCAAGTGCTTCATACTGTGTTTGCGGTTTGTCTCTTCAAGTGACACTTTGTTGAGTTGCTCTAGTATATTAGAATCGCTGCAGTCGAGCTCAACCATGTCAGCGTGGAGATCCCTCAAAACAACTTGGTCGAATGATCCATCCTTAGAGCTACTATCGACGAAAATAGTTCGCAGAATGGAGTGGCGGTTAACGACCATTTGCCATGCCTTGCGAAGCCGTGGAATATTGATCGGTTCGTTGTTTCGGGTGTCCTTGACATTGAAGATGGTATGGAGAATGTAGGCGGAAGGGTCGCGGAGCTGGCTGAACATAATCCCTTCCTGCATGGACGAGCAAGGGTATATGTCTTCAACGAGGTCGCGGTCGTGGACTCCAAGCTTTGGTAGAGTTTCTTTAAAGAGAACACGCAGATTTCTTTGCGAGGTCGACAACAGCGGGTAGTCCGAAGGCATAACTTCAAGTTGCGAGTCATGCTGAAGAGCGTCGAGGGCTTGATGAAGAGTCGACTCGCACTCGGATATCCAGCTGCTGATCCGAGACTGGTGTTGCATATTCTTGTTATAGGTAAACGAGAATTGGAGCTGGTCTCGGATAACAATCGCGGAGACCTCAAACAGTGAGAACCGAGGAGTGCGCGGACCCATGTCACCGGCTACCATGAAGTCGTTCTCATCATAGGCCCTACCATAATGTTGGAACAAGGAGTCATTCCGCTCTAGCTGCTGGAGCTTGCCCAGATAATTGAAAACAATCTCAAACGGAAGGGTCATGGGTAAGGAATTATTGCCGTTCCGTGGTGCAAGGACGTTCTGGGCGAAAAAGGAAGATCCGAAATTGATGGTCTTATGCCGCGCGTCCTTGATCATTCGGAGCGTATCAAGAATGTCGTCTGGCAGTTCTATTAGTTCTAAACACGTCCAAACATATCGCGGGGCACTTACCAGATGATAAATTTGCTGGGAGAGGGCATATGGACGTGAACCAACCGACAGTTCCTGACAGGTCGATGTCACCATCCCACGGATGTCTGCCATGGGTTTCGTTATAAACCGTTGGGACTTCCCTATCAGTGAAGGTCCTCCGGAAGGAGTGCATGAGCACGGCCAAAAACAAGTCTAGTGGCTCAGTTCGAAGGCGTGTGTGACACTTGTCTAGCGCAAGCGCGGTTTTCTTGGTGCTCAACAAGAACTTCTTCATCTTCACGTCCCCATAGCAGTTTGGGACATTCCTCATGCCCCAGTACTCCGGCATGGCTGGTGCTGGAGAAAATGGGAGATGATTCTGGTAGTCGTCCTTTCTGCAGTGTTCAAGCTGCTTCACACACCAGTTCTGGAATGGGAACGGCCAGTCAGGTGTAAGAGAGCCAGAGTGAACGAACTCCTCTAGATCCTGAAGGATGAGGCGCCACGATACCATGTCAACGCATAGATGATTGGCGACAAGGAAAAGGATCTGATCAACACCAGGAGCCTCGAATAGATTGGCGGCAAAAACAGGGCCATTTTGAAGGTCGATACCGTTTTGTGTAATCGCAATCATGCGCTGAAGATCATGCTCCTCACGCAAGGCAGTGACTTGGAAATCGTAGCAACCCTCACCAGGCTAATTTAGAGTTAGGCGGATACGACTAGGGGACTGGAATATTATG
This sequence comes from Aspergillus sydowii CBS 593.65, assembly GCF_001890705.1. Lineage (NCBI taxonomy): Eukaryota > Fungi > Ascomycota > Eurotiomycetes > Eurotiales > Aspergillaceae > Aspergillus > Aspergillus sydowii. Next base: position 852,042 of record NW_024467868.1, read on the forward strand.
CCTGAATACTCACTGTAATGATCCGTTGCTCCCACTTTCCGTTAGTCTGCCTGAACCGAGCTCTTAACATAGCATGCCTTTTGGTAATGGCATTGAGTCCGTTGGCGATAACTGAGGGTTCAATCCGACGGGGCAGTTGTAGAGTGATACTTTGGTTGAAGCGAGCTGACCCTTTGAATTCCGCGGCATACTCAAAGTAGAACTTTTGAATAGCCGAAAGATCAAACCAATTATCAGAATCTTCGGTTTGGTTCAGACTCTTCACACCTGTTTCGGCAGCCTTCGCTAGTTCTTTGACGGATGTTGCCTGAAGAATACCGAGAAGCGAAAGGCTGATACCACGCTTGCGAGCGTGGGAGACAAGGGCCATTCCGGTGATACTATCACCACCTTGAACTTTGTCAGTGACATACACAGGAAGATAATACTGCTTGATACCCACCTATACTAGTAAATGACATGCCAAGGTCGATCTTATCTGCTGGGATGTTGAGAACATGGGCTAGTATTTCGTGCAACACGGACAGTGTGTCATCTTTCTTGCGCGGTACGGCTGTATTTGAAACAGCGGCCTTGCTGCGCTTGAGTTTGTCGTAACCTCTCATCACTCGGTTATAAGTGGTATCATCCACGGCCTCAACCCACCCGGTGATCTTCTTCCTATCGATCTTGCCGGAAACAAGCATGGGAAGCGTGTTGATGACTGCCCAGGTTTGGGGTACCATATAGGGTGGAAGTTGGCTAGCGAGGTTGGCCTGGACCTCCATTAGCTCAGCCATACCCTGTCGCTCCATTGAGTGTTCATCAACAAGGCTGCAGCCGGCCGAGGATATAAGGCTCGTCTCAGTCGATAGACTGTTCAGGGAAAGGATCGCGACCAGGCGCTTTTGTAGGCGCCCTGCCTTGGGGAGAACAATCACGACGTGTCGCACATGTGGGTGTTCGTGAAGTCGGTATTCGATTTCCCCCAGCTCCATCCGTTGCCCATGGAGTTTCACTTGATTGTCTTTGCGACCGACATATTCAAGTGAGCCGTCGACTGTGAGGCGTGCTAGGTCGCCCGTGAGATAGATACGTCGATTGGATGTGCCGTGCGCCTTCTCTCGTGCCCACTTAGGGTTTGTGATGAAGGCGCTTGCAGTCTTTTCAGGATTTTTGAGATATTCCCGTGCAAGCACTGGGCCCTCTAACGCAAGCTCACCAACCGTTCCCACAGGGTACAAACGGTCATGGTTGTTCGGGTCCACAATCCAGGCGTGAGTAGATGGGATGGTTTTGCCAATATTAGCCGGGTTGCGGTCCTTGCCGATATTCGGGTTGAAGGTGGCGTAGACGGAGGTCTCAGTTGGGCCGTATGCATTGATGAAGTGGACCTTGTCTGACCACTTGGTCATAGCTTCGTGCGACATCATCTCGCCGCCACAGACAATGACCTTCAGTGAGGGGACCGAGGATGGCTCCATAATGCTGGCTAGCGATGGGGTGCAGAAAAGCCAAGACGCATTCAGGCGTCTGATAGCGCCTGATATATCATTCAAGCGCTCTTCGTCGCTAGGGATGCAAACACAGCCACCAAATATCAAGGTGCCTAAGATTTCCATAACCGCTGCATCAAAGGTCAGAGACGCGAATTGGAACACGCGAATGCCAGGTTTCAGGTGGATTATGGGACCATATGCCATGGTGCTGCTCGTGAACGCCCGGTGCTCAATAATAATGCCTTTTGGTCTACCAGTTGAACCGGAGGTGAAAATCGAGTATGCGACATTGGAACTCGTGGCACGCGTGGAAGCACTCGCGCGGGTAGCCTGGTATGATTTCACTGTTCTTTGGTCCACACCCAGCACCGTTGCTACCTTACCAAGGTAGCGGCTTTGGTACTTTGGTGTGCACAGCATTATCTTTGCTCCGGTTTCCTCCAAGATCTCCTCATGTCTGGAGACAGGGTGTGCAGGGTCCAAGGGGACAAATGCACCGCCTGCAATAAGGATGCTCATTATCGTCACGATCATCCAAACGGACTTATCCATGCACATTGGAACCAGTGTCTCGGGGCCAACTCCCAGTGCGGAAAGATGGTTCGCGAATCCAGAGGCCGTGTCAAGGAGTTCTTGGTACGACAGGCTGCCGTCCCAAGATGCTACAGACGGCGAGTCGGGGTATTTCAACCGCTGGTCATTAATAAGTTCGTGGATGGTTCGGTCAACGAACGTTGGATCCCCACGGTTCCATGCCTCCATATCTGTTCGGTCATCTTCGCTAATTACGTCCAGGTCGGAGAGCAGCTTGGTATCAAACTGTGGAGTAGCAGCAAGCTGGTTCAACACGACACTGAATTGCCCCAAGAATCGTTTGAGGCGCCAGGCCGGAATCACCCGGTCGTCAAAGTAGGCAGTAAGATTCACAGTTTCGGACACTTTGCATTCGACCGTGAGTGGGTACGTGAAGAATTCTTGATTTGTCTCGGTGCTTTCGACAGACCAAATGCCGGAGTCCATCTCCTTCATAGCAGTTTGGATGACGAGGAGGTTTTGGAAGCCGCAGGCCTTGCGAGTATCTTTGCTCAGCTTCCTGATGCGCTGTAGTCCGATGTGCTGATGGGGGATGATCGTAGCTGTAGATTGATGCACGCGCTCAAGGTATTCGGTGACCTTCATACTGGAATCAACAGCAATTCGGGTCGGCACGGTGGTAAGCAGCGGGCCTGCAATCTCGGCAGCACCAGAGACTTCGATATTCCGCCCCATGATTGTTTCCCCAAAGCAAACGTCCTCAGATTCAGTGTGCAGAGAAAGGACTATTGCCCAGGCAGCTCTTACCAAAGCCGGGAGTGTGACATCTTTCCTCTGGGGCGTGATGTGGGTGGTAATTTGAAGGCGGTTTGAGGAGATGATTTTAGACACTCCGGCACTCTTCATGTCGGGGAATTGGGGCGCGGAGATATTGCCTAGGTATGTCCGCCAGAAGTTTTCAGACGCCGTAACATCGCGCTTCTGGAGGTGGTCGATAAACGCGCTGTAAGGAACCAGCTGCTTGCCAACTGATGGCCGTGAAGCATTCTGACAAATCGAATAGTTTTCTTCAACCTTCCCGAATACGAGAGGCAAGCTCCATCCATCATAGATTGAGTGGTGGATAGACCACGTAAATGTTCGTGAGTAGCCAGTGTCCATGATGCGGTATCCAGCCAAGGGTCCTCCAGGACGAGTAGCGACGTCAGATGCACTCCGGTCCCAGTCAATTGGCGAGGGCTTCAGGACGGCCTGAACAAAGTTCGCAGCGGCAGTATGGATAATTCTTGTTCTAAGGATATCGATTTCGTCGACCGTCTTCTGCCAGGCTGCCTTGAACGTTTCAACATCGACGTTGCGTGCAAGTTTCAAAACGGGATTCGCGACGTAAGCCCCTGGTTGTCGAAATGACGCAGTGATCAGGCCTTCTTGGAGTGCACTGCAAGGATACACATCACAAATTGCGGACTTCAGGACGCCACAGGTACTAGCCACTTCGGCGAGCAGCTCTTCGCGGTTTATAGTACCCGGTAGAAGGCTAAAGGGCTCAATTATTTGGGACGGCTTGACGGGAGTATCAACAGTCTGACAGCACTTGATCATATCCTCTAGCACCGGATGAGCGAAGATATCAGCGACGGTTATTGTGAGTCCGTCTGCCCGAGCGGCGCTTCCTAGGCTCATGGCTGTCAAAGAGTCACCCCCTAGCTCGAAAAAGCTGTCGTCACTGTTGATTTCCGCGGGCTCGATTTCCAATACCTCAGCCCAAATAGAACGAAGTTTTGTTTCCGTCGAGCTTTTGTTTGCGTCGCTATCGCGATTCTCGATCTCGGAGACAGAGCTGAGACTTGACTGTGAATAACGTGGGGTCAAGGCAGGAGTCCCAATACTGCTGATGTTTGGACTAGTGTTATCACCCTCATCTACATCCGTGGCCATAGACAGAAGGGGTGTGGCTGGTAGCAGCTGTTCCTTGAGAACCAGATCTCTTGTGTGCCTCGACTCGGAGAGACAACCACCGCGGCTGAGGGTACCGAATGCTTTGACGAAAAACCCGTAGCTTGATACACTCTCAACTTGCGGCATAGCCGGGTTTTGATTCGGAACATACTCATCCGCGGCCGAAGAGCAGCTGGCGGCCATCTCACGGTGATTGAGCACAATCCGTTTTGACGCCTCTCGTGGGAATGCGATGTAGGCCAAGTCGGTTAGCGCAGTCTTATGGGAGACATAGTCTCCCGTCTCCAGTGCCTTGAGGAATTCATACGTGAGCGGAATAACATAGGGAGTGATTTCCTCCAGCGACTCGGCTCTGTTCAGGGAAGATATGGCAAGCTGAAGATCCGCTTCCAACATCCAAGCGTGGGCCTCCTCCGATAGGCCATCCATCTCAATAGGGACACAGATTGCACCTGCTTTCCAAATTGCTAAGATGGCAATTATAGCCCACGGAGAGTCCGAGTTATCGAAGCTGATCGGTACCTCGATCCCAGGACGCACGCCTAGGTTGATCAGGTAGTTAGCTAACGCAGATGAGAACTCATTCAGCAGTCCATAAGTCAGGTCCCGCTCCCCAGCCGCAATAGCCAAGTTGTCTGGCATTTTTGCTGTCTGGGTCTCGATCAGAGCCTGGACACAATGGGTCGGTTCTGGTACCGCAGGTCTGCTTTGTTGGCCAACTTGTACATGATCGTCTGAGAAAGAAACCGGCCTCTCCGAGGATTTTGAGGTAGCTTTACTGGCCATTTCCGACAATGATCGCAAGAAAGCAGCCGCAACTTCTTCGGCTCTGACATCCGACAGCCAATGGCTCCAGTAGTTCAAGTCGAGTTGCGCATCGGTGTCCGTGGCTTCAACGTTAATGTATACTGCCACCTCCGCAGGGTCGTGAATACGTCCAACCGGTTTTAAATTTATCGATGACGCATCTCCGCTCTCACTCGGTAGTTTCCTGTATGAAACACCGGTGTTGAATAGCGATATTCTGGATGACTTCATGGCATGTTGTATATCGATCAGTGAGACATCTCGGTATGGGTAATTCTCCATATAGTCGTCCTGAATACGCCGTGCAATATCAACCACGTCGGATGAGGCTATCCGTAGCCGGCATGGTAAAAGGTTTATAATCGGGCCAACCATGGATTCGATTTCCGGGACCGATGCATCTCTCAACGAGGTAAGATAGCTAAAACATACCTCTTTTGTCTGACAAAACTCAGCCAAAGTGAGACACCATGCAGCATTAAACGCATTTGCCACAGTAATACCGTTGGCCGAGCAGAATGACTGCAGCTTATTGAAATCAGTAAAGTCGAGCCGGATGGACTGAAGAGATTTGCGCCCGGTCGTCTTGTCCAAGTCCGACGGTAGGTGGCAGGGCTGCAAGCCAGATAGATAATCGCACCAGTGGCTAATCCCTTGTTTATTTGGCTGACGTTGCAAGTAGTGGAGGAAGTCTTTGAATAGAGGCCTCCTTCCCTGATCTATGCCATCGCCATACGCTCTTCGGAGGTCGCGGAGCAAGAGGGAGATAGAGTTACCGTCCATGGCTGCATGGCTAAGCTCTAGTTTGCAAACGGTGGTTCCCGAGGCACTCTGGCAGATCGTAAGACGATGGGCCGGCTTTGCTGCGCGGTAGTCGGCCGGTGATTGTTCCTTGAGGACCGATATTATTTCCTCATCATCGGTGCACCGAAGAAGCAATGGAGTCGACGTGTACTTCTTCAGGACAATGTGGCTAAACGGGTGGCGCCGGCTAAGTCCAGTAGCAAATACTGTACGCAGCATGGCATGGTGGTCAACCACTTTATTCCAAGCGCCTACCAAACGCTGCACATCAGGCTTGGACGCGCTGGGTCCTGCCTGGACCTCCCAGCAACCGGAAACAGCGTAAAGCATAGGGTCTCGGGCTTGACTCAAAAGCACACCCTGTTGCATCTTGGAGCAGGGGTATATATCTTCCACCTCATCCATTGAGTGTATTCCATGGCGACGCAGCTTCTGTGTCTGCAACAGAGAAAGCTCTGGGTAGGTCATTGTCATGAGAGGGAAGTCACTTAGGGTTCGCTGAAGCGGCAAGCTGGGCAACTGTATCGCCAAAGATTCCAGAACATCCTGGCATGATCTTACCCAGCGTTGGACGTCCTCTTTGCGCTTCATGGAAGCGCTGAAGGAGAACACGAATCGCAGTCTACCACCAATCACGGCAGCGGAAATCTCAAAGAGGGAAAAGCGAGGTGTATCACGACCAAAGTCAGCGGAACCACCTCCTTCTCGAGTCTCACCGACCATCTGCTGTGCAAGCTGGAACAGACCATCAGGCCTCTGGAGGTCCCTGTGCTGCCCGAGATAGTTAAGGTTTATTTCCATTGGGCAGTCATGGGCACGATGGCTAGACGATTGTTGAAGGGCCCGTCGCGAAAAGGATGAGCGACCATTGTCAGACACCTTTCTGCGACGGTCCTTCACCCGGATGAGAGCCTCAACCGCATCCTTTGGATTCTCGACAAGGATGGGGTAAAGTGTGGTAAACCACCCCACGGTCCGTGAAATGTCAATTACGGTGTCCCATGGTTCCCGACCGTGACCCTCATTGTAAATGACAGGCAGGGACCGATCGGCAAATGTTTCGCCAAAGCTAAATAGCATGGCAGCCAGCAGGAGGTCGACGGGCTCAGTTCGGAGAGGTGTATGGCAGTCAGACATAAGGCGCGAAGTTGTTTTCTCGTCCAAGCAAAACGATGAGCAGCGAACGTCACCATAAATAATATCCGCTGGTGCAAGCCCCCAGTAGTTGAAGTCCGGTGCGGGTAATGTCTCTAGCTCGGGTTCCTGCTCTTCAATTTGCTTGGTATGCTGGCGTTGTAACTCAAGCCAGGTCTGGAATGGCATATATGAAGCTAGGTCTTGGGAAGGGTTGGAGAGGGTGTCTTCCAAATCTTGCATGATCACCCGCCAGGAGACAATATCGACAACGAGGTGATGTGCAACCATCGACAGAACTTGCTTGCTATCTCTAACATCAACCAGGTCAACAGCAAGCAGTGGTCCAGAAAAGCAAGAAACGGATTCTTGACTAGCAGCAACAATAAGATCAATGTCGCTTTCGGAATCGACATGATGATGGGTCCATCGGTACGAGCCGGCGACATCCTTCGTGATGCGTTGTTTGATTTCATTGTTGGATCGCGAAATCTCGAAACGAGCCCGAAGCATCGAGTGCTTACGGACCAGTAAATCGATTGCCTTCCGCAGGCTGCCGCCCTCGATGGGTCGGTTGAGCCGAGTCAGGATACTTTGGTTAAAGTGTCCCTGGCCCTCTCGACGAGCTTTAAAGTGAAGAGCTTGAATGGGTGACAAAGGAAATGGCACCTCAACTTTCTCCTCGTGAGAAGCAGAGCGTGTGTCTGATGTTGCTTCGGCGCGAGATGCCAACTCGCGGATAGATGAACTCCGAAGAACGTCCTGCATGGTGACTGCGATTCCATGTTTCTTACATAGGTTCATGCAAGTCATCGCGGAAATAGAATCACCGCCAAGCTTCAAAAAACTCTCATGAAAGGGGACCTGCTCAGCAGGAATGTTGAGAAGTCGGCTCCAGACCTGAACGAGCTTCCGTTCCACATCGGTTGCGGGTGCCACTGCAGTTTCGGCTGTTCCTGTTGTCGTCTCGGCCAAATATGGATTGCGGTTCATACCGCTTAGCCAGGTTAGGACGCCCTTGCGGTCGAGTTTCCTTGAAGGAAGGAAGGGCATGTCGCTAACAGAAACCCAGATCGCAGGCACCATATATGTAGGTAGGCGACCTGATAGCCTCTCCCTGAGGGTTGAAACTGATTGTTTGTGGATCTCTCGTGGGATTAGGTCCAGTGGCCCTGCCTTGCTTTGTCGACCATCACCGTTGGTGAGAGACAGAACAGCCGTGAGCTTGCCCTGAGCGTAGCCTTCCTTGGGTAGAAACACAACACAGTGTTTCACAAGAGCTTCCGATGTCAAGCAAGCTTCTACTTCACCCAACTCCACTCGCTGGCCGTGGAGCTTAACCTGGTTGTCCTTTCGGCCGATGTATGTCAAGGAGCCGATATCGCTATTGTACCGTACAAGGTCGCCTGTCTTATAAAACCGACGGCGTCCTTGGGTGGATGTAGGGTAGTGCCTCACGAACTCCGGGTCGTAAATAAACGCCTCGGCAGTCTTCGATGGATTGTTAATGTATCCTCGCGCCAGAGTCGGTCCTTCAAGCAGCATCTCTCCAATAGCACCAACAGGTGCAAGCTGATTGTGATCATCGGGGTTGACAATCCAACAACGGGCGTTCAGCGGTAGTCCAATGTCTCTGCAGTCGGTAGTGGCGGTAACCTTGGAATTAATAGCAGCAGTTACTGAAGCCTCAGTCGGTCCAAATCCGTTAACCAAGTTGATGGTTGACCATTTGGCGCGGTGAGTTTCGCTCATGGCCTCACCGGCAAGAATTAAGGTTTGCACCTCTGGAATCATGGAGGGCTCGATAAATTCAATGAATGACGGTGTAAGGGAGGCGTAGTTTGCGCGTAGCCGCTTTATCGCACCGACAATGTCATTTAACCGGTCATCTTCGTTTGGGATGCAGACGCAGGCCCCATGCATAAGCGGTGAAATCGATTCAGCCAAGCTCGCATCAAAGGTGTGAGCGGCAAACTGCAGCACCCTCGAGTCTGGGAAGATCAAAAGCCTAGGGCCATGTACCATAGCACTAGAGCAATATGCACGGTGCTCAAGCAGTGTGCCCTGTGCTGAATGTCAATTTCCTATCGTTAAATCAAATCAACAAGGACCACCAACCTTGGGCTCTCCAGTGGATCCAGAAGTAAAGATGACATATGCAGCGTTGCTACAGTTTACCTCATCCGACGAAATAAAGCCAGCTGGTGCAGATGGAATGCGATCAAATGTCGTCTGCGAGAGCGGAATGACAACTTCTGTCAGACCGACCAGGCGGTCCGCGTGCCACTCAGAGCATAGCACAAGCCTGGCATTCACCTTCTGGATGAGTGACTGAAGACGAGCTGGTGGGTGCTTAGGATCCAGCGGAACAAAAGCGCCTCCGGCTTTCAGAACCGCGAGTAGGGCCACAAAGTACCACATCTATGTGTATATCCTGTTAGACTTGCAGAGCCGCAGGCAATAGGACTTAATACTCACAGATTTGTCGAAGCAGAGGGGAACAAGTACTTCTGGTCCAACACCTTGCTCCTGCAAGTGGTAGGCTAATTTGGTTGCTTGTTGGTCAAACTCACGATATGAGAGGCTTCCATCCCAAGCACAGATAGCCTCATCGTGGGGTCGTGAGATAACTTGTTCTCTAATAATATCATGGATGCAACGATCATGCACCTGAGGCGAAGGACCATTCCAATTGCTGATCCGCTGCGAGTCTGGGTCTGTAAAATATTTCAAGTTGCCCACGGAGACATCCTCCGGTGAGAGAACCTTGGTCAGTAAGTTTTGGAAAAGAGTAGCGATACCTTTCACATGCTCCATCGACATTCCATCATTTCGCCATTCGAGAAATATGCGGACATTCTCGCGAATCACCTTGACGTGGAGTCGTAGGAGACACTGTACTGACATGTTAGGACTATCTTGGAGAGCAGCATTTCGAAATCTTTACGTACCTCTTGCGGAAGAGTGAAGGTTGAGGGAGACACTGCCGACGACTCAACAGTTCTTTGAGAGTTAGGTCTGTACGAACGAATCAGGACAACGGTGTTGTAGAGCCGGTAGCTGTCAACGATGGCATTTCGGCCTTCATCAACAACAGTTGCTCCATTGCCTCTTGCAAGCACCGTTTTGACGGAATCTCCTTCGTTGATCACCAACTGCACCGTGGAGGGTTGCATTGTGTTGGGTGATCCTTCGGTGGGGGTGATCTGCTCATTAGCGTCCACATGTTGATAACCAAAGCAGACATCGTCAGAGCCCATGTAACATGTAAGAATCAGACCCCAGGTAACTTGGATAACTGCACACAGCTTGATGTCACGCCACGCTGACAGCAAGTGGGCATCATCGCCAGCATTGGGATTGATTCGGAGGGACATGGGTCTCTGCGACGCTTCGGTGACCGAGCCGAACTTGGGCAAACAGCAAGGGGTAATTTGGGCCATTGTTTTGGTATTAAGAGAGTATCGGAGAAGAGTTATATCTGTAGTTAGTGGTAGAATATGCAGTATACTTTTGCTCTTGCTGCTAAGCAGATTAAAGCGGCGTTGGCGTCGTGAAACTTGTGCTGGATATTGGTGTCTGTGTATGCGCAAGTGGGATGATATAGAACAAGTATGATAGAAGACGGTGCACAAGGTAAAGTCTGGGGTGAGACGTGATAAAGGTAGGATGTCCCTCACTGAAGTTGAGTATAGAAAGTTGAAGTCGCTGAGGACCAAAGTCAAGGAGTAGATCTGGTTGATCTGCCTGATCGTCGGCTTCCAGCTGCATTATCTATCAGTCGAGCACTCGAGCTCCAAGCTATTCCAGCACCTGCTGAGTCCTCAAAGCAGTAACCTGTTGCTCCAGTTCCATTCTTGCTGTTTCTAAAAAAAGGGTCACCTGTCGGGTAAAGTCAAACTGCTGGCAAGATGCAAGACCAGATCGGTGCGATGCGATACGAACCCATGAACTTAACAATCCAAAGCCTCTTTCCCGAAGCCAGAAGTACGGCAATTCTTTACGGAGATTCACCTATTGTCGGTATACGATTTCTGATAGGTTACTAACCGAAAATGATGTTCGTATTCGACAAACGTCTGCAGAACTTGACAGGTGCAGATGCATTGGAGGGCAACCTCGTATCCGATTCCCGGCCGCAGCCCTCCACTAACTGTTCCAAAAATAAACCCGCGGGGCAGGTTTGTAACATCAGCACCCTGATATTGTTCTATTGAGATTGAGTGAACTATATCTTTTTTTTTTTTTTTTTCATATTTGTTAAGAGCAATGGTGGGGAGACGTGGTTGTCCCTGCACTCTGACTCAGCATGTTAGTTTCTGCGGATACCTTGGTCCGATATGCGCTGTCAGTCAGATCCTTTTGTAACCGGGTCCAAAGAAAAAGAAGTATCGGTAGTTGGCTAACAGCGACTTCCGAATAGAAGTGCTGATACCTTATCCCCAGTCGGTTGAATGCCTTCTACCATGGCCCCGTCGACATGACGCACCGGCACCGCCCCCACGAATACGATCATGACCCGGAGCCAAGCCGGATTGGCGTGATTTTTGCCGATCTGGGGCGAAGCTAATGCATGATTGAAGCCTGCGAATTGAGGGCATCAAGCCTGCCTTAGGGCTTAACACAGCCCAACGGAGAGACACCCGATCGATCATAGTTAGCACGCGGCAGATGCACGGGTCCACTAGAATTGATCGGAGCTGCTTTATTTTAGTAAAGGGTTCGTATTCCATGTTGCTGATTGTGTTCCGATTGGCTGAAGTGAGTTTCCTCTGCTCCCTTGCCTTAGCTGGAATGTGGTGTCGGAAGAGCTGGGTAGTTACGGTAAGCCGGTATTGGCTGTTCCTGCTGTATGCAACCTGCAGCTTATTTCTCGTGTATGGACGATGAGAGTGGAAATTAAGCCCACGGCTTCTAAAAACGGCACGGCATGAGCTGTGGTCCACGGCTTAACCAGATATTCGCCTTCCACGAGGCACACGACTTCCCCGTTATTTGCGCATCTTCCCGCCGGCCAAGGAATCGATGGCTTTTTGGGCTCACCCGTTTTCCATGGCTGCTGCAACCTGCGCTGATATACGAGGTGCCCACTGCTAAGCTCACAGCAAGCCAACCACCACGCGAGCTGGGCCCTCAAATCAAGCCACCACTGGCCTCGCCCCAATGTATATCCCAGTTGTACATCTATACATAGGACGATCTGCATTGCAATGCCCTGAAAAAGGTTGGATATGTGTGAAGACTCACTCGTACTCGCTCCTGGAACCGCTTCAAAAGGTCTTCGAGGCTAAGAGCTCGACCAAGTCATGGCCGCGTGAGTTGAACAATCCTCAACCTTGTCTGCTGCGGAGAACTTGGAGGATTTGATTCCCCTCATCGCCCCCATCCAGGGACTACACCGGCGAATCGTCTTGCCAGAGTACGGTGGCCATGAGCAGAAATCATCCACTTCAGCTCTCCTCGGTGAACGCCCGCTAGTCATGAATGACATCGCCACAAGGTAGCATCTCGTATCTCATATTCGGACAAGTGACAGGTGTTGACGAAAATAGATTTGTCGGTCTCTACCTCCCGTTTTCCCCTCGGGGTTAGATCCATGGCACCGAGTTTGCATGCCATATATCTCAGCGACGCCCCGAAAGAAGTGGAAGGAGATCGACATACCTCTTCCTTCATCCGATCACCCTCACCTTCATCTTCACCTCACTGTCAGTCAACATGGCAGAACACGCAACTTATTGCACCGGCGTGGATGACTCCTGGAAGGTTCACGCTTTGACCTGTCGAGGAGGGTTCGACTTCACACTGCTCTTCGAAGAAGTCGTGCTATGTATCCTGCCAATCGTCCTCGCCATAGCCATATCTCCGTTTCGAATATATGGTTTACTTCGAACCACCAGTAAAATCGGGCCTTCAAAGCGACCAATCTACAAGGCGGTATGTCTTGGGTCTGACTATATCCCTTTGCATCGGTGTCCCATACTGACAAGTTCTGTTGAACAGGCTGCATGGATTCTTTGGAGCGCGTTGCAATTCCTGCAAGCAGTTCTGTGGGCTTTGCCGGATGCTCGAAGAACGAGGCTCTCCTTTGCCTCAAATCTGATTATGGGATGTGGGTCCATAATTCTCTGTGTCCTTTCATACATAGAGCACTCTCGCAGTGTGCGGCCGGCATTCTTGTTGGAGCTCTATTTGCTCGTCACTCTTCCCTTCGACGCAGCGCGGGCAAGAACGCTCTGGCTGCGCGACGGCGGGGACGTTGACAAGCTGATGGCAATTGTCGCCAGTTTCGCTGTCGGCGTCAAGGTTATGCTTGTCCTTTTGGAGTCATGGCAGAAGAAAGCCATCCTCAAAAACAAGTATAAGAACTATCCAGCAGAGGCACGCGCGGGACTTGCCAACAGGGCATTTTTCTGGTGGTTAAATCCACTATTCCTCACGGGTTTCCGCAAGACACTGCAAGTCGAAGATTTGTATACTCTCGACAAGAGATTAGAATCTCCTCGTTTGCGTGACTTGTTGGGTTCCCGATGGAGCAAAGGTTGGTGATCCGGACACAGAGACTTCTTGTACAACGCTAAGCTTCCAACCAGAACATCAAAACGGGAAATCTTCCCTGATCGCCGTTGTCTTCAAGACTTTCAAATGGTCAATTCTGGCAGTTATTCCTCCTAGGCTGTGTATGATAGGGTTGACGTTCTGCCAACCCCTTCTTCTCCATAAAGCCATGGAGCTGTCTGCAGAAGAAGTGTCCATTGAATCAACCCACATCGGATATGGGCTAATCGGCGCGTATATACTGGTTTATGTTGGAATGGCGGTATGTTGGTCCAGCATATTCCCAGTCCTCAAATAAGGAGCTAACATTCGATGTCAAGATCATGATGAGCCAACAACAGCATCTAACATACCGTGCGATCACTATGGTCCGTGGTGCGTTGGTTTCGCTTATCTATAAAAAAGCAAGCGTACTGTCGATCCAGGATGCCGATCCGGCAGCTTCCTTAACTCTAATGACGGCGGACATTGAAAGAATCGTCCAGGGATGGCAGACGATGCACGAGATCTGGGCGAATGCTACGGAGATCGCGCTTGCTATTGTTCTTCTGGAGCGTCAACTAGGCATCGCGTGTGCCGTTCCCATTGGGGTTGCGATCTGTAAGTTTCCGTCCCGCTTGATGTGAACAGTGTTGGCCGGCCGCGCTAACACTCGTCATTAGTCGCTCTCTTGGGTTCTTTGGTTGCCATGTCGGGTGTGATGGCCAAGCAAGCAAAATGGCTTGAAGCCATTGAAAATCGTATTTCCTCAACTGGGGCCATGCTTGCATCAATCAAGGGGGTCAAGCTGTTGGGACTGAAACCAACCCTCATGGCTTCGATCCAGAAGCTGCGGTTAGAAGAGTTGGACATCTCAAGGGGTTTTAGGAAGCTGCTGGTCTGGAACATGGCATTTGGTAACCTTTCCGATCTCCATAAGCTGACTGTCGGCCATACTTGCTAACCGTTGGTGATCAGCATGGCTGACGCGAATCTTCGCTCCCATTGTGTCCTTCGCAGCATTTGTTGCCATATCCGAAAAGTCAAGCGAGGGCTCTTCGCTTGATATCAACATGGTATACACATCGCTATCGCTATTCGCTCTCTTGGCCGATCCATTCTTATCTCTGGTAATGGCTCTCATGGGGTTCCTTGGCTCTATAGGGTCCTTCGCCCGGATCCAGGAGTTCCTTAACAAGGAAACACATCAGGCAGACGCCGAGCCACCTCGATGGAGCTCAGTAACAAGTTTGAGTTTGCGTGAAAAGCGGGATACCTCAAGTACATCCAGTACCCTTACACTGACCGAAGACAAGAACACACGGTCCAGTCAGATGAAATTCGCGCTACCCCTCATGGACATGATCATGGTTGAGAGCGCAGGCTTCGGGTTCGATCCCAAGGCTGAGCCAATTCTCGAGGGCATCCGAATGACTCTCCCTGGGCGGAGCTTTTCAATGATCGTCGGTCCCTCCGGCTCTGGTAAGTCAATATTATTGAAGGGTCTGCTTGGGGAGGTTCCGTGTCTTGAAGGCAAGGTGAAGATGTCTTCAGAGAGCATTGCATACTGTGATCAGACTCCTTGGCACATGAACGGCACTATTCGTGACAGTATCACGGCCATGTCTGAGTTCGACCTACTATGGTACACGACCGTCATCAGAGCATGCGCTTTGGAACAGGATCTTGCACAATGGCCGCAGGCGGATCAGGCTGTTATCGGCAGTCGAGGTGTTGCACTCAGCGGTGGCCAAAGCCAAAGAATTGTATGTCAATGTGACTTCGTTTTCTATCTTCTGAGACTGGAGATGATACTAACAGTGGTCTTAAATAGGCACTGGCGAGGGCAATCTATGCCCGGAAGCGTCTCTTAATCCTCGACGATGTATTTAGTGGTCTTGATGCGGCGACCGAGAATCATATTTTCTGCAGCCTTCTTGGGGTAAACGGACTGTTGCGGGAAGCTGGGACTACTGTTGTTCTTGCTTCGTCCTCTGTGAAACGCATCCCGTATGCCGACCACATTGTCGTGCTGAATGAGGAGCGAAGGTTAACAGAATCGGGGTCTTTTGGCGACCTCGCCGAGCAATCCGGCTACATCTCCAGCTTCTCTCTTCCAGCTCCAAACTGGGATTCGACCATCGAGGCGGAATACGTTCCCAAGTCCAAACCCTCCCGGACATCGGTCCAGCCCGTCAAAAAAGAGGATTGGAGTGAGGAGAATGTGCACAAACATAGGGGCAGCTTGGGGACCTACGTGTTCTACATCCGTGCAGTCGGTTGGATCCCTACCTTGATCTTTCTCGTGACCATCGCCGGCTTTGTATTCTGCATATCGTTCCCAAGTAAGTCACTCACTCTTTCGACCATAGCACTGCTAATTCATGGACATAGGTATTTGGCTGAAATGGTGGGCTGCCGCAGACGCAGCAGAACCTGGAGAGCACACCCAGCACTATGTTGGTATTTATTTCGTGCTGGGGGGGCTGGCCATGATTTGTCTGCTTGTCAGCTGCTGGGATGTGATTGTAAGTTCGGTGCCAAGATCAGGCGAAAGGTTCCATGGGGCTCTTTTGGATACTGTTTTAAGGTGTGTTGTGTCTTTCCTGAAGAGAAAGGTTGTATAACTGATTCAGTTGGCAGTGCACCGATGCGGTTCCTGTCTACTACCGACAGTGGATCGATTCTCAATCGATTCAGCCAGGATTTGCAGCTCATCGATATGGAGCTTCCAGTCGCCGCCATCAACGTTGTTGTCAGTAAGTACTCATTGGAGCGGGCCCTTGGGAGAAGGATTGGGCTAAAAGGGTATCCACAGCGTTCTTCCTATGCATCGCACAGATGATTCTGGTCGCCGTGGCATCAGTGTATGCTGCGATCGCATTCCCTGTTGTCCTGCTATCGCTATACGGGATACAAAAAGTGTATTTGCGAACCTCTCGCCAGCTCCGAATTTTGGATATCGAAGCCAAAGCGCCATTACTGTCACATTTTACTGATTGTCTGAGTGGTTTGGTCACTCTTCGAGCATTTGGCTGGCAAGATGCGATGGAAGAGAGGAGCCTGAAGATCCTCGATTACTCACAGCGGCCGTTCTATTCGATGTACTCAGCTCAGCGTTGGCTAACCCTCACCTTGGATCTTGTTGTTGCGGGTATTGCCGCTGTTCTGATCATCCTTGTGGTTTCCCTGAGGGGTACGCTCAATGCCGCTTACGTCGGGGTCGCTCTGTTCAACGTGATTCTTTTTAGCCAGACCGTTAAGCTCCTAGTCCAGTTCTGGACGAACATGGAAACGCACATCGGCTCTGTCGTGCGGGTAAAAGACTTCACGGCGAAGGTGGAAAAGGAAGATCTGCCAGGCGAAAACAAGCCCGTGCCAGCGACATGGCCGATTCGGGGTGGCATTGAGTTCCGCAACGTCTCAGCGGCGTACAGGTATGTAGAAACGGTATATTTCTCCATGAGTTAAAGAGCTGACAATGTGAAATAGTTCGGGCCTCGTGTTGAAGGATGTCTCTCTATCAATCCGGCCAGGGGAAAAAGTTGGAATATGCGGGAGAACAGGAAGGTGAGAACTGATAGGAAACCGTTCCATCAGAGTCAGGCTAATCATGAGAACAGTGGCAAAACATCCCTGATGCTAAGCATATTCCGCATGATTGAACTCAATTCGGGCACAATCGATATTGACGGTCTCGATATCTCCACGATTCCTCGTCAAGAAATCCGCTCCCGTCTAAACGGGGTTTCGCAGGACACGGTCTTCATCAAGGGTAGTGTTCGACTGAATGCCGATCCAACTGGTTCCAGCTCCGATCGAGCGATCTGGGATGCCTTGAAAAGTGTCCAATTGATGAACGTGGTCCAGGATAAGGGCGGTCTCACCGTGAACATTGATGACCTCCATTTGTCACACGGACAGAAACAACTCTTCTGCCTTGTGCGCGCTGTTCTCCACCCAAGCAAGATTCTCGTCCTAGACGAAGCCACCAGCAAGTACGATAACCCATTCCTCCTTCATTTGTGAGCCGATATTAACCGTTGCCGTGCAGTGTGGACAGTAAGACTGATCAGACCATGCAAAGAGTGATTCGGGAGAAATTCTCCAACCACACCATTCTCGCCGTGGCACACAAGTTGGACACCATTCTGGATTATGACAAGGTCGTGGTATTGGACCAGGGACAGGTCCTAGAGTGCGAGGATCCGTATTCACTGTTGACGCGTGATTCGGCGTTCAGCAAGCTATATGCTCATTCTCTATCATCTGAGGAAGAGCAGCGGTGATGGGAGATGATCGGCTCGGATGTTCCCCGGCGGTGAAGTCCTTCTGGTGGTGCGTCGTTTGTTGTGATGGTTGACGCGTCGGGAGACAGACGCGTCAGTCTCACGAAATCCTGGCTTCTTCGACGATAATGTTTTAATGTGTCAAATATGAATAGATGAGATAAACAGCATGATTAAGTTCATGTTCGGACGCAATGTAATTGAATCTGTTGGATTTGAACTGTGATGTCGGCGGTTTAGAAAGGGAGATGATGAATAAAGGCCGTCGAGGTGAGGTCGAAAGTGTCGACATTGACGATCCCGGTGAAGGCGGGAACTTCACCGTTTACATCAATATCGAATTGGCAAGGTCGACAATTCACCGTTTGCACCTTCAAAGAAGCCTTCACCATAGAGTTACACAAGGAAAGCTCGCTNATTGCTAGCGTGTCAATGTAGAGGTATAAATAGGCCTTCCATAGCTGTGTCTAATCGAAAACTATGCACTTCTTTTCATATCGATTTAGTAGAGACTTTTCCACAGAAAGTTATATATTTTTGGCAGTTAATGTTGTAAGTGGGGTGTTGAGTCCCTTGGTCACAATACAACCGACAAAATCGACTACGGGCTTTTATCAGCGCCAGTAATTTTACTATTTTTCTTTAATGCAATGCGGAAATTGCTATTATTGTTGCTTATACAACTGCTTACGACCCCGATGAAGTGTCTTTGTTGACCCTGTTTTAAAAGAGGGACCCGCCCGGATTAAGGAATGAATGCACTATTTTGACAGGAAGCTCAACTGATCTCCGCCACAACATTCCTGAGTCTACATGTAACGCCTGTTATGCAAGTATCCAGACCGTGACTTCATTGATATGCCATCGTCCCTGTCATAGTTTTAGTCTCTGACACGAGCAGACCTATGATATCGTTCTGTGCCCTCAAACGCCTCGCTAAGTCCACAGGAGTCCCATCAGGACAGCCGTCAGACAGAGGATCCGCTCCAGCCTCCAGAAGCAACCAGATAATCGTTCCCCCATCATTCTGGCCAATGAGGCCTTCTATGGCAGTATGCAACGGCCTTTTGCCCTGATGATTAGCGATATCAGCATTGGCGCCATTCGCTAACAAAAGCCCAACGGTCTCAACATCTCCCTCATATGCAGCCCAATGCAGAACCGTCTCACCACGCTCATGGTCTCTCACATTGGGCTCAATACCGCGCGCAAGCAACAACTTCAACATCGGCATATTCACCCTCCCATATGGCATAGTCCAATGGATAGCAGACCGCCGATAATGCCATGAATCATCAATCGTGGCCCCTCTGTCCAGCAGAGCCCGAACGAGGTCTATATTCTCCGAGAACACGGCGTTCGCTACGAGCGCGGGCGCGTGGATATCGGCGCCCCGATCCAGTAGTAATAGCGCCATCTCTCGCTCTCCAAGCCGTGCAGCGTGTTCCAATGCCGCCGAGTCACTGGCGTTGCACCGAATATGGATATCTGCTCCGCGATCGAGTAGGAGTGCCGCCGTCTCAATGTGTCCGTGTTTCGCGGCCCGATGGAGAGCAGTACATTGGTAGCTGTCCTCGACTGCGACAGTACCGTCTATCTCTGCGCCCATCCTGAGAAGAAATGATACTGCGTCTGTCTGCCCGCGCTTTGCGGCGTGGGAGAGGGCTCTGGTTTTGCATTTGGGTGGGATTGTACTACTAGAGTGGTGGTTAAGGCCGCTGTTTTGGTTCCCGTATTTGTCGATTTTCTGGAGGATAGATACATGGCCCTTCTCGGCTGCCCAGTCGAGAACCATTCGTGACCTGCCAGGTAGTTTGTGTGTTGCTGCGTGAGCGTAGAGGTATTGCTCTAGGGTGTTGGCTAGGAAGTGGGATGTTTGCCTGAGGCGCGCGACATTTTCTAGAGAGAGGAATTCGGCGATTATGAACAAGATCTCAACTGGGAGGGTGGATAGTATGGAGGGTCTGGGAGTGCCCCATAGAGCCCTCGTTATTGTTCGCAGCTGCTCCATACGATGATTGTTGGAAGTTGCAGCCTTGCAGGATTGATTGATGGAAGTGGGGTTACCGTACTGGTCTCACCCAGCAGCAATAACAGCAATATCAAACCAGCATGAACCAGCAAGATCTGCGTCAAAGCACTGATTATAAACGCAGTTGAAGCAGTCGAAAATGGTCAAGGAATTCTCGCGAAAGAAGAACGAGCTGTGCGTGAAAACAGCGACAGACTGCGGCATCTCGGCTTATTAATATACCAGTAATTTATGACTTGTTTTCACAGGATCCGTTACCTATATTGTCGTACACATCCTCAGTCATCGCTTCAAATACTTCAACAACCTTTTTCGTCTATCCTGAGAACGAGTGCTATTTGTCCTAGCTGTATTCAACTCAGGAATGTAACCTCCACCATGCCGTTCATCTCGACGACAAGCCTCTTCCGGCGTTACTACTCCATATAATGTGTCTTTGCCCTCTGGAAAGGTGTCGCCTGTCGTATTCGATCGATAATCGGCGGCATTCCGCGTGCCATACGGCGAACGTGCAATATTGGGTACATAATCACCACCATGATTCATACCATGATACCGAAGATGAGGCATCGTTTCTACTCGCGCTGGACGCCCGGTTTGTTGGCTGTTGTTGTGGTTGTGATTGTTTGCGGGGTTGCTGGTGTATGCTCGAGGAGGGGGAAGAAAGTGCCCTGCATGCGGCTCATGTGTTGTTGAGTGAGAGACACCTTTTGAGCGCTCAGCGTTATGATAATTGTCGCGGGGAGCTGCTTTGGCGTTTGGTCCTGCCTGGTCGGTTGTAGATCGTCTTTGTATGGGGAATGAGAACGGGCCACTGAGGGCCGGCACGTAGCCGCCGCCGTGTTTTTCTGGTGGGGGCATGATGGTCTTGGAAGACGGTGAATACGAGAAGAAGCGATTCAAGCCTCTTGCAGGATGGGCAAGAACTTGAAAATAACCTGGGCTTTTTGTCGTGGGGAGGATCACGCGCAGCCTTGTCCGGGCGTGCTCAGCCTCAACCAGTCAAACTGCAGCCAAGATGATCCCTGCCACTTCCATTAAGGGGACAGACATCCATCCCACCGATCTGCTCATCAAATCTCTAATCGACCACAGAATGGACGAAGTATTCAATGATCCGACAGTCCTCGACGGCTACATTCTGGAGAAGAATAGACTGGGAGCTCGCTCGATCGCGGACATCCGCATCCAGGCTCTGGACTGGGTTGACGGCGCCGATTATCCAGTCGCCCACAGTCTGTCTATTGGGCAGCTGGCAAATTCTAAACCTCTGCTTAGGATCATGTTTGTTTACCACTTTGGACTATGTGACTGCATCTAACGAGACGACGCCAGATTTCCACAAAGTGCGCGAGATGATGGCCTGTTATGGTTGGTGCAACACTACTCCATCCCGACGGCATTTCTGGAGGGAGAATATCGCGCAGTGACTCATTCATTTGGGTCTTTGGATACAGATGATGGACATAGATGTGCCTTACCTACTCTGGTTATATCGCGACAAGAGAACTGACCTGAACAGGCTGCTGGTTCAACTATCTCTGCAAAAACATCACAGTCATCCCGGGCCCAGAACCGGTCATCGCAGACCCCAGGATAAAAGACTCCAACGCAATCAGGCAAAGTGACTTCACCTGGATGAAATCGGCGTTCTTCCTGCGATGGCCGATTGACCCGACTGCCTCCCCAGGTATTTCCCTAATATGCTTTGGAGGACACATGGTGATCAACCGTCTGCAAACCCTGACCTATAGCGCTGTAAAAAATGGGATTATACACGATCCACTGAGTTTGTTTGTCGTGATACTGAACCGATTGTCGGCACATATGAATAACGCAGTGTGGGATCTATCAAAAGTATTTGCAGGGATTGAGACTGTATGCACCCCTTTATAACATGCAAGTATTTTTCTAACACCACTGCAGAAAGCGCTCGGATTGAGTCATGACAGGGAGTCGTTTACTGGGCTTCACAATATTTCAAAGCACGTCATATTTCTCCAGGAGAGCTCAGAAGCGGCCCTTGAGACGGTGAAGAATCTATCTCGCCACCACGAGGAAGTCTCACCGAAAGCTACACTGGAAGAACAGGCCGCTGGTCGGACAACGAGACGGACTATTGCACAGGTGGAGGCGGAATTCAAAGGCGTCAAGCTGCGCCTCAGGAGTCTGGATAGACGCATGCAAAACGTGATTGCCCTGGTGAGTCCGCGCTCCACGCATTGACTAAAAGGACAGCGGCTCAGATGCGCAGTCATTCCATCTTGTCACCCAGGAGGGAAACGAGTTCCTACAAGCGGACAGCAGCACCATGGCGACCATCGCGTTCGTCACGTTAGTGTTCTTGCCCATTACCACCGTATCTGTAAGAGCCCCAGCTACTTGAGGCCACCGGGCAGCAAATTTACTGACTTGGGCACACAGACAATCTTTGGCAGCCAGTTTTTCAACGTAACCGACGACAACTCTGCCATCGAGGTGTCAAAGGATTTTTGGATATTCTGGGTAGTTTCGATCCCGCTCACACTCATTGTCCTGCTGGGATGGACCCTGTGGCGGAAATACGGGCTCGTGGCAAACCACGCCGCCTGGATGCGTGCACTGCGGCCATTTGCCCAGGAAAAAGGAGCCAACTGAGATTCAGAGCGTGGACCCTAGGAATGAATAGTTCATGCGGCTGAGACATGTACTCAATCACTCGTAGTATAGTGCCGCAACGAAAAAGTCATTGGGCAAGGCAGACCACAGGATTGCGCAAGAAGCATCTGCGCCGCCTGTGAGACAATCAGATGAAGGAGGGTGTGATAACATAATGATTCGCGCCATCCGGACGGCAGGCAAAGGGGGAATACGAGATTTAGCCCCCCTCCAAGCTTCTCGGCGTTCCTGTTGGGCCACTCGTGGTGTTGATCAGCATTAAACCAGCCCCTCCACGGTTAGACTACGTGTTTGTCCTGCCTGTGCCCGTTCGCGGGGCGAGGACGAGGTTCAACTTTGCGAAATCCAGGCTCCTTTCGGGGGATGGGCGAGTGAGGCTCAAGCGCCTTGAGCGCTGGTCGCATGCACTTATCAGTCGGCCCTGGTCTCACCCGCCGGTCCCTGAGACTTTGCAGATGGACTACCGCTAAAGCTATACACATTCACCAGTCCAAATGTCGGACTCACGAACAAATCTGGCTCCAAGCGCCTCCTCACAGCTGCTGGTGAGTTCTCGTATATTTGACATGATCGGCGTCCTCCGAGTTAACAACTCATAGCCTCAAGGACAGCCAGCACCACCGCGAGAACCATTCTCACCAAATGCGACAGGTTCATATGAGCACCACATTGATCTCAGTGCCTATCCCATGGAACCCCAGAGCGGCAGTCCTCCCCTTGGTAACCACACCAATGTATACCCAGAGGTAACTAACTGAGCTACTCGCCCAGTATAACTGGCTATTATGCCTGAGCTGACTGAAGCAATCTTCCTAGGATAACTCCGAAGGCTATCCAAGAAAAGCCCCCCTTCAGAAACTTGACGTATCTCGCTACCTCAACAACAACAGCATCACCGCCAACCTCCCCTGGGTAGACAGACCCATCGAGAACCCCGGCCTGGCCTACGCCGATCGCAACGCATACAGACACCGCGACGCCCTCAGCCGGATATGGACGGGCCCGGAAGATGACCGATACCTCAGTGCTACGGATGGGCGGCTTCGCAAGCTCATTGTCCAAGCAACTAACGAGGTCCGATGCGGACCCAAGAACGGGACATGGTCGCGGAGAGGCATTCGAAGCGTCACGCCAATCCATATGCGCGTGGTGTACTGGGTCCTAAAGGATCGAATCGAGGGGAAGGAGGATGGGGTGTCGCTGGAGCTTTGTTTGAAATGGTTTCCGGCCTGCCTTGCGCTTCTGGCTTTGGTAAGTAGTAGGACAGCATCCACATTAATAATCAGGTTTGTTGGATAGTTCTAATACATGGCAGCTGTTTGTGCCTGCGGATCTTGGTGGTGAGATACGGAATAATGGGCGATATGAACAGTTCAAGTATCATTTCTGGGGATACCCGTACATCCCTAGCAACCCGCGCGAGGCAGCTAAAGGGTCCTCAACACTTTCGTTGACGACAGCTGAAGAGATCAATGGGATTGCTGAGAGACCGCTGCGACCGAGATACTTATGCTTCCTGACTGAAGACGGAGTACAAATAAGAAGCGTCGCCGACTGGGAAGCGGAGCACGGCCGGGAGGCTATCCTACAATACCTCTTCATCTCCTACACCTCTGCGCAATTTCAGGGACCAGCGGACTGGGACGAGCTTCATGTTATTGCTGCAGCTGCAGCACAAACGGCCGGGGTATCGGCGTACTGGATCTCATGCAGCTGCATGCCAGAGCCTGAGCAGGTCTCCGAAGACGTTTACAGAATTAGCGATATCGTCCGCGGAGCACATTCTCTAGCCGTCATTCTAGGACCCCCGGTCACAGACCCATCCTCGAATCCTGACATGAAGACCATGCTCCAGCACTGGGGAGAGCGCATGTGGACATTCCCAGAAGTCCTCCTCAGTCCAGCAGAGAAACCCGTCGCTATCTACACTCGTGGCGGCGACATCTGGAATCCCCATTTCCTGCCCAAGCGCAATTTCCCAGCAGAGGCATGGACCGATGCTCCAGACTCCAGACAGCTCGTCGACCACTACGAGGGCTCTGTTGTTCTCAGCCCACTAGAGCTGGTTACCCTGGCCCTGCAGTGTCTAAGCACTCGCGCAAACAACACAACGGCCTATCTCAATGGCGACCTGACATACGTCCTCATGGGCCTGCTCCGGCGGCGACCAAGAGTCAACTCCCAGAACACTGCATTCCAGGAGTTCTGTCGCCTCTCGCTAGCAAACGATAGTAACCGCCTCCTCGAGCGGCTTATCTGCCTCTTGCCCCGGAACAGAGATCAACCATGGCATCACATTGACGACGCTTGGGCACGTAGCCTTTGGGACATTACACCACTGTGCCAGGTTGACGGCGTCGGCGAGAACGACACCGTCATTCTAGGCGGAGGATTTGCAGCGCCGATCCGCTGGAAGTCATTCACGCCCGTCAACCTCATGCTCCGGAAAACGCTGAAGCGTCTGATCGCGCAGATTGCCATCCGCGGCGTGCCTGGGTTCCTCGTCTTAGGTGCCTTCTTTCTCGGAGTGAGCAAGTCCGAAGGCGGACCACTTGTGCCCTTTACTGTGCTTGGCTGGCTGCTCATGATACCGGCGATTATCGCTGTCTTGTGCTCACCGTACCTCCTGGGAGCCCTTTATACCGGGAAGCCGTGGCGTGCGCAACCGTGGTTGTTTGGATTCGAGGGTTATATGGATAAAGCCGAGATTGAGACGATGATTTTCGGAACGAATTTGAATAGGTTCAAGTGGAGCCCGTATTCGAGTGAGCTGTCGAGGCATGAGAGTGTACAGGCCGAGTGTATCGGTGTTGATCCGACGCTTGATCCTGCGGTGCGAGAGACCCTTTCAAGATCTCAGGGGCTTGGATACGGCGCGGAGAAAGTGTTTACACTTGTTGATACGAACCTCATGACGGTTACGCTGTTTACTGCTGTGCGGCCACCTGTTGCTCTTGTCTTGTGTGGGAGCGAGGGCGGCATGCAGCGGGGACTCCTGTGTTCGTATGATTGGAAGACACAAACGCTGTATAAGGAGAGTGTACTGCGGGTTGATACGATGGTGTTGGAGAAGATGTCGAGGGTTGATCGCTTTCGATTAGGGCTGCGGAGGCCGTTGGCACAGACTGTGCCTGTCCCTTATACTGACACACCCATTGTTTGATGGTGGTATATCGAGGGAGGAACGCTGATGGCAGTAAAGACCTGACGCCGGAAGACCTAGGAAACTAATGTATGTAATGATATTAATCGGTTATATTCAGTGGAGTTCATATATACTTCTGTATACTCCTGTCTATTCGCTCTGAATACAAATACCCAAATCACCGAATAGTATAACCCCCGTCCATCTTGATATCCCCACCATTAATCATGCCACTCGAATCCTGGAACCAAGTCAGCCTACCAAACCCAATCAAATGATAATTATAATAACCAAAAAAAAAATAAAATAAAAATAAAAATAAATAAAACAAGAGACTCACCCGACAGAGGAAAACAACCGAATCCGCAACATCCTCCGGCAAACAAGCCTTCCCCGTTGGGATCTTCTCAAGCAGGGCCTCCTTCACCCCCTCGGCACCCCAAGCCTTCTTCCCCAAATCCGTCCATGCCACCGTTGGGGACACTGTATTCGCCGTAATCCCTCTGGGACCCCACTCACTCGCCATGCACCGCGTAAGACCCAGCACCGCCGACTTGGACGCGCAGTACGCACCGTGCTGGTGCAGCGCGACATGCGCCGCCTTGGAGGCCAAATTCACGATCCGGCCCGGGGGCGCGGGGTCAGTCGCTGAGGCTGCTTTGGATGCAGCGAAGTAGAGATTTGCGAATGCTTGTGCGCACAACATTGGGCCGTAGACGTTTGTAGTTAGATGCTTGAGGGTCTCCTCCGGCGGAGTGAGATGCATGTCGCTCAGCGAGACGTAGCCGGCGGTGTTGATGAGGATGCTGGGAAATGCGCGGTCAGAGAGGTCTGCTGCGGTCATCTCGTTCGTGATTGAGGTAAATGCGTTGCGTACGGAGTCGGCCGACGTAATATCGCATTCGTACGTGCGGATGTCGTTGGGACCCGAGGCGGGCGCGTCGCTGTATCCTGCGGCGAGGAGCTCATCGCGCCTCGATGCTTCGAAGGGAGCGTATAGAATCGCGATACGGGCGCCTTCTGCGCGCAGCTTCTTGCCGATGTGAGAGCCCAACCCCCCTGTTTGGTGATGTTAGTATAGAGTAGGGATGCTTGTAGAGGGAGAATCGCACCGAGGCCGCCGGGGATGATGGCTAGTCGGCGGGCAAAGGCCATTATCTAGGTGCAGCAGTTCTGTCTAGAGAGAGTCTATAGGTATACTGAGCAAGGAGAAGGCGATTACGAGGAATTGAAAGAGTTGAAAGATTTTAATGCAGCTCGTGCGGGGAACCCCCGCGATGTATAAGCGGGCTCGGGCGCATTCTTCCGAAAGCGCATACGTCAGACCCCCTGCTGTCCCCTGCTGATCCCCGTGCAAAATCCTTTGTGCTCGCGGTTCACGGAGTCGGAGAATTGCTTAAAGGTCTGGTGTACCCTCTGGCGCATCTTCTGCGTACTCCGACATGCTGGGCGGCAAATCTACAACTCGTGTCCCCCAGTCGCTCTCCTTCGAGCCCAATTCCAATTCCAACACGCCACCTTTGGCAAAGAAGTCGTGCCCAATCCAGTTCTTGGTCCATGGTTCCCCGTCGCGAGTTACGCTCTGGATATAGATAGACTTGTAGCTTGGATCGAAATTGACGTTCCGGATCGTCGCTACATTGCCAGTGATATCGTTGCGGATGCTGACTTCCTTGAAGAAAGGCGGAGTAATCAGGTAGACATCCTGTCCGTGAACTGGGAAAAGACCTAGCATGCTAAAGACGGCAAAGGAGCCCATTGCGCCGCTATCATCATTGCCGGGAATCCCTCCAACAGTGGTATTGAACTGTGATGGGATGTACGAATGCGCCCGCTTCGCGGACACTGCAGGTCGGCCGGCATAGTGGAATTGGAACACCGTTAAAAAGGCCTGTTCGTCGCCGAGATAGAGGATGCCCGAGTCATGCAAGTAGGATAGACGAGACACAAATTCGTCTGCCCCTCCAAGGGTCTTGATCAACGCCGCCATATCTTGCGGCACAAAGCTGGATTTAGTTAGTAGAGCCCAATGCTAAAAAAGAGAATACGTACAATGTGTAAAGCCAGCAACTTCCTTCATATGTCTCATGGCCGTCTTCGTTTAAATAGCAGGATTCAAAATTCAGAAGAGGACTGCAAAAGATCGGATCCTGGTATGCCCAGGAGCCATCGGCATTACGGGGCTGGACAAACCCAGTGAAATTGGTATCGACGCCGTTAATTGCGGATGTCTGGTCCGCTTTATAAACATTTCGCCAGTTATTGGAACGCTTCAAGTATTTGTCACGGTCGCTGGTGTGCCCTAACTCGTCTGCCATTAGGGCGATACAGTAGTCATTGTAGGCGTACTCGACGGTGCGTGAGACACTGCGCGTTCGAAGGCCCTCGGTCCCTGCGTCGACGTCATTCTTGGGGATGTATCCAAGGGTCTTCCAGCTCTCCAGACCACCTCTGCCTTCCACGTTCCAGTTCTGGGGTTCCACTTCCGCATCTTTCACGATGGCCTCGTAGGCGGTATCCCAATCGACATCAACAACACCTTTCAAGTAGGCTTCTGCGATTAATACATCCGCGTTCGATCCTCCCTGGGTCCAACCCTTGCAAAGAGACATGCGGCAATCTGGCAGGTAGCCTTCGTGCCGATATATATCGACTAAACTTCGCATCATCCTGGATTGCGAAATGGGATCTACCAGGGTGAGCAACTGATGGATTCCGCGGAACGAATCCCATATGCTGCAAACATCATTAGGTCCATCTCCAAGAACGTATGGTTGGTATTTCACCAGTAGAAACTATCATAGTAAGGCTCATCGCTTTCCCAAAGTGGATTTTCTCCCGTATAGTCTTGTGGGCTGATCATTGCGCGGTATGCACCACTCCAGAAAACGGTTTGGAGTTCAGTTGATACGCCAGTGGAATCGACAGTAATGACATCCATCTTGCGCCTCCACGCAGTCTCGGCGGCAGTAACAGTCCCGTCGAAATCGAAATCAGGCTGCTCCTTTTCCGCGTTGGAGCAGGCCTGGCTAACACTTACAAAACTCACACCAACGCGCGCAGTAATCACATCATCAGCTGGTACGGAATCAAATCTGACAAACGTACCGGCGGAGAACTGACTTGCCGGTTGTGCTGAGTTGATTGATACTTTGGTTTGACCAATATTTGCGGTCGTGTTGGTCCACGAACCAGTGTCGTGAATGTGGGCCCCCTCGAAGTCAACGCAAACGTGAAGGTTGTACGTGCCCTGTCCGAAGCTGGGATTGAAATTTCCACTCCCAGTTAAGCGGCCTGTCTTTGGGTCCACGGAGGCGGTGCCATTGTTCCTTGATTCCGGTAGGTCAATGATGTCGAGAAGAACTACTGGATTAAGATTCCCAGTTGCACCAGTGAAGCCAAACCGATAGAGGGCAGAGTGATTTGTTACCGTCATCTCAGCATGCACGCCATTTTCCAGTGATATGCTAAAATAGCCAGGCCGTGCTTTCGGGGAGTCGCGTTTCCATGCGCTTGCTCTGTCCGACGATTTCCAGCTGCAGTTTGTCAAATTGGCCCCGGGGCAGTTTGGCTGCACAAATATAGGGAAGTTGCCCATTGAAGACGCCTAGGACATTATTTTGGTATCCAAGGGCCAAGGTGGGTAGACGAACTTACCCCTCCGGTCCCAGAATCATGGGTGTGGGAAAACCCCGTTACATGGGTTGTGTCGTAGGCAAAGCCGCCTTGGTTTTCACCCTGTGTATCGGCAACTGCCTTGACCATGCCTTCAATATGCATTAGCTATTGAAACGCGTTTGGGCCAGGAAAAATACCGAAAGGCAGAGTCGCCCCAGCAAACGAATGACCTAGTAACGCGATAAGTTTCCCTCACGATGTGCGCCGACCAATTTGAAGAAGACCACTCATCTACCTCCATTCTCTGTCCCGATGAAAGGGTCAATATAATCAAGGGCATCAAAATCAGACTCCCCACTGGCTTGCGCGCTGGTTACTGAGCTAAACAGCAGCACACTGGTCGCGATCACTGAGAATCTTCCCCACGACCACCCATTCATGTTTATCGAAGGCAATCCAGATATTTTATACAAGAGTTCTAGAGTATATTAAACTCTATATTTGATGGCGATTTGAATTGTCCTTGACTGCGTCGGAGATTCCTGAGATTTAAAACATGCAACATTCCAGGGTTGTGGAAAAGAAAGAATATTAACAAAATATCCACAACCATCAAAACACAACAAAGCGAGCGGATGTTACATCGAAATGAGGGGGATCGTCTGAGGCCCTGGCGTCGCGTCTCGCCTCCGGTGACTGCCGTCAGGAACGTCCGGCGTACTATGAGTGATCATCGGGGATGATATGGAGTTGGTGCAGCGCCCGGCGCTAATTGGCTGGTGCCTCGATTATAGGTAACAAGGGTGTGCAACCGAAGGAGACACGGCGCGTATTCTCGCATTGATAGCGCGAAGCCACCCCTCTTCGTTGAGCCGTGGCGTGACAATGACATCTCCAAAATCTAATCGATGCCAGACTTCCGTCCGTCCTCAGATGGTGTGGCCATGACAAAAGATGTCTTTTTCGTCTATGCTTCTGGGCTGTTCAAATCAAATCCATCACGATCCTATCCCACGATTTCCCAGTCGTATCAGTGGGGGGTCGCTGAATGGACGACAAATCACCGCCAGAAGGTGCAATCGGCATTCCTGTCATTAAATTGGAATCCAAGTACGCTCTGATGTTCGCGTTATCTTGTCTCAAGTGAGTATTTTCAGATGCCAGCTCTTGGACTCGTTCCCGATGAAGGTCAAGCTCTGCCATCATGGAGCCAAGTTTCAAGAGTAAGTCCGCCGAGAACTCCTGGGACTCTGGAAAGCCACCGTGAGTGTGGAGAAATTCCTGGGCTCGGGTTAATATGTGCGGGTCAAAGACGTTTGGTACTGGCATAGCACGGCCATCAGGATATAGAGCCTGCATCTTATGCGGTGTTGTCCGTGTTGACTGCGTCAAACTGATTGGTTGCGGAGGAGTCATGATGCCCCTCGTCGTACTACGTACAATCGGCGTACCAGACCGGGAAGGCTCAGGAGATATCGTAGTTGGGGTGCCAACAGTTGACGGCGAGCGACTCCATTGTCCGCTGCTGCATGCTGGGCAATAAAACCGCATCGACTGAGTAGGCACATCGGGCGGCGATAAACATGATGCGTGGTAGGATCTACAGCAGGACTCGCATGAAACCAAATTATTTGGCTTGTGGCAACTTGAACAGATGATATTATGAGGTTTTCCAGATGCTGCGAAGTGGGTTAGTTCAATTTGAGTGGATAAAAATATATACTGGTAACACACCCATCCACTGTTTATATATTTGATGTCTGTCTGCCAAGACGGTGGATGGTTCATTGGCAGTAAATCCGTGGCGCGGTGATGTCCCTACTGGAGCGCCATGCTGCATACGATCAATTGGCACTGTCTGCCCCACAGAGACGCCCGAATCTGACGGTGCCTTCAGCATCGTGGGTGTTGACTGTTGAATGTCGATGGAGGGAGCGAAAGGTGACGAAAAGAGAGACAGCCGAATGGGGTAATCCCGCGGAACAACACTGATCCAGCGTCCGAATTATCTCCGGTGGCGCTGCCGAACTTCCGACGTCAGTCCTGCGAGGATTTGCAGCAATTGCCCAGATTTGCGGTTTCACTCTGGCAGGGCTTGGCATCAGTCCTTCCGGCACAATCCTGCAATGATGCTCATTCGAGAAATCTGTGTTCGATAGATCTTCTCGACCCGTCCCTTGCAACAATGCCTGGCGTGCCGTCGAACAAGGCTTGCGAACGCTGCAAAAAGCGTCACATCAAGGTTTGACGTCCCTGACTTCCATCTTCGGGCGCATGCTGAATGACGTAGTGCGATGAAACACGCCCGCGATGTCAGCGCTGCACAGATGCCGGGGTCGAGTGCCCAGGGTTTGTGCAGACGCGCAAGTTCATCGACCAAGGCGCCTCAGTACGGCGTCGATACGCTCCATATCAGGAGCATGCGCCCAAGCCCGGTTCAGGGAGAAACACCCCTCGCGTAGGTTTCTGATACCCTATCATGAGTTGCGTCGTCTCACACCATTAGACGGCGAAAACCAATCACCCCGAATCGGAGCAAAGCGAAGGCAGTGCTGCCGACCCCCAAGGCCCTCCTCACTCGGAGTCGGCCCCAGTAAACGCTGGTATTGAAAACCAGCCACCATTCACCCCTGCAGCCCAAGGTCAGAATGCCAGTAAGCTAAACAACCAGCCTGGAGTTAACGGCAAATTTGGACCCGGACTTTGGCAAGGCCCAAACGCTCGTATTAATCAAGCTTCTATATCCTTGGTTAATTACGGCGTTAATCCTGGCGGCACTACTGATGACTATCAGCGCCAGGACTCACCCGCAGGGGGCCCTTTGACGGGGACCCCGTCAGATCGCGGTGATCGTGAACAGTTCCAAGACATATTTTCAGAGTTAATGACTGGAACTGAGCATGAACTATGCTTCCTGGTTCGGCACTATTGCGAGATCTTAGCTTCTTGGTATGTTTACATCCCGGTCATCTTATGGATGAAATTTATTTATTCTTTCTTAGGCTGGACATTTCAGACAGCGGGAGATTCTTCGCTGCTGCCGTCCCAGTTCGAGGTATAGATGAGCCGTCATTGCGGTATGCAATGGCAGCCCTCTCGGCAAAACACCTGGCAAGAATGAAAGGAGTCAAATTGGCGTGTGTGGCTGGACTGTTTACATCTCCTGCGACGATGGAGGCTTACCCGAATACCGAACAGGTCGACTGGCCCTTGAAAGCCGCCAACTACTACTATTTGGCCGTCACACATATGAACTCGTCCATCTCTGACTATGCAGCTGTGTCCACTTCAGACGTCCTTGAGCCGCCGATATCCATTGTCAATCGGTGGCTGAACCTCCAGTTGAGGCAAGCCCAACGCCAACTAGAAACCAGCGATGCGACATGGAAGACAGCTGAAAACTTGTTGGCTAGCTCGACGATACTTACCCTGTACAAGATCCTCGATGAGCCGGGAGAGAATTGGCAATCGTATGGCATCCCATCTTCTGTAATCGTTTTCAAGGCACTAATTCTGTATCTAGGTATCTTTCTGGGGTCAAACCGCTTTTCTTCCAGTTGCTTAATCTGCTTGCCCAGGGCAGTGGAGATCACAGCAGCTTTTCTCCTGGCGTCACGGCCGCTTTCTGGAACTTTGCCAGAATGGATTATCTAGCCTCGTACTATAATCGACTACCTACCCACCTCGATGCTGACGATTTTGCATTATGGCGTGCTGCTGGACTTTCAGTCGATGATCAAGGAAGTTTATCTGCGCCCGATAGCTTGCCCAGGTCTCAGGCCTTTTCACAAGAGGACATTGCAGCAAACTCTCTGACACGCCTTCTGAACAAACTGACGAATTTCCTGGCCGCTTCCAAGAAATCACAGCTTGAGCATTGGGTCGGAGGGGCGTCCCCCGAAGTATCCACCTCAAGCCGTTCAACTCCTCGTTCCCCTGATTCCCATCCAAACAGTGCGGCGTGGCTTAAATTGTCCTTCGAATTCCAATCTTGGGTCGAGCGCATGCCTGAAACATTCCGCCCTTGCCTGCGCCTGGACAAGCCAACACCGTTTCCGAAATTTCCAGAGATCTTTTATAGTCTGTCATCCTGCGCTGCTGCAATGCAACAATACCATTTCGGACGTCTTGCATTATCTCTCAACCGCCCATCGGACGACGTTTCAGGCCCCAGCACCTCATTCGATCGCCTCCAGGGTTATCGTGACCTAACAAAGGAGGTCGACCACCGTTGCCGAGAAATATGCGGAATCGCCCTCGGCAGGCCACCGAGCGGTGCGCGCGTGCATATGATAACGATGCTCTATGCCGTTGGACAGTGTTTGGAGAAGCCGGAGGAAAAGCAGGTTGTCGTTGACTTATTGCGGGGCATTGAAGCTGATCTGGGATGGTCAACCGCTACACAAGTGCAGAAGCTACAGGAATGATCGCTCCACGTAGTTGCAGCGACCTTGATTTTCATCTACCTCTACAAGATAACCTGGCACAGCAGCCTGGACGGCAACAAGCCCTGTCAAACCCGGAATTTGATCCAGTCGGCTGATCTAAGACTCGGCGACATTGCGTTCACATTGATGATTCCTGCCGAGAAGGGTTCATCCTTGGTGCCGGCTGTGCGATATGTGCGCAGGATATCTTTGACGGTGACTGGTTAGAGTCTGAGGACGTACTGGCATCATGTCATCATGCTTAAGCGTCGCCTCCTGCCCTGCAGAAACCTTTCATTACTACTATATCGTCTGTTCACTGTTCGTCTTAATTGCCATAACACTCCACTAGTGATATAGAGGGCTGCGGGTAGCGTCATTGTCTCCAGTAGAGACAGCAGTGCGGATGGTATGGATACAAGTCCCACGGGTGGAACTAGTCAATAAAGCTTGGTGCTATACGAAGACTCATCCATGTACCAGTACATTGTCTGATGGACAGAATATGCCTCATGGCTTTGGCATTTGTTTTATGCCGCATAAACCCCTTTATATGGAAAGGGGGCGAGAGTCTCAGAGATGAGCCGCCCAAAGAAATTCGCTCACTGCTCATTAATAAAATAGCTAATGGGGCATCCCTGGAATGAATACATAAACATGTTCCCATGGCCAAACTTTATATGTACAATTACCCATCCTCGGCCTTGCTTTATTTATAATATATGCTATACGGTCGTATAAAAATGTCTATTGTGTACCCTCGCTACTGTCCCGTTTGTGTCTCGACACCACGCGAATATTGCTTCCGGGAATGGCATGTCACCCGATGTGAGAGAT
Organism: Aspergillus sydowii CBS 593.65; assembly: GCF_001890705.1. NCBI lineage: Eukaryota > Fungi > Ascomycota > Eurotiomycetes > Eurotiales > Aspergillaceae > Aspergillus > Aspergillus sydowii. The sequence goes on from NW_024467868.1 coordinate 886,301, forward strand.
GTGGGTGGTGCTATTGTCCGTCCCTCCATGGCGGCTGCATTGCATGCTCGGGGATATCCAGTCCACAGTGGGACCACGATTACTGGCTAAGTTGGTGGGAAGAGCTTAGTCGCGGAGTGGATGACTATATCCAGGAGAGAGTGGCCGGGATAGTTGCCCTCAGTACCACTGGAACCCCTGCTCTGGATATCCATGGTTGTCATGACTAGGAGAAGGAAGTGGGAGTATAACAAGTGGTAAAGTTAAAGATCTTTCTTCGTCGCCCTACTTGGGCAATATCTTGCCTCGGGTCTGTTAGTCCTTTGTCCCTTTGGTATAATGGAATCGCCAGTGTGTGGACCTTCCCGTGAAGGGTCTTGAATGGCGTTCAATACAAAGACTCGTGACAGGGGAGCCTATTCATTGACCCCGAAACGATTTCCAATTAGACTAGCTTTATATATGAGTAATAGAACTATGTAAAATATACACAAAGACCCCTAGAGAGCAATAGCTTAGGTGTACTCGCAGTGCTGCTAGATTCTCGCCAATAAAATAAATATCAGAACTCCAAATCCCAGCATAAGAGGCTCCATGGCATCTATTCTTGCCACCCCTAATTGCCCTCCTTTGGTCTTCGCATCAGTTATCCTAAGCTAGAACGAATAGTTCCATGTGAGGAGTGAGGACCATCATACTGTCCACGGGACCAGAGAGAATGCCCAGAATACGATGTCAGTGTCCCAGTCTATAAGTACGACTCGTTACATGATGCAGCGACGGTTCGAGGGCCGGTATGGCACTGATACATTCCTCGACCATTACCAACACGCACACCAAAACAGACTTATTGAAGAAAGCCTCAGAGATGAGTCAGATCGCCAATTACATAAGTGAAGTTGATGTAGAATTGCGGCGTAGTCTTCAGAGGGAGTTAGGATTCTAAGGCGAGACGTGCTGGATCTCGCTATTGCGGTGTGAGCCATGAGCGATGACGCGAAACCCAGAGATCGCTTCTGTTCCAAATGCACAATCCCAAATTTCTAGGGTTCATAGGAAGTCAATCTACAGGTCGTTGTGACCCATTGGCGTAATCAAATAGGAAACTTTACGATTCTAAGGGTTGTAAATAAGGCTCTGGAACGTATTAATATGTATTCGATAAAGTTGAGCTGGCGGTTCGTAGCGCCTGATATCAAATCATGACGCCTTGGGTGCAACGAATGCCTTTACAGTATCCCCAAACCCTACCATACAGATTGTCGCCCAGGTAGCCACACCAACTCGAGGGATAACACCACGGAAAAGACCCTTGACGCCAGAAGTCTTGACAATATGCTTAAAAGTGGATAGGATAGTCGGTTTTTCTGGCCGCGTTGGATCCTTCGTCATGGATTGCATCTCGACTCGTAGGACCTATGAGAAAATCAGCAACATGACGCAATTAAGTATTGGCGAGAGGTATCATAGCATACCTCGAAAGGCTGGTTCCAACAACTCAAGGCTCCGCCGATAGTTGATGCTAGTATTTTCTCACCGAATAATAACGTATCGCCCTTCTTCTTTCCTCTGGCAGATCGAATGCTGTCTTCCGCGAACCTAGAGATCCCAATCCGCGACGACCAGCCGGTAATCTGCCGTAGAGCAACGGCGTTGACACCTTTATTGACGCCCCGGATACCCTTCTCACGAAGGATCTGGAAAAACACCTCTAACGGTCCTGGTGGCTTGATGCCCTGCCCGGAAACTTTGGACCGCGTCACTTCAACCGTTTTCATGCACGTTGTCATCCCCATAGTTAGGTAGGCCTGGGCAAAACCACCTCCAACGCCACCAAGAACTCCACCCAGAGTTGACGATGCGTTGGGAAGTTTTGTACGCACATGGTATTCAATCTCACTAGACGTGAGAACTAGAATGGCCCCTTTTGTGGAGGCTTCAAGCCATGCCTATAGAGTGATTAGTATTGGCCTGTATGTGCTACCGAGAAGTTGAATAGTATACCCATGGTATTAGGCCTTAATAATACGCAGTCCATCGTCCCCGTGTCCAGGTCTTTTGAACGGCATCTTTGATTGTGTCATGTCTGTTTGCCGCCAGCTTTGCATTTTATATTAGCCTCTTGTGGCCGTTTTGTTATACTAGACCCATAGGTGGAGGGAGGGCTTACATGTGTCTTGAGCACTTCCATCGGTTGTCCCAGTGTGGTAACTGAACCAAATTAGCCAATGGATTCCCGTCGGATTAGTCTTAATATTCATTTACTCACCCTGGAAAATATTCATGAACGCCCCGACCGCAAGATTGCGGTACGGTATGGGCCGCCTCTCTTCGACGGAGCTGGGCCCCGTTGTTGGCGACAACTGTCGTAATGGCGTGTTCTGCAAAGCCATAACCTTTTCCCTCCATAGACTTATTATCGTTCTCCTAGAAAAGAAATTATTAGATTACAAGCCACCTGCTATATTATTTCTGGTTTTCCTTCGGTGTGGAGCTGATGCGGTGGCCCATCGGATGCATCCGACACCCCGTTTCAAGGGCCGGCAACTGCCGATAGCGGATATTGACCGGCGGGGAGAAGCGGGGGAACAATCGGATGGGACACTGTTATGAGTGGGTGAGTAGATTCAAGATCGCGTCCCATAGCGCTGGGTTTCTGTCATGGATGAAGCTCATTGTCAAACCTTCCGCGTTGGCCAGAGCATACCGCACCATGGCCGCTACTCACATACTCACGTCAGATTCCCACGTCAAGGTGGCTGTAACCGTTCCCAAACTTGCGTGAGATTAAAAAGCCTATCATATATACAAATGCTGACTTATATTTAGTTCTTTACTTCCACAGGGCGCCTTCGACACCCATGTCCATGTGTTTGATCCTACAATAGGCCCATATGCTAACAACCGGGCATATACTCCGGAGGATGCACCGCTGGATCGACTAATTGCGTTCAACAAGAGCATATCACAACATGGTTCTGGAAATCCAATTGTGCTCGTTCAACCGTCACCATATAAAAGCGACTGCACAGTCCTGCTGAAGTGTCTGCAAGAGCTACAAAACCAAAAAAGGACCGCATTTGGAATCGCAGTAGTAGACCTCCAGACAGTCAAGGACACAGAGCTTGGAAGAATGCATGAACTAGGAGTACGAGGCATTCGGCTGAATTTCCAAGCCGATGGGAAAGAGGTAGACCTCGTTGGCCTAATGACGAGTATACGAACGGCCGCCGCTAGGATCGCACATTTACCGGGCTGGATGATCCAGCTGTTTGTGCCGGGGTTTGTCTGGGATAGTACGTATCAACCAATATGTGCATCAATGGTGCCGGCTAACTTGAGCGTGTTCAGTTATCTTTGACTGCGTTCGTACCTTGCCCGTTCCTATAATCGCGGACCACTTGGGAGGGATGCGAGGTGCATCCAAATTGGGCCCGGACATGGCATTGAATCCTTTGCAGCAGCCAGGACTCGACTCTCTTATTCGCCTTGCTCAAATGTCGAAGGTAATAATCAAGATATCTGGGTTATATCGAGCGTCAGACAGCACAGATACTTGCTATCATGATACCCGACCGTTGGTTGAAGCCCTATCACGCGAAGCGCCGGACCAGTGCATATGGGGGAGTGACTGGCCACATACAGGAGAAGGGAAGGACCGTGTCAATGGGGTTTTAAGCGTAAAGGAACCGTTTCGGTCTATTGATGATTCTGCTATCTTGGAGAAGGTGAAGGAATGGGTAGGGGATGGGGACGTATGGCAGAAATTAATGACGGGCAATCCATCCAGAATATTTCAATAGAGAATCTGCGGATTAATCTCGTTTGTCAATATAGAATCTTGGTACTTCTAATTCGTACATTCAATAGAATATGTCTGCCTCAGGTGTCGACAGGGCACACGTGGTCTCCTCTCCAAATCCCCCGGACGTTCACAAATTCTCCAGATTTCCCTCCTTCACCTCGGTTAAAAGCCCCCAATGTCGTCCTCCATCAAAGCATAGACTTCAATTGGTAATAACGGTATTCTTGCAGGAATGCCATGATTAGCCTATCCTAGGTTGTTCGTTGACACAGATCCAATGCCATGACCAAAGGTGGCAGTGTTGGCACACCTCCGTCTGTAAGGAGGCATCGGCCGGGCTTGAGTCGCAGCGCCGCGGCGTGTGAACGCTGCCGGCGGCGGAAGCAAAAAGTATGTATTGTCCTATTCGGAGCAAACGTCCTACTAACCGGGATATCAGTGTGATGGAAGAACCCCAACATGTGGCCCGTGCGAAACTGTCGGGGCAAACTGTGTGCCATCACGTCGATTAGTTGTCCAGCAGGAAAACCGCGAGTGTGAATGTGACTTGCTGCGAGGTCGATTGACCGCCATACAGCAGGAGTACGACTCTTTATTGCTCCAATTCGATCAGCTAAGAGCCGAGAAACGGTTCGAGGCTCAAAAACAGCCCGAGTCCATCCAGTTTGATACTGCTGTGATTGACTTGCACCCAGCGGATGTTTTTCGTACACCGCAGGAAGATGCAGCACCTGCAGCCGTTGATGCCCAGTCGCAACCGGCCAATTCAATTCTGAATTCCGATTTATCGTACACAGGTCGGATCTTGCGACCGACTTTTGCACCGCCGCCTAATTTCCGAGATGCATATCGCAGTGCGCTAAGTAGCGCCTGGGACTTATGGGGTGACGATTCGGCAAGCGCAGAGCCGTCGACGGTCAATGAGAGCTCCCAGAATATTTCTGCGCCGGCAGGTTTCGATGACGCGGCGTTTGCTGGCTTGGTCGATGTATTCTTTGAACGACGGTGGCCATACCTGCCTGTTCTGCATCGACCGAGCTTTGTCAAGGACCATTTCCATCCGTTCATCGCCAGGACAGTGTCAGGACCAGTATCAAGCTTCCTTGTGAACATGGTTTGTGCAATTGCCGCGACAGAGAAAGCCTCCACTCGGCACGTGAATGGCGAGCACCGTATTTTCTTCAACCGAGCAATACAGGACCTGCACGTTGTTATTCAGGCTGATGACTTTGAGTGCGTGCAATGTCTACTTCTGCTATGCATGTATGGCCACAATGAGCCGCAGTCAGTTAATATGTGGTACACCACTGGCCTCGCGTTGCAGCTAGCTTTAGGAATTGATCTCCACCGCAAAGAAAGCTTGATTGGCTTGAATATGCGTCAGGCAGAATTGTCAAAGCGTGTTTTTTGGTGTGCATACGTCATGAGCTGCAGCATGGCGATCAACATGGGCCGTCCTCTAGGGATTCACGAAGCCGACATCACCACACCCCTACCCCTGCCACTAACGGATGAGCAGCTTGACGAGACGTCTGGCGCACCTGACCCGCCATTGGTACCACGAGTTTCGGACACATCAACGTTTATACATATAATTCAGCTACGGAAAATTAATGCCAGGGTGTATGGTTCGTTTCATTCCATCAGCCGGACAAGATCCGATCCGACCGACCTCGAGGCGACTCGCAACGAATTCTTCTCGGAGTTAAATCACTGGCTGATTACTGCGCCGAGATACGTCCGCACCGTTTCTACATTCCAGTCCCAAGAGTGGTTTCAGATCGCGTTCCATCACGCTGTCCTATCGCTCTATCGACCCTCTCGTGCAGTTCCGATGCCATCCTCCGAGGACCTTCGGCTGTGCATGGAGTCTGCCATCGGACTGATCAATTCATACAGCTCTCTCTACGCACGCAACCGAATCAAGTATACCTTTGTTGCAATACACTCGCTGTTCATGGCTGCGGTAACGATGCTCTACGCTCTCCGAGCATCACCTGTGCTGCGCCACGAGTTGACCAAGCCAGTAGTGCAGACGAACATTCTCACGTTTCTCACTCTCTTCAGGGGCATATCGAATGGGCGTCCAGTAGGGGATAAGTGCTCGTCAATTATCGAACGGCTGGGCAACTCCATATTGACACTGTTTGATGCAAACGATAGCCCCGGTATGGAATTGGACCCGGAGTTCCAGTCATGGTTTGGGCTACAAACACACACATTTCCCACACCTAGCCCAGGAAACCTGGTTGAAGGCTTAACCACCGGACAGGAACATTTGGACTTTCCGGACATTCGCGTTGACCTTCCTTGGATGGATCTATTCACTGAGGGTGTCGGTCTAGGCTCTACGGATGCTTGGAGCTTTCTTTCGTAGAGAGCTATTAGAACTCTCAATGGCCGTTAGCATTGTTAACGTCTTTTTGGGCAGATGGAAGCAATGTTGTCGGGACTCTGGCAGTGACCTCCGATTTCGTAAACCTGCCCGATTGTTCGGATCCATCCGAGGCCCCATTCCACCTGGTGAACTTGAACATTATTGCCAGTAGCAGTCCCCAAGTCCAATTCCCAGTTGTATTATTATCATTGAACGACTATTGGAATTACCCACCAAAATGACAACCAAATCAAAGGCCTTCCAAGCGCTCAAACAGTTCTCTAGCTGCGATGTAGGTCACCTGCTTTCCGGTAACGCATATTCCCTGACCAACCTCCAACGTAGATCGGCGACGCGCTCGTCAAACTGCGCTATCCCTATGGAGGCTTCTTGGATAGCTTGCGCATGCGCTCTCCTGCGCTACGGCCGGACTCACCGTCACCCCTCCGCATCTACGGGCCCGCCATAACGGTGAAAATGATCGAAACGAATAAACCTGGCCCGACCCCCGACTTGCATTTCGCCGATGCCAACAAACCTGGCCATGTCATGTACATTCAACAACCAAAGGGCCTTTATTCTGCGTGCTGGGGTGGGCTCATGTCTACGCGCGCAAAAGCCACCGGCGCGCTTGGCGTGGTTATAGATGGACGTATGAGGGATGTGCGGGAGCATTGGGACTTGGGATTTCCTGTATGTCGTTTTCCCATAACACTTCTCCTACTTCGCACAGATTGAAACAGCTACTAATATAGGTATAGGTATTCTCACGCGATACCTCCATTCTCGGATCCGGTGGCTTTACCCGGGCGTCCGAGATCGATGTCCCGCTTCAGTTCAAGGAAGATCTATGGATTAATCCTGGGGACATGATTGTTGGGGACGAAGATGGAGTGGTTGTTGTACCGCCTTCGCTCTGTGAGCAAGTTGTCGAGCTGTGTCAGGAGCGAAGTGAAATAGATGAGAGGACCGTGCAGGCCTTGAAGGCAGGCGAGCTTATGGGGCCCACTATCAAGAGGTTGAGGAAGTAGTCTTTGGATACCCACGAGTCTTCCTAGCCAGTATTTGCCTTATGTAGTAGAGGTTTGTGTACTAGGAAGGTCCAACCCAGTAGGTAAGGATCATCGTACCTGCCTTGTATTATCTAATGATATTCGCCAAGTTAACTGGAAGGTGCAGCCACCGAGGGAGGAAGGAGCGATTCATTTAACATCACGGTCGTACCTGCCTATTACATTTACAATGACATGGATGTACTTTATATACGCTGTAGTCCACATAAAATCATTTCAGGATTGGAGCTCTATATCGTGTCCTTTTACCAGTGCCGCTCATATCGCCATATACAGAGGTAGACCCAAATATGACCCGTCGTAATCCATCATGCCCTCTCCACCCAAGCACTGCTCGTTCCCACCTTCTCTCCATCCCTGTATCCCGTTAGCATATAAACATAAAAAGCGAACAGCCAATAAAGTCCGCCCACCTACTTCACTTCTACTTCATCATCTGCCCTGACCAGAGGCTGCGCAAGCCGATAAATGGGCCTCTCAAAAATCATATCAATCTCCTCCAAACTCAACCCGCTCGTCTCAGGAACGAAAAAGTACGCATACACCAACGCAATCACACAGAACGCCGCAAAGAGAACAAACGCCCCCCATTGATCTGTGCTCTCCAAAAGGGCGGGCGTTGCCTTCGTAATCGCGAAGTAAAAGAGCCAGTGAAACCCCTGCGAAAGGGCTCCTCCAAACGATCGAATCCGGTTCGGCCACAGCTCCGCGCCGAAGAGATATGGGAGACTGTAAAGCCCTATCGCCCATCCGAGAGCATGGATAAAGACTGCTGCAATGGCAGCATCGGATGCTCCCTTCCTTACTTTGTCGGGAGATTTCAGGAAGGATTCGAGATACCCAGCCAGGTAGGCATGGCAGACAGCTTGGATGCAGACGCCAGTCATCATTGATTTGCGGCGTCCGATTACGTCGACGAGGACGAGGGATGCGGCGATGCAGCATACCACTTTGGCCAAGGCATAGAGGCCTGTTGAGTAGACCTTTACCCCGGATCCGGTGATTCCGATTAGCCCATATATCGTTGGCAGATAATTGGTAATTGAATTGGCGCCTGACATCTGCGCTAGGATGTAGGCGATTATGGTGAGTTGCACGCGGCGGAGGTTTGAGCGGACGAAGAAGGTCTCTTTTACGATGCTGAGGTAGCTGCTGTCCGTTTGTTCGACCTGGGTTGTCATGCCGTGGTATTCTTCTGCAACGAATGCGTTACTTATGGGCAGGGAGCGAACGCGTTCTAGCGTCGCGAGACCTTCCTGCTGGCGGTTTCGGAGAAGGAGCCACCGTGGAGACTCGACACTGAAGAATGATAGGAATATGCTGATTGCAGGGGCGAATGTCTGCACGAACCAGGGGATTTGATTTTGCAGATCACTTGTGCCTGGTATGTGGATGGAGCAGCCGTATACGGTGAAGACACCAATCATTTGGGTTGTAAGCATGCATACATTGAACCAGAGGGTCATCAACCCTCGGATAGCCTTGGGTGCTATCTCGGAGATGGTCATTGGGCCTACAACCGATAATGCACCGATTCCTAACCCTGCGATGATACGTCCCACATAGAGCACACCGACATGGCCGTACGCAAAACATGAGATGAGAGAGCCAACGATGTAGAGAGCTTGGTACAGCCGCAGAGACCAGATACGGCCCAACCGGTCGTTTATCAGGAAGGAAAGCAAAGCACCTACCCCAGCCCCGAGATTGACGAAGGACACGAGGTTTGAGACCGTGTTGTCGTCGATATCGTATGTTTTTTGGAAGGAGGGGAGTTGTGTGATGGAAGCAGCGGAGCCTTCATCCCAGCCTGATTTCATTAGCTGAACGCTCAATGTATGCGATGGACATGGATAGGTCAGATTCGTACCCTTTGCGCAACCACCTAGGGCAAATGCAATGACCGAGATAAAGAGGTGCCGGTTGTATATCTCCCGCGGAGATTGCTTGATAGCGTTGATGTATTTCACCAACGAGGCTTGCTGCTTGGCCATTTTGAAGAACACCAACTAATGAAACGTATGAAGTATTCACCTGTAGAATGATATGAGAGCGCATGTCCTTTACATAGTTCAATCCCAGATCGTTTGATAGCCAAGACTTGCGGAGAACCCTGGGGTGTCCGGATGCATCCGACGGAGTTACCGCGGCCAACCTCGTCTTCATTTGTAATATGATTTACCAGGTGGACTGCATTTGATAATGGGGGAGAGCAATAGGTTGGGTGGGTGCAATGAGAGCCTCGAACTTTAACATGCAAGTCGGATGCGTGCCCCGGGTTTGGCGGAGGCCGAGCCAGAGCGTGTTGTCAATTAAAAAATGTCGCGTTATTGATTGTCGTCAACCTACGACCTTAAGACTCAAAGGTATGGTGAATAATTAAGATCTTGAAATTCTTTGAATACGCTGGTCGTGAACATGCGACTGTTTGTCAACAGCCGCCTACGCGTGGCATCTTTTCCAACCGGTACACTATTTTACGCCCGGAATGGGAAAAGGAAAGCTCAGTTGCCAGTCACCTCGACGTTTCCAGCCAAAACAATCAGAAATTGAAAATCCACCAATAGATCTTCGGAAGGAAATCTGGAAGGCAAAGCCGATAGTGTAAATAACAAAAACAACCCCAACCCTAACTGCCCATTTCGGATGTAGCCGCTATCAAGTCACGTGCATCATTCCTTAAAGCCGAGCGTCCATCGGATCTCCGACATCCAGTCGACTCCCTATCGACCGTCCACACACACACACTACGCGATGCTTCGACGCGCAGTCCCAAGATTATTACAGGACCCGAAAGTCTGGAGGCGCTGCGTGTCCAGCACCGGTGGCAACCAAAACTGTGTCTCAGCAGCGTATTACCGCGGCGGCACATCCCGAGCAGTGTTCTTCAACCAACAAGATCTCCCCCAGAACCGCGCGCAATGGGATCCCATTTTCCGAGGCGTAATCGGCAGTCCTGATCCCTATGGCCGCCAATTAGACGGGCTTGGGGGCGGAATCTCCAGTCTATCCAAAGTCTGCGTCGTGGGTGCCTCGACACATCCCGATGCAGATGTGGACTACACGTTCGCTGCGCTGGGCGTCAAGAACACAGACGTCGACTACTCCAGCAACTGCGGCAACATGGTCAGCGCGGTTGGGCCTTACGCGGTTGATGCTGGGCTTTTCAAAACGGGCAAAGATGCGAACTCGGCGCTCGTTCGTATCCACAACACCAACACCGGCAAAATCATCAATGCTACGTTTCCCGTTGTTAACGGCGAGGCTGCTGCAAGCGGGGAACTGGAAATTGACGGTGTCGCGGGGAGCGGCGCCCCTATTCAACTCGACTTTGTGAACCCGGCTGGCTCGAAGACGGGGAAGCTTCTCCCTACGTGTATCGTGAAGGATACATTCGACGGCGTCGAAGCAACCTGCATCGATGTCGCGAATCCCTGTGTCTTTGTCAAGGCTGAGGATCTTGACGTACCCGGTACATTGACACCGGATGAGATCACGAATACACCTGGTCTTCTCAAGCGTTTAGATTCGATTCGACGCCAGGCGGGCGCGCGCATGGGTCTCGCGTCTACGCCAGAGGGTGTCCCAGGTAGTGTTCCGAAGATTGGGATGGTTTCGACGCCGAAGAAAGGAAGTGAAGAAGGGTCCAAGGTGGATCTGGTCGTTCGGGCCCTCTCGGTGGGCCAGCCGCACAAGGCGGTTCCGATTACCGTTGCCTTGGCTCTGGCTACGGCTGCGCGTTTACCGGGGAGTACGGTGGCCGATGTTACGAATTCGCAGGCCGTTGATCCGGCGGGGATTACTATCGGGCATGCGAGTGGGAGTATTCTTGTTGGGGCTACGTTTGGGGCGGACGGGGGATTGGATTACGCGACAGTGTTTCGCACGGCGAGGCGGCTGTTTGAGGGAAGGATATTCTGGAAGTGAAACAGAGAATTGGTTATATGAATAGTTAGAATGTATATATGGTTATTCTATCCCAACAGTGTAGTATATTATCCAGAGCAAAGCAATTGAAGTATACAGTACATACATCATACTCCCTTGGCCATTAAGTTGAGTGCACTCCCGGCCTTGAAATACTCGAACTGCTCCTGAGTGAAGGTATGCTGCAATGATGCCTCCCAAGTTTCTCGCCCATCAGTAGGAGTGACTCTCATGGTTAGTGGTTTCCCCGGTGCAAAATCCCCAAGGTTAATGATACTGATCAGATCCGAAGCCCGAATGCGATCGTAGTCTGCCTCATCAGTAAAAGTCCCGGCCAACATCCCCTGTTTCTTCAAGTTCGCCTCGTGGATACGTGCAAAGCTCTTTGCTATTATAGCCACGCCTCCCAGATAACGTGGCTGAAGAGCAGCATGTTCACGGGATGATCCTTCTCCATAGTTATGGTCTGCAATCACAACCCACTGCCGGCCTTGCGATTGGTAGTGCCGTGCCGTGCCCGGGACGTCACCATCGGTATTTGTGAGTTGGTTGCGGACCTTGTTTACATTCTCCGTTTCTGCGTTCACGGCGCCGATGAGTGTGTTGTTAGAGATGTTCTCTAGGTGCCCGCGGAATCGGAACCACGGGCCTGCGGGTGTTATGTGGTCTGTTGTACATTTACCCTTTGTCTTGATGAGGATCAGGCAATCGTTGAAATCATTGCCTGACCAAGAACTGAAAGGTGCTAGTTTCTGGAGACGCTGGGAGCTGGGGTGGATGTCGACCTCTAGCTTGGAACGATCGCCCGATGGAGGTGGAACATATGCTCTGTCTGAGTCCAGGTAGCCTTCGCTTGGGAGGGTCTCTCCAGTTGGAGGATCGAATTGGAACTTCTCCCCAGACGGGGTTGTTAAGGTGTCGTTTGCCGGATTGAAACCTAGGTCTTGGGAGAAGACTTTGGCCATGACAACCTCAGGGGAGGCGAGAAATATGTGCGTAGCTGGATTGCTGTCGAGTCGCCCAGAGAAGTTACGATTATATGAGGTGATAATAGAGTTTTCCGTTCCCTAAACGGTCAGTCTATCTCCCTCATAGAAGAAGTGGCGTGGGACATACCTTTTTCATATCAGCGCGATCCCACGAACCGCAGCACGGCCCACAAGCATTGGGGAGCATGGTGGCTCCGGCCTTTTCAAAGACTTGTAGGATACCAGCTTTCTCCAGTGTATCCCGTGTTTTCAGACTACCCGGAGACAGGAGTAATGGCATTGCAGGTTTAATACCAGCGTCGAGTGCTTGTTGAGCAACACTGGCTGCCCGAGTCAAGTCCTGGAATGAAGAGTTGGTACAAGACCCAATCAGGCCTGCCGTCAAGGATGGCCACTGATTTTCCTCTGCAGCTGAACCAAACTTTGAGATAGGTGTAGATAGGTCGGGTGTGAAGGGCCCGTTGACGAGTGGTTCAAGGGTTGATAAGTCAATATCTATGACCTGGTCATATTCCGCCCCTGCATCAGCTTGGAGCTCATGCGCAATCCCATCAACAGCAGCGGCCATATCAGGGCGCCTGTTAGCGTGTAGGTACTGGCTCATTGACGGGGCATAAGGGAAGATCGACGTTGTAGCACCAGTCTCAGCTCCCATATTGCACACCGTAGCCATACCCGTCGCCGACAGGGTCTGTGTGCCGGGGCCGAAGTACTCAATAATTGAGCCAGTCCCGCCCTTGACGGAGATCAGACCCGCTAGCTTGTTGATGATATCCTTGGGCGAGGCCCATCTGGACAATGCACCATGGAGTCTTACGCCAAGTACTTTAGGTGCGGTCAGCTCGAGCGGCAAACCAGCCATAACATCAACTGCATCTGCACCACCGACACCAATAGCAATCATACCCATTCCACCCGCGTTAGGAGTATGAGAATCCGTACCAACCATCATCCCAGCTGGATAAGCATAGTTCTCTAGCACAATCTGGTGAATGATACCCGCTCCAGGCCTCCAGAAACCCATTCCGTACTTCTGACATGCGCTGCCCATAAAGTCATAAACTTCACGGTGCGCCTCCAGCGCTCGCGGGAGGTCTTGGTCTTCTCCATCCCGACTGACGATCAGATGGTCGCAATGCACGGTAGTGGGCACCGCGGCTGTATCCATACCAGCGGACATGAACTGGATCAACGCCATCTGTGCGGTGGCATCTTGGCAGGCAATGCGGATAGGACGGAGCCGTAACTGCGTCTGGCCGCGGACGATATCCTGGTCGAAGTCGTCGTCAAGATGACTATACAGAACTTTCTCTGCGTATGTCAATGGACGTTTTAACCTGGTATTTTATTAGCTTCGGCATATAATCTGCAATCGCGGAGACTTACCTCTCACGCAACGTTCCAATTTTGGATGTGTATTTGCCAAAATCCACGCGCTTCTCCGGTTCAAATCGACTCAGTGCCGCCGTCGCCAGCCCACGACGACCAAACGCGCACCGATGCAGTTGAATTGACCGGCGCGATATAAACATCTTGGTAATCACGAGGATGTGACTTGTTGAATGTATTAACCCTGTCCTTGGCCGTTGCTTTAACTGAGAATTCACGGGAATTGTTTTGTTCGGATCTATCCGACGGCGGCGGAAGGGCTCCGACAATCGCATACACTCCCCATATTATGCTTAATTCTTGTTGCACAGTATTAATGACTTATTTATAATTGGGTAGCAATAATTGCTCCTTCCTATTCTCGGAATGCAGCGGTCGCAGCTTCCATATACGGTCATGCCCGGCTCCACGCTCAAGGCAGATACACATATATATATTTAACAAAGCTGTACAGAAGACATGACAAATGCCGGACAAACAATCTTATAAGGCGTGGTTTACTACTTTATTTACATCAGCTACGGGAAACGGTTGAAAAGAAACCTATAAAACTTTGCACCTTGATGCTGCTCTCTCCCAGACCTGTCGCTGACGCACCCATAGATCAGAACCGAACCGTTGGATTATAGGTCACCCCGTGACAAAACGGACTTTATAAGCTGTAGTAATTATTGGGATACTACATGAAATCAAAAGTTGACATTGCTATTGGCCAGCGGCGTGTTCATGTTAACTGTTAAGCAACATCCCTGCGATGCTTGCCGACGACAACGTAGAAAGTATCCCAGAGCAAAGAGCAGAAACAGCCACCTTGGATATATCGCCCGCTCGACCCGGCGCTACCTGCGACAAGATTGCGATCTGGACTCCGAGCGAGCCGAGATTCCCAAAGCCCTAGATGGTATGTTAGTTACATATAAGACTCCCAGAGGCGCCGCTAGCGATCCACTCACACAGCATGCATATGTCGCAATCAGCTTGCCTCGAGAAGTCATGCTCTTGTACGGTTCCTCCGATAGTTTCTGAAACGCGACGAACTCATTGGCAATGATTTTCAAGCCAACTACCTGGCCGAAGGGACGAAGGTCCTGCTTCGGAACGCCCAGAAGCCAGGCCACAGGGTAGAGAAGATACCCCAGGATAAGGTCGAGCGTAAGGTAGGGGTCCGAGATACTCCAATACCTCCCCCACCAGGTAAGGAATCCGTCGACCAGGGCGATCAGAGATATGACGCAGAGGATAGTCGCCACGATCGAGACGGCGATCTTGAGGCCCAGCCAGGCCCCGCTGGCAAAAGCTTGAATGGCATTTGCGGCTTTCTGCTCATCCTCAGGCACGTTGACGTTGCCTGAGGTCAACGTCTCCTCCGTCTCGGGATACCGCATCTTGGAGACGGCAAGGGAGGCTGGAATCGACATCACGCAGGAAGTGATCAGGGCTTGTGGGTTGACGCCTAGACTTATGTACGCAGCGAGCATAGAGCCGGAGACAGTCGCAAACCCACAGGTCATGACCTGGTGGATCTCTCCCAGAGTAAGGTACGGTATAAAGGGCTTGATCAACATCGCCGACTCGCCCTGGCCGACAAACGGCGTGGCGGCGGCAACGACTGCCTCTGCGCCGGAAACGCGCAGCATCCAGAAAAAGAAGATGGCGACGTGGCGGACTACCCACTGCAAAATACCCCAGTGGTAGAGAAGAGAAACGACCGAAACGAAAAAGATAATCGGCGGCATGGTGCCGGTCATGAACCAGCCTATATCCTTCACTTTGTCGTCAGTCAAGAACGTCAAGCCATTATTGGAGAAACCAAGGAAGATTTCTGCCAGATTCGAAATAAAGGAGAATATATCGTAACCAGCAGTCGTCTTCAGAACGAAAACCGCGATGATGAACTGGGCCAGCATTCCCCCGATCACAGTGTGCCAGCGTATCTTCTTCCGGTCGCGAGATGAGGCGTAAAGGACCCCGATCAGAACGACCAGTCCGAAGATGGACACTCCCCGGTTCGCGCGAGTATTGTCGCCCGACTCCCCTGGAACCAGCGACCCGACCAAGATTGTGGCTACCGTGACGAGTGCAGCAAGGGGCTGATGGAGCCTGGGCGGGATAATCTCATAGACTCTGTACAGCGAGTTCCTCCAGACAAATCTGGCAGGCTTCATGACCACCGAGGTGGGCAGCCAGCAGAAGATGATCCTCAGCGAGATGGCCAGATACAACAGAAAGGGTATGATCCAGCCAGAGATACCAGTACGGTGAAATACCAGCCCGTAAACCCACCATCTGCGCTCGGTTAGCAAGGATGTCGGGCGGGCCTGTCAATAGGGCTGAACTTGCGCTGTCCAAAGTAACAATGTGAAGATGTAGAAGGCAGTTCGCCGGTGCCTCCGGTACACACCTAATGCCCTTGTATATCCCGGGAACTGCCCCCCGCTTTCTTCGACATGGTCCAACACGTCCCCGGCTTCCTCATCTTGTAGTCCATCGCGCTTGTTCCCAGATTCGACTCCCTTGCAGTCAACTATATCTTCCGATTCTTTGGACGCTCTCCGATTATCGGATCCACCGGAAGTGGGCTAATTGAGACAAGTCAGCGAGTCGATGTTCGAGTCTCCATTGGTAAGTGGCCAAATACCGCAGTATCATTGGCGACGGTCATAGCCAGAGAATGCCCGCCTGACAATAATCCAATTACAAGGAGACGGCATGTAACATGTGCGTCCAAGGGCCCGCCCAATGCGTTTTTGTAAGCATTATGGGACCCCGGAAAGCTGTGGGTTCAAATACTGTGCAGCATGGCGGGGGACAGTTGGAGTATGGAGATTGTATGGAGACTAGGGTTTCCGGACGCAGATCGCGGAGAACTGAAGCCGGCTTAACCTCACTGTAATTCCGGCGGATATATCAAGATCAAGCAGTATATACTTGGTGGCTTATTTCTTTTAGAGAGCCTAGGCTGCCCAATCCACGTCCAGATTAACAGCTTCAATATGCTTCGCTGGTATGTATCGCTGATAAACCAGGGCCGACTTGCTGACTCTACTGTAGGTACCAGCACTGCCTTCGTTCCTCGCCTCTTCTCACGCAAAGCGTCACGACCAGCGTACTATTCGCTGCCGGCGACATCTCAGCGCAGCAATTGATTGAAAAGAGGAAACCCGAAGCGCATGAATGGGCGCGAACCTGCCGCATGGCATGTTATGGAGGCCGTGGGTATTCCCTCCTCCTCATCTTCAACATATTTGCTTCTAACTGCAGCAGTCGTTTTCGGGCCCGCAGCCTCAACTTGGTATAGACTCATTGCCAGCCGGGTCAACTTTCGAGATGTGAGAAAGACTCTTCTGGCCAGAGTGGCTTGCGATCAGCTGGTCTTCGCACCCGTCGCCACCGGCGTCTTCCTATCCAGCATGGCGCTGCTCGAAGGCGCAGACCCAAGGCAAAAGCTTGACGAGAGTTATTTCACAGCACTGAGAACGAATTACTTGGTCTGGCCCATGGCACAGTTTGTAAATTTTAAATTCGTTCCCGTGCAGCACCAGCTTTTATTCGTGAATGTTGTGAGTCTCGGCTGGAACTGTTTCTTAAGCTGCCTGAATAGTGGCAGCAAAGAGACGATCCAGCACTCGCAGGTTATGTAAATCTCACCATATATATAAGTGAATTGACGTATATAGTTTGCAATAGACGGTCTACCTACTATCCGACGATATAGAAAACTCCCATCGACAACCCGCATGGCACCAGTTAGTGGTGCTTTCGGACTGCGTATAATATGAATTTGGATGAAGCGAGATGATTAAATTCGGGCTGTTTCCCGCTCCCGGCTCTCAAAGACTTTGTTCGCGTCATCAGCTCTTTCAAGACAATCCTCGATTACAGTCCAGAACTTAGGCACATCCAACCCTCTTGGAATCGTCACGCCCTCTTCGCCAATGGGACACTTTTTGGCAATGGTCCTTCCTGTCTGTTTCTGCTCGGCCTCCTCAAACAGACCATCTGTGATGACAGTGACCTCAAATCGCTCGCGATGTTGTGGAGACTGGCTCCTCGTAGCATCCCACTGGAAGAATGGAATACTCCCCGGAATACCACCCAGGACAGCAGCTACCGCTATAGGATCGTGCAGCGGCGGACCGTCGGCAATGCCAAAGACATCCCTGCTACTGGTCAGCCGACGAGCAATACTAAGGAGCCGTGGTTAGGCCGTACGCATAAGTCTTTGAGAAGAAATAGAGTAACTCAACGAGCAACTTCCTCAATGTGGACTTCCCAGCTTCCCCATTTGCACCACTTTTACCACTTTTACCATAAAGCAACAGATCCTTGACATCCGGCGTGGCTCGGACTTGATGCGTCAGATCCAGCGGCGCGATGATGGTCTTTTTAGCTATCTCCTTGTTATGGAATACATCCGCCGCGGCTTCGGGATCAACGAGGATATTAAATTCAGCCCATTGAGTCCAGTTACCGGCGCAGTCCTGCTGTACGTTAGATTTTCCAAGAGGCGCATCTGAGAACCCGGCCCCGATTGCTCCCCCCATAAGGCTCAAGCCCCTGACGTGTGCCACGAGTTCCGGATACTTCCTGAACAAAGCCCCGACATTGGTCAACGCGCCGGTGGCAACGATCCAGGCGGTCCCCGGGGGCTGGGCCTTAAGAGCCGCCGCCATAGCGTCTACCCCGGGCTCGGAGGAGGGTGCGCACAAGGGGGTTGGAAGAAGGTCTGTACCATCGAGGCCGCTGGCGCCGTGGATTTCAGTGGGAGCGTGCAGCGCTGGGCGGTCAAGGGGTTTCCCATGACCAACGTACAGAGGAATGTCGTTGTGCTTTCCCATCGCGGTAAGGAGAGCTGCTGCGTTACGGGTGGTGTTTCTGCGGTTACCGCATTGTTTAGATGGATGCCTCGTGTTTGGGACTGGCGGGTACTAACTCGATGGAGGCATTCCCGAAGACGCTGGTTATGCCCAGGAGCTTTATATTGGGATGGTAGGCTGCAAGGAGTATTGCAAAGGCATCCTTGTACATAGGTGTCAGCTAACCTCGTTGGAGATATTACGCCCAGACTTTACATGCAGAGAAAGGCATCGAACCTACATCATGGCCGGGGTCGCAGTCGAGCCACACGGGGACCTGGGAAGAAGCCATAGTGGCGATAGTGATTAAGGATTGAAAACTGTGCGAATGCTCGGGCGATAAGGATAACTATAGTTGTAGATATTGAGTTTACAGGCGGAAGTCTGGTTACATATAGTGTCGGATAGATGCACCAGCTAAACAAAATGAACGGATATACGCGAGGCCGTGGCAAACAGCTACCGGATATCTATCTTGCCGCATTTGAAGCCAACAAGGGCGGCCTTGCAGAGGGTGAACCTCCAATTAGAGCGGCCGAGTGTGAGAACAAGGTGATGGATGGGCGGAAGAACTAGATACCTTAGAGCATTTCCTTTATGAAAAATGAAAAATACGGACGAGCTGTTCCTAGGCGGATAGGTAGGTAGGGAAAGTAGCCATCTTTTTTTTTTTTTTTTTTTAATGCATAGAAGTAATTCTAGGGTAGATGGAGTAGGCCAGGGCTATGATAACAACAGTTCCGTATACTACGGAGTAAAGGCGAACTGCGGATTTAGTATTCCCGTTCGTTTCTCCATATCCGAGTCTCTGAGTCTATCTCGACCCACATGTGTCAGTATGACGGCTGGTATTGAGGGACAACTGTGGATTCTTATTCCGGTACCCTTTTCCATATCCGAGCATTTGGAGTCTGGATCGTGGAGTCTATACAGCCATACTAGTAAAAAACGGCCTCAACCCTGTTACATGCCCATCCAACCTCGAATCTCCCAAAATGAGTGCCGTGCAGACTACATGGCGCATTTCGCTGTCACGTACTGCTTGCCCATTAGGGACGGCCACAGGAGCGGCTTTCACTCTGCCGTTAAACACACGAATCCGGCGTGTTTTCCCGGGAACTCAGCTGCGACATCATAGTAGCCACCAGGCGAGGGATAAAGGAGGATTACAAGACTGCCCGTCTTTCGCATTCGCGTTCGAGTAAGTGAGCCCCAGCCGCATTATCCTGAGTAATAAAATGCTAACCAGAAGAAAGCATTGACGGGGTACTACTTCGAGAATCAAAGCCGATCCCAGGAGCCATAAAGGCTCTCAGAGGGTTACAGGAGCGGCGAATCCCGTTCATCCTGCTCACCAACGGCGGCGGAAAGCATGAGAGGGAACGAGTCGAGGACCTCAGTCGGAAACTCGAAATAGATCTCTCAGTAAACAGCTTCGTCCAGTCTCACACTCCATTCCGCGAGCTGGTTAACGGGCCTGACGGGCTAGGAGACAAGACCGTGCTCGTAACGGGCTCCAACGCCGCCACCAAGTGTCGGGAGATCGCATACGACTATGGCTTCACGAAGGTAGTTACCCCTGCGGATATCCTGAAGGCGTATCCGACGCTCTGGCCATTCGATCCGCTGCTGGATACCGTGTACAGTGCCGCTGCAAAGCCTCTGCCTGAGATGCCGCCCAGGATCGACGGGATATTTGTCTATAATGATCCGCGCGACTGGGCCCTCGACATCCAGATCATCGTCGACCTGCTTCTCTCGGACGGCGGCGTGCTGGGGACTTACTCTCCGCGAAACGGCGACAAGTCGCTGCCGAATGATGGCTGGCAGTCAGGGAACCAGCCCCAGCTGTTTTTCTCGAACCCGGATCTGTTCTGGAGTACGGCGTATCACCAACCGAGACTCGGTCAGGGGGCACTCCAGGCTGCACTGGTGGGAATATGGAGCGAGATTACGGGTGGGAAGCAACTGAAGCGTAGGACGATGGGGAAGCCGTTCGGACAGACTTATGAGTACGCGGAACGTGTGCTGAATGGGCATCGGGAGAGTATGCTCGGAATAGACGGCGGGCGTAAAACAGGGCCGTTGCGTCGAGTATACATGGTGGGCGATAACCCAGAAAGCGACATAAAGGGCGCAAACGACTTCAACAGCCCTACTGGGACAGCGTGGACGTCGATTCTAGTTCGGACTGGTGTGTGGAGCGAGGAGCGAGGAAGCCCGGCTTACCCCCCGAAGGCTATAGCGGACGACGTGAGCTCTGCGATCGAATGGGCTCTACGACAGGAAGGTTGCCGTTGAGGGCATCTGCGAGACTTGAATACAGGCTCGAGCTTCGTTCTACATACTATCCATCTCATCCTCTCCAGGTTGAAGTCCAAGTCAAGAGGCATCATATCATTATAGAGACATCGGTTCCATAGTGAACAAGTTATATAGATTTGTTGTCATCACGTCGAAGTCCAGCTGAGACAGACCTTGTCCGTCACCCCCAAGCTCCTGCGCATTGGGAGGCGCCATTGTAGACGCACCGGCACTCGCATCAACGCCCCTGTCGCCGAAGAAGATCAAGTCCTCTGAAGTATTCGGGGCCGCTCCGTCAAACGACAGAAGTTGGGAATTGTGCGGATTGCTTCCTGCGTACGCGCTCGATGCGTCCACTGGAATCGCTGGTGGTATTGACCGCTCGACGGCCTGGAGAATTCGACCAACTGATAGAGCAGTGTTCGCCGCAGGAGCTTCGCCGACTATGTCCCTCAAGCAGGTCAAAGCAATATCGATGTACTCTCTGTTGTTTGGATGCTTGGACGGGTGACAGAGACTGTCATAAAGGAGCACAGCACAGCTGGTTTCGAGAAAGAACGAGTTGAGTCTCCGGTTCTGCGAAATTGTAAGCTTGCTTGGCTACTCTTCCTGGGCATGGCAGAGCAAACCTTGCATGCATCTGAGACGCGGAATATGCCGTTTACAAAGACGATATAGTCCTGCGCGGCGTCTGTGGCTCGCCTGCAAGCCTGTCGAATCCAAAGCTCCTCCGCTGGACGTCCTGGCGAAGCCCCTTTCAGTGCCGAATAAGCGACCAAGAAGGGTCTGAAGGAAAGAAGTATCAGGTAGAAGTAGTCTAGTGTTTCGTCTTAGCAAGCAATCAATGAAACGGGATTCTAGCGTATGCTACTTGCCACTGTAAAGCATCAACTTCGACATGTCGTCCGAGAGCAGCTCCTNGTTGCCCTCGCTGTCTGGAAGAAGGCCGTTCTCTTCAGCCCACTGTCCGATCTGGGCGCGGAGCGTCTCGGCCGTAGAGTATACTTCACGGAGCGGCCGGGGCTTCCCCATGTAAATGAGCTCACAGACCTGCTGCAGGATCGCCGAGTAGTCACAATGGCTGACGCACAAGGGCTGGTTATCAGGGAAAGGACAGAGGATATCGTCTCTCGTCAATATCCCCTTCCTGCCAACGGCTGAACACGTCCATCTGTTCCCCGGTCAGTGCCGGCCACGAATTCTGGTGGATGATTTAGGTACCTACGTTTCAAGTTGGTATAAGCACCAAATAGTGCGGCGACGCTCTTGCAGTTCCTCGTTATTGAAGGCGCCGCTTGTTGCCGTGGTATGTAGTCCCATGGCCAGCGCCTTCCGGCAGGCCTGGCCGATATGTAGATACGCCGAATTGGGACGACCGATATTATTCTGGTAATCCGCGGCCAGCAGTGAGAACTGTATCATAGGCAGCGTCACGGCATCCTCGTAGATGACAGCTTCCTGCTTCGCGCGGATGAAGAGCTGTTCGGCCAGGTCTGTGCGAGGCGTGCTGAGAGCACCGACCGCCAGCACTCCTAGGAGCACAACCTTCTTCTGAGACCACGGCCCATCCAACGCCGGCAGCAGGTCATCCAGCGCAGAATGGGAGAGGAACGGCAACGCCTGTTGAGAGGACGCTTTGAAGTGGTCTAACAGTGCGCGAGCCTGGTGGTACGGTAGAGGATAGTGCGATGCCACAACGTCGACTCGAAGGGGCGTCCCGAAGAAAATAGACCGCTGCATGAAAGCATCCAGCCCGGGTCCAGCTTCTTGGACATCGTGGCCGCGGTGTTGTGCATTTTTTGTAGCGCTGGGTAGAACTCCACGGTGTATCTGCTGTAGAAATGCAAAGGTCGATGACGGCCCGTAAAACAGTTGGGAGCTGTCTGTAGGCTGCGGCGCATCATGGCTTGCAGCTACGCTGTGATAGACCCCTGGACTAGTGGCATCATTCCCGTCCCGTGCCTCAGGAGCTGCATCCGCATGCGCATCCGGATCTGCATCCACATCCAGGCTGCCTGCTCGCTCGATAGGGGCCGACAGGCCTTGGGTCGCGGATGCGACTCGCGTGCGGGCTTTCAACCGATACCTGCATGGCGAGCGCTTCGCCCGGCACTGCCTACAGGGATCGGCTCCATCGCACTTGGATTTGCGCCGGCGGCAAGACTCGCAGGCCCTGGCTATGCGTACAATTCTGTCGCGTTCCATTCCGGTTCTTGACTGCTGTTACTGCGGAGTTGTAGGATGTGAGTGCGGAGTAGCGGAGTAACGGGGTACGGAGTAAAATCGGAGTAGCGGGGTAGCGGGGTGTTAGGGTTGGCGTCCGCATATCCGGGTGTATATCCGGCGACTCGGAAAACCGCTTGTCGTGAGGCTAGTTGCCCGTGGCATGATGGTAAACATTTAAATCCGTATAGACCGTAGCTGTTGGTCATATTTTGCCGGTCACGATAGAGAAACTTCTGCATCTGACCTTGAGACGAATAACGGCATCTTGCTCTGAGATCCTTAAGCTCTCTCCGAGGGCTATCCGGAACTGTTAACGGAGAGTAGTGTGAAATTGGCCAGCTTGCTAAACCGCACCGCCGGCCTGCTCCAACATGCAGCGCGGTCGACTTCTCAAGCTGTCAACGGCCAGGGCTTTTCGTTCTTACGCCACTTCAAAGTCGGCAAAGCCAAGCGCGCTCCCGGGATTCCTGAAAGTGTCGGAAGAAGTCCAGGATGCCGTGCAGACCAACAAACCTGTTGTCGCACTAGAGTCGACAATATACACACACGGAGCCCTTGGCGACCTTGGTCTTGAAGACATCGTGCGCCAAAATGGAGGCGTGCCTGCAGTGTGCGGCATCCTCGCCGGTGTACCCACCGTCGGCCTGACGCCTGCAGAAATCGATCGAATGGTGCATGAATCGGCTCGAAAAGCGTCGCGGCGAGATATCGCTGCTCTAGTAGGCTTGGTCAGTTTCTTTTTCCCCATGTCAATCGAACGAACTATGCTGACTGTTGACACAGGCCGCTACTGGGCGCAAACTTCATGGAGGCACAACCATCGCGGGGACCATGATCTTGGCCAGTTTGGCGGGAATTCGTGTCTTTGGTACTGGTGGGCTCGGCGGCGTCCACCGTGGAGGCGAAGATTCCCTCGATATCTCGGCCGACCTTTCGGAGCTTGGTCGGACGCGCATGGCAGTCGTCGCATCCGGTTGTAAAGGATTTCTGGATATCCCCCGGACATTGGAGTACCTCGAGACACAGGGCGTGGCCGTGTCGACATTCAGCCAGGGCAGGGATCCAAAGAACGTGGCATTCCCGGCTTTTTGGGCCCGAGATAGTGATGTGAAGAGTCCGTCTGTCGTCGAGAGCGAGGAGGAAGCAGCCGCCGTCATCCTGGCGCAGGAGGAGCTCGGGATTGAATCTGGCATGGTCTTCGCAAATCCGATCCCCGAGAAGTTCTCCATTCCCAAGGCCGAAATGGATGCCATCATCGAACAGGCCGTCTCCGAGGCTGCTACCGGCCAGGCGGCGCGAGGGAATGAGAACACTCCTTTTATCCTGAAGAGAATCCGGGAGCTGTCGCAGGACAGGAGTGTGACTGCCAACACTAGTTTGGCTCGGTCCAACGTGGAGTGTGCGACTAAGATATCGGTCGCGCTCTCGGGACTCATTTCTAGAGGAGGGCTAGATGCTGAAAAATTGTAAGCACAAGGCTCTACCCAAGCCCTACCAGTGCTGAACCATGTATTTAAATAGGAGCCAGCGATATTTGAAAAGTCCCCGGCCGTCAATCCATTCCCATCAATCGAATAGACCCTCACTTTCCCACCAGAAGGTATAGAACATTTCGTAAACCCTGTAAGGCACCGGCCTCCGGCGGCTGACCCATATTGATCGACCTGCTCACGCCGTCCAGGGCCCTTCTTCGCGAGCCGACATCTTGGTTGCCGGCTCGGTCGCCATAGACCTGGTCTGCGATTTTCATGGAAGCGGAGCAGCGACCGGCGAACCTCCTCGGTTGCACACGTCCAACCCCGGCAGCATCATGCAGTCAATTGGCGGCGTCGGTCGAAACGTTGCCCTTGCCGCACATAGGGCGTCAATAGGGCCGGTCCGACTATGCAGCATGGTTGGGAACGACCCGTAAGTTGTTCAATCATGTTCTCGGTAAACAGCGTGTTCAGACTGACAGTTTAGTGCTGGGTCCGTTATCATGAAATCTTTGCAGTCTACTGGCATGGACACTTCTGGTATTCGACAGCTGGATTCGACAGGAAACCAAGCTTCCGGTCGAACAGCGCAGTACGTCGCCATCAACAGCTCAGACAAAGACATGTTCGTGGCAATAGCCGATATGAAGATCTTCCAGGATCATCACTTTCCTGGTGACTGGGACGCCACGGTTACTGCGGCCGGGCCAAGATGGCTCGCCGTGGACGCCTGCTGGAGTGCCTTTGGGATCAGACATTGGATCAAGGCGGCGAAAAAGAACGGGGCCAAAGTAGCCTTTGAGCCGGTCTCCCGAGCGAAATCAATGGCCCTCTTTGCTAGCAGGGATGAAGTTGGGAGCTTGCAGATGTTTCCTTCCCCGAGCGTCGATCTCGCATCTCCCAACCAACACGAACTGGAAGCACTATACGAGGCAGCTCAAGGCAACGGCTATTTCGACGAACCGCGGTGGTCGGCTGTTGCAAAAGCCCTTGACACTCGTGGCGCTCGCGAACGCCTGACAAAGGCCATTCCGGCCAAAGCACTGGATGTTGAGGCCTTACAGAAGGCTATCCATCTTTTACCATATATCCCAACAATCATCACCAAGGTTGGGGCCAACGGGGTCGTGCTCTTACAGCTCATGCCGCATGAAGATCCCCGATTGGAAGATATGGCGTCTCAACCGTTCATCGTCAAGAGCCTCAGCTGTAACGAGTCTGCGACTAGTGGCATTTATGCGAGGTTCTTCCCACGCGTCGAGGAAGTAGACCGTGTTGTCTCGGTCAACGGTGTTGGCGACACATTCCTGGGGGTCCTTCTAGCCGGACTGGCAAACGGAAAGAGAGTGGAAGAGCTCATCGACGTGGGACAGAAGGGCGCTGTTATGACTTTGAAGTCTCCAGAATCCGTGAGCCCCGAGCTATATCGGCTGAAAGGTGAGCTTCTGTAGGCTTGGTGTTATCACGTTCAATGACGAAAGGAAGAAGGATGCCTGCTGCGCAGGGAATATTGCAATGACAACAACCAAGAGCCCTAAAGAGAGGCCAACCAGCCTCGGTCCGACCATTAGATACTCCGCATCGATATATTTATTTCTACTATATACATATTTCATGTTACGACTATCATACCGATAAAGCTTCCTAGGACCAGCTATCTAATGAAATTTCGACAGGAAAAAAATGAAAAGCAAGCTATAAAATAATTATTAGAACTGGTCCCACGACAAGACGGGCTTTATGACCTGCGGCAACTGTTAGGATACATGAAATAACGAGAAACCCTGAGCATCTACTTACCCGACCTGCGTTGAGATCATCAAGTGCCCTATCTAGGTCTCCGGCTGGATAGACCTTGACAAGCTGATCAACGGGAAACTTTCCATCCTTGTACCACTGCACGAGCCGCGGAATGATCTAAAGAGAGTAATGAGCGCGAGAACAGAGACTGATAGTACATATATATAAAGCTCATACCTCCTGGGGATCTGACCACGCCTCAATAACACCCATTATCTTCTTGGACCCCGTCATTATGTCCAACGCATCAACTTGAAGTTGAGTACCTGGAGGGATGGCTCCAACAAGTGCGAATGTACCCCTGTGGGCTAATGCTCCAAGAGACGCTTGGATAGCTGATGGAACACCTGTAGCGTCCAGGATGAAGTCTGCCCCCTCGGGGACATACTTGCGAATGGCTTCCGACAGGTCAGGGTTGTGCTTAGTATTAATTAAATGACTAGCTCCAAGGGAAGCTGCCAGTTCGAGCTTTTGATCGACGATATCAACGGC
Organism: Aspergillus sydowii CBS 593.65; assembly: GCF_001890705.1. Classification (NCBI taxonomy): domain Eukaryota; kingdom Fungi; phylum Ascomycota; class Eurotiomycetes; order Eurotiales; family Aspergillaceae; genus Aspergillus; species Aspergillus sydowii. The sequence goes on from NW_024467868.1 coordinate 912,993, forward strand.
TATTATTTTCGTAACTCCAAGGGCCTTGGCTGCAAGGAGCGCTGCCATTCCCACCGTGCCCGTTCCCAAAATAGCGACTGTGGATGTCTCGTCTGGGCAGAGAACATTTGTGATAGTTCCAGCACCTGTGAGATAACCACATCCGAGAGGAGCAAGGAGACCCAGAGTCTGGGAGTCAAACTCAGAGTCGCATTTGACGACGGAACACTCCGAAACAACGGCCAACCGGCTCATGGAGGACTGTCCGAAGAACTGCCCACGGACGGGCGTTCCGTCTGGCAGACTGATAGGGGAGGCCTTCGAGTTGTCCAGACGAGACCGGACGAAGTTGTAATCGCACCCGTGAGTGCATGCACCAAATTTGCCACTGAGACAGTGGGTGCATTTTTCGCACGATCGGAAACTGAGAAAGACCTGATCGCCTTCTCTCAACGCCTTGTTTTGCACTCCTGAGCCCACTTCGCGGATGATTCCGGCTCCTTCATGGCCCAGGACAACAGGGAAACTGCCTGGTAGGTCTCCTTGCTGGACGACGATATCCTGTATTCGTTAGAAGTAGGGCAATAGCCAAGGGGCGAGACCAACAGTATGGCACAAGCCTGTGAATTTGATCTCGACAAGAAGCTCATCTGGCTGCAATGAATCGAGAGTGACGTCCCTCAACACAAACGGCGCTCCTTTCTCCTCGACAACGTATGCCTTGGTCGAGATGCCCATTTGTATGTGAATCTTGGTGAAAAATGGCCGCTTTGCCTCGATGTGACGGTTCGATGGATAAAGTATAACCCCAGGAAGCTCAAGCCACGACTTTCGTCAGGAGAGAGGGACAGGTGTCGAATGGCAATCTCTGAGGCGGGGCAGCGAGTCGTCTGGTGCAGATCGTCGTTGTTCTCCCCGAGTTATCTGATGGTATTCCCCCAATTGCCGATTCCGGCCCCACATGCAGCCGCGATGCTCCGATTGATATAGACACATTATATACATACGAGGATAACATGATTTACAATGTTTACTACGGGTGTAAAATGGTTAAAATTTCAGATATTAATGATATTGATTTAGTGTAGACTAAGAGTACAAAGCATATGAGAATACTGTATTAACTTCTCGACACTTACGGAAGGTCTAGTATCTAGCCCAGTAATCATGACCGGTGAGCTTGTGGCATTCATCTTTGACAGCCCGAATAGCTTTAACAGCCTCCGCAAGCTCCTTGGGGGCCTGGTTCATAAGGTCCTCAATCTCCCTAAATGCCGCTTCAGCCTCGTTCTCGCCGGGCGGCACAGTCTTGTAGATCAGTCGAACATACTTCTCCATAGCGAGCTCACGATCACGGGCCAGAATCGCAGCTTGGGTCTTCCCTTTACGCGCACGACGCCTGTGCGGGTTCTGAATGCACTCATGGGCATGCCGGATCTCCTCTCCGGAAGCCTTGATGTGCTTCAACGATTCCACGCCCATCGGCCTGTTGATCTCAGCTTGTCTCCAATCGGTGTTCAGCTCGACAAGGGCATGAGCGGCCTGCAAGACATCAGAGTCGACGGCGCTGCTGTGGCTACTACAATCACTAATGGTATCAGCGTCATCGTCACTTACTGGAACTTGGCCCTGATAATCCAGGAACCAGTCAACCATGTAGTAATGGTCCCAGACGGCGCACTCGCCGGGTATGGGGAAACATTGTGGGCAACGGTATTGTTTCCAGGGGCACCATGTCGCCGTGCACTGGCTGCAGACCTGGATATGGCGGTTTTGGATACACTCATACCGGATTCCTTTCGTGCACACTGGGCATTTGGGCACAGGTCGCATAGTCGTTGCCCTCTCTGCACTGGTGTAGTGGCTGCCGAACATTTTGCTCGAGAATCGGATATTACTCTGTAAGTGACTTGTGGAGTGACAGATGCACTGGTGTCTGATGGGGCAGGGCTACGACAGGCATTTAAAGCTTTGCAGTCATTGTAATTTTCCTTTATTGTCGTAGTATTTCCTTTATGACCGCAGTACTTTTGTTGTTGGTAGATGCTGTTTGTGTATATTGTTCGGAGAGCTTTGGTTGTACTCACACAAGACGGATTGTATAGGGTTTTGATAATGTATGGCATCGTGAATTTGTCTTTCACTACAAAGACTGATTGAGTGATTGAATTATAGTAATCATTTTAATGGCTTTATTGTGTTGTAATATATTCTGAAGAAGAACATTGAGAAAGACAATAAATGACGATTGTTTGTCATTATCATAATTTCTTTTCACCACCCTTCATACTACAAGGAGGGGACAAGACATGACTAAACGACGGTTTTTTCTCTGTTTCTTTCTGTAGTTCCGTAGATATTGAGGGACAGGTGCGACAGGGGCATCAACATCAGTAGACATGGCCCATTAACAGGCTCAAAGAACAGGATCATTTCAACAATCCTTCGCCCTCAGCCCAAACGAGCCCACTGGGACTCTGCACCGCCTCGAGTCCATGCTTTGGCACCACGGCCTCGACCAGAGGATCGCCGCATTGGTGGGTTAGCATGTCCAAAGTTCCTGAAATTAGCGCCACCCCTAATACTCGAATTAGAGCCTGTTGGTGAGAGGGATAGGGTACCATTGTCATTATGCATGTTGGTGTTGGTGCGTCCGCTTGGAGTGGCAAGCCGAGAAACAACGCCTGTCGGAGAAATCGGCGGTGGTCCCATATGCACGTGAGGTCGAGGTCCGGCAGGGTTTTGTATAACTTGGTTGCTACCGCCAGCGAACAGTTTGTTTCCAACGGTCTGGAAGTTTGTAGCACCACTGGGGGGTATGAACGGCGGGTTTGGGCGACAGGGGTTACCGACACCGGTGAGCGAGTCATTTGCCGCAGCCTGGTGGGCTAAAGAGACACTGAAGTGTGGAACGGACGGACTAATAGGCGTTGTGAGATGACTGCCAACGCTGGTGGCCCCTTTAATGTTAGGGCTGTGGTAGGTTGAACGCCCTTGGGAGCCAGTGAGGGACGGGCTGACGGATAATAGAGTAGCACGACCGGAATTAGCCATGTAGGCAGTGGCTGGACTGCCTAAAGCAGGACCAGCCGGGGTATTCGTGGCCCGTCCCGGTGTCGAACCTCCGCTCGACGTGCCAGTGGGAGGCTCTGTAGAGTCCCAAGGGAGGCTAGAAAGAGGATTCCTAGGGGAGACACGGGAATTCTGGAGCTGCGGCCTACATGAAGTTCGTGAAGACCGCTCAACGAATCTCGTAGTATCTTCAATAAACTTCATCATCTGTCCATGCGTGAGGCGGATCCCCAGCGTTTTACACCCAGGACATTGAGAAGAAGTTAGCGGCGAGTACTCGTAGCCACAGTGGTTACACCAGACGAGGTGGCCTGGCTTGAAGCACGGCTTGGGGTCTAATCCGGGGCAGACGGGGCAGATCTGCCTTGGGAGATGGAGGGATTGGTCTAACGCGTATGGGTTGTTCATGGTGGTGGATTTAGTGCATCAATGATGTTGAGGAATTTTAGGAAAGTGGATGCTAAGTGGGGATGCTATTTTTTATATCTGGTCTGAATTGTGTGCGTAGATCTCTGGTGAATTTCTGGGTGATGAGTAGAATACTTTGCATTCAGGCGTGCGAATGTATGAATGGCCTTCACAACAGATTTCGTGGCCTGGCCAATACGGGCACAGTTGATGTGATAGAATGGTTGAACACCAAGCACTCTGCAGGTGAGTGCACAGTATCTCGAACATGGCAGTTGCCAAGTTCGAATCTAAGTGTAGAGCACGAACCGAGTCAGAATGGAACAGCAGCAAAAGGAGGAGTCAGTTAATAAATGATTGATATAGTGTATCAATAATGTACATGTATGTGTTTATTATCAAGTTGACGGCGGCTTCGAGTCTCAGGGCTGAGATTCTACAGCCCTTAAAATAACGCCACAATCCAGCTACTGGGTAGTCAACTGCTTCTAGTCTGTGTGAAATCAATCGAGACCAAGACCGAGGAGAAGGAAAGACGAACACTAGATCTACAGGCGTTGCGAATGATGAGCCGACGATATCTACATCCACCACCATGGGAATATCAGATGCTGGTCCTCCGGCTATGAGGAGGAACTTGTCCGTGCAGCTGTAATGAGATCAACCAAATCAGAAGGAGGTGGATATTCGGGATTGAAATGATCGAGGGCAGTTTTGCCTTCGTGGTCTCTCATGTCCACATCGCAGCCAGCAGATACCAAGATCCAGGCAATGCCTATCCATCCCCATTTGCAGGCATACATCAAAGCCGTCTCACCGGTGGACGTGGTATAGTTCATATCTGCGCCGGAGCCTACAAGCAGTTCCACCATAGCGGCGCGGCCTTGTATCACGGCGAACATGAGGGGGGTTCTGCCCATTTGATCAGGTTGGTCGAGCGGCGTATTCCGGCGCACAAGGTCGGCAACACTTTTCTCATCGCCATTTCCAATGGCAACCCGCAGGGCAAGTGGGAAGTATATGTCGGTAAGGGAGCGAGCATGTTGGCCAGAACCTATGAATGCCACTAGGATACCGACATGAGGACGGATTACAGCATAATCAATCGGCTTCCAACCCATTTCGTCCACAACATTGGCATCAGCTCCTGCGGCGAGCAAGGCGCGTACAGTCATCTCGTCTGTGGATCCTGCCGCGTGGGACAGAGCTGTGCGGTGATGTCTGTCACTCACACAGGGATCTGCTCCATGATCTAAAAGCACACGGGCAGCATCTCCATTGCCGCAGAGCGAGGCCTTAAGTAGTGGGGTGTGTGCCTCGTCAGTTGTAACGTTTGGATCTGCCCCGACATCAAGTAGTAAACGAATAGTCTCAACATTACCGCAACAAGCTGCATTAACCAGTGGCGTATAGCCCGCGGCGTTAGCAAGGTGGACACCAGCCCCGTGGGCGAGGAGGACACGCACGGCGGGCACATTTCCAACCGCTGCTGCTCGTGAGATTGGCGTCGTGTTCGTTGAGTCCTGGGAGTTCACATGCAGACCTTGCGCGAGCAGAAAGTCAACGGTTTCCGCATTGCCTAGCGATGCAGCCATGTGTAGGATATACTCCTCCCCAAACGGCGATAATTCACGTCTATTGCTCTCGCCCGGTCGTAGGAGGAACATAATGGCAGGGGTATCTCCGTTTATAATGGCTCGCGGAGAGGAGTTGACGAATGGCTTGCTCCGCAAACATTCGCCCCTGCTTGTATGAGAGCCTTTATTGGACCGAGATGACCGCTTTTCGTTGCCTCTATGAGTGACGTTGTGTGATTGAGGCCGTTCCCCTTTGCAATCCCAGGATTTGCTCCAGCTGCTAGTAACATCCGAATGATGTGCGTATGTCCAAACCGCGCAGCTTCAATAATCGGAGATGTGCATTGCCCCTCCCTATCTGGATGGACGCCCGCAGAAAGCAGCAACTGAGTTGCTTCGGTATGACCTTCGCGGGCTGCTGCAGTCAATGGCGATGGGGGACCAAGAGCGTGAGGACTCGCTCCGGCGGAAAGTAAGACTCTCATCACGTCCACCTGGTTGTTTCCAGCAGCAGCTTCCATCGGCGAGGTTACCCTTGACGTGAAGTTTGGATTTGCCCCGTATTGAAGCAGCAGCTTGACCACGCCGATGTGGCCATCGTCGGCTGCAGCTATTAGTGGAGTGTCTGAGACGTTGTCAACTGGAAGAGCCCCGATATACCAGTGCTCGAGGTCTTCATCTTCTGCCGAGCCATCTGTAGATTCGTCATCATCAGGATGATTCCGTGAAGGTCCGAGCTCGATTCCCGCATTGAGCAGCGCCTGCACGACTCTGAGGGAACCGCACTTCGATGCAGCTGTTAGGGCTAGATATCCCAGCCGGGGGTCCCGTGTGTTTATGCGGAGGATCCTGTCTAGGAGAACTACCATAGGTGCTTCCCACTGGTTGTCTCCTGAACGGACGAAAACTTGCAACACCTCCGTGTCAATTAAATTGTACAGAACTGGGCGCATGATTGAATTTATGGTCTTGCAGGTCCTTGTCAGCGCTGCTTGGCTGGCTCTTGTTGAAAACTTGGCAATCTCCCAGATCAACTCGTTGGGGAGTCGAAGAAGACTGGGAGGTGGGCGTAGACGGGGAATTATTGTAGTTGTGGGCTGCATTTCTGTCTGCAATAGTCAAAGTGTCGGTGTAATCTGATGGACGAACCACTCCAGAGGGCAGGGCTGATTCCGTCGCTTTTAAGCTGTTACTGATGTTGCTGCTTTGTATACTTCTTCTGTTTCAGGGCGCATGTTGATATAGAACAGAACAAAGCACTCGGTATAAGGGTTTGAGGAGTTATACGTATCAATCCATTATCAGGACAATGGACCACTGTATTAATCTTTCCTTTGATGGTTCCGAACTTGTTTTGTCACCAACTCCTGTGTCATGCTGGATCTCTTGAGTGGGTTGAAAGGTTCAGCTGTGAGCTCTAGGTCGGACTATGCAGTGCGACAACAATATCCTTGGATGATGGCAGCAGCGCTCTGTGGATTATGCATACGGTTCAGTGACATACTGGGAGCCTACTGTAAATCATACAGAGGGTTATTTATACCTGATTTTGGAATGCGGGTCTAAGGGAGGAGATAAGTACCTCGTCCACGACGCCTCTACATAAAATTGATAATGATATATCATATGATGCCTAGGAATTTGGACGGCCTTACAAAAAAACATTTAATGCAGGGTTTTAAATTTTTCTTGTATTTTTTTCAACTAATTTTATGATATTTTTGCCATTTCAACGTGGAAAGCAGCCGACGCATCTATCGACCAGCAACCACCAGGAATTATTCAAATCGCGACAGCAGACTGCACCTCAACACTGAATCTTCTTACAAGCTCACTCTTCCGAAGCTGCTCGCTCCCATTATCAATAAGCATCGAGTCATCTGGGAGCGCCAGACATACATTACCGAGCAACTCCCAGCCGCCATCATCGATTTCCATGACATCGGACTCGCGAAAGACTTCTTGCTCGGCATGAACGTCTGATTCGTCTGAATCGCTCATCACGGTGTCATCCTCACGATGGCGCATGGTGCTCACCTGCTCGTTGGTATCAGTACCATCTACATCACCCATCACCGAGTCTTCGCCATCGGAATCAGAGCAGATGCTGCTCCAATAGTCCGGACTGAACACCCCCTCGGAATCACCACGGATCTGCCCTGGGTGACCGAACCCTTCAGAGTGCTGGGGGTGGGTAGCACCGCTGGCCTCGCAGTTTGCGACGTGGCGGAGCAGGAAGCAAATAGCACATTGACCTTGCTGAGACATGGTGATTATAATGGGAGATATATATATAAAAGAGGGTATCGCAAGAGTACTTCCTTCAGTATCCGAAGTCAGGTATTGCTGCTGCTATATAGAACCTGGTGGTCACCTTGGAGACTGGGGTGACTTCTGGGGTATTTATGCGCCTGTGCTCGCGCGAAGACAAAGCCCTTTGCGGATGTCTGATACTATGGTTCTTTGTCGGCTGCATACATTGTGTCTGTAGCTGATGATATGAAATCAGGATTGTTGTGAGTTCTGACTGCTTGAGAAGTCTTTGAACTGGTCAGTGCGTGACATCGCATACAAAGAGCCGTAGACAAAAGAGCAATATAGAATTTTGCGGGAAGTTTGGTATGTGGTGAATAAAGATCATGTTCATTCCTAGATGTTGAATAGACTACCCAATATATCACTTACGGCTATATAATATTAACCACACATAATGGTATGGGCGAGCCCGAGACAGACAATGGCCTTATCATAGTGGGAAATTGCTTTGGAGAGCACATTGAGAACAACGTTCATCCATAAGCAGATCGTCCACTACCCCAGGCGGCGTAAGACCTGCCTTGATTCTGGAAGCCAGTGCGATCTCAAATTCCTGCAGCCCCTTGACCCATTCTGCTAGGTCCCTGGTATCCATGATCTCAGGGCGTGTATTTCGACCGTCCTCCAGAGCCGATACAAATTGGCAAATATCATGAAACATAGTCTCCCACAGTTTCGTAATTTGTCGGCTGTTGCGCACATAATGACGGTATCGCTCCAATCTACAAATGGCAGTGTTCGCCTGGCGTGCGTAGAAATCGATCCTGCTTTGTTGAATGGCAACTTCCTCGGCGGGCGATCTTGGTTTGGACATGGTACGCTCACGCCGCGTAAAGTCAGGGGCTGGTCTCGTTGATGTATGCGGCTGATGGTTGCAAGTGTTGTCAGGAAGAATTACAGTTGCAGGCTCCGACAAAGTCAGACCGGGGTTGTCAATATCAAATACCGTTTCACTGTCTAAAACGGCGCCAAAGGACGGCATATCAACCGGGTCGTCAGACGGGTCAAAAACTGGAATGTGGGTTGGTTCGTTGTTCTCGTCAAAGACGGGTGTCCCTGTAGGTACATTTTCAGCAAGCCTCTGCATCTCTGGAAGGAAGGCTTCTTCAAAATGACTGATTGGTACCTGGTCACTGAGATTCAATTCATGGTCCCTTTGACATTCACCGGTGGCCCATGTCATGCATGAGAGGCAGTACATATCGGACGCCATTGTGCGAGGGGTTGTGGCTGTACTACCCAACAGGTGTGTTTATCAGGGTGAGACTCTGATAAGTCATACTGTGGGAGAGGATTCGGTATAGTGGATCATTATATAAAGTGTGGTCTGAGATGTGCGGTATAGATTGTTTGTCTAGCATATAAAGGACACAAGAATAGCCATTCTCAATTTACAAAATGGTGCAAGGCCATTTCACCTTTGGTAATGGAGTCCAGTCACACATGCTTAGATATTGCATGGAAGTTCTTTTAACGGGTTGTGACCAGCGTGCTTTGTCGCCATGATAATTCCCCTTTGGCCACCTTTACTCAACGAGGACATGAACGCCTTATGGTTTTGATGTTGTTTCAATTGTTCGCTCTTACTAGGATATGATGCACTGGCAGGCCTAGTCCACTATACAGAACAACTTATAGGGATTTTACAAATACCAAGGCTGTGTTTAAATATGAAAACAATCAATAAGCGCGTGGAGCACCAACTTGAAATTAATGGGATCAGTAAGAAGACATAACAATGAACTAAATAATTATTGAAATATCAACAGACTCGAAACACCATCGAACTACTAGACTTCCCGAGTCAGAACTCCTCCTCGTGATGGACTGGCATATTTCTCCTTGAGATACTCATGAAGCAAGGTCATCATCCGCAGCTCCTTCTGTTTCTCTGTATACAGCTTGTCAAACGCCTCATAGCTCCTGCTCAAATCATCAAGGTCTGCCGTCACCCTCAATACTGCGCTATCCAGCACCGCACGATCTTGAGTTTGCCCTTCACCCCCAAAACGCTGTTCAATCACATTCACCAACACCTGAACCTGAGTCTCCACAGCTCGCAGCTGCACCAATGCCTCTTGTCTGTCGTTTAGTGCACCCTCGACACCCCTCCTCTCCGGTTCAATCTCATCGCCAATCACATCTCCAATCTGGCTCAGAACTTCAACCGCGACATCATGGTCATGTGCTTTCTGCTGGATCCCGAGGGAGCGCATGGCCCGTTCGAAAACAGTCCAGCACCGGGTTCTATCCTCCCTGTCTGCATTCATATGTACGTATATTGAAGCCGCTAGGCTTGTATCTGGGGCCGCCTCGACGCCGGCACATACTGGAGTGGCACGTCCGGTGAGGAATCCGTTTCGGCCATCAGGATTCGAATGGTTATGGGTAGATATGTAGAGATTGATGCCTGGGAAACCTCCATTCCTTCAGGACGGGGAGTCATTGTACTTGCAGGAGTGACAACCTGGGACGAGAGGCTGGAGTCTGCGTCGGAGTCTGGAATGTACAGGCTGCGTATGTCGGTTTGATGCTGCTCGTAGCACTGTAGGCGTGCGCGACTGCCACAGAGACCGCAGAATGATATGTATGGCATGGTTAATTTGGGTGTATGTTAGTTTCCGAATTCTTTATGGACACGGGGTCTTTATATGATATATATCGACATAGGACTGTTCCTTTATGGGGCCATTGATGTACCTACTTTTGAAAGATAATAGTGCACGTCTTTGTTTGCTTGTTGTGAATTGTTACAGGGTAAAGGAATCCCTATTGTGTTGATCTAATGGTTCACACAAGAAAAAGCTCGGTCAGTGCTCTTTGTATGTTATGTTTGAAAGGACATAAACACAGGAAACAAAGGCTATAATGGTCCGACAGCTACAGCATAGGATTGTGATGTTGAAAAATAGTAGTTATGCGACTTCAACTTGTGGATGGACTACAACCGTTCCTCCTGAGGTAACTAAAGCATGCAATTATTCGATGTAAATCGGTAGCGTGGAGGATAGTTATAATAGTAACATGACATAATCTCATTCAGGTATGAAAAGACAATATAAACGAAGGCAACCAACCACCCTTGTCTGCAGAAAGCTCATTCTCCAGTGCGACGACCGCCGTTATCCTCAGGATTCATCGCCCCAGTCATCTGCTTCTCGACGGAGGTAAGTATTGCAGAACTGCGCTGTAGCCCGGCCTTGAGTTGTAAGTTCTCTTCAACTACGTGTCGGACATCACCGGGGAGATGATTGACGAGATTATTGAGTTCCTGATTAAGACGCCGAAGTTCCCGCTTGAGGGTGTCGTTCTCCGCGAGCAAGGAATAATTTTCACGCTGGAGGTCAGCAAGAACCGATTGTGCTGCCCTATCGACCGCGCCTTGGATGGAACAGGTGCATTCGCGGCGTGGTGCAGGTCCTGCTACCAGGGTCGAGTTGTGTAGTGCCCTGCGCAATTCCGCATTGGCAGCTTCGGATTGTCGGAGCTGTACTTTGGCGCGGGACAGTTCCTTCGTCGTAGCGACATTGACTTCCTTAGACATCTGCAAATGAATCTTCAGAGGGAGCGTCTCAGTGTCCACCGAGGAGATACTGTGCTGGCGCATTGCTGTAGAAGGCAACTGCTGTGGCTGTGCCGGTGGGGGCATCTGGGTACTTCTCGGACTGGGTGTTGGATTAGGACGGATAGGGGGAAGTGAATATTGAGGGGCGAATTCAGTACTGGAGAAGCTTGCGCTCCGTGAGGCTGAGGTAGGGCTATATCCCATTGAGTAGTTCCCCTGGGCAGTGGCCCTTCCGGTACTGGAAGGAGGATAGGACGGCCCCGCGCCTCGATTCAGTGTCTGCAGTGAAGTTAAACCCTGCTGGCTATTGGTAATCGATCGCAGACTGGGTAAAGAGACCGAAACCCCAGACAGGCTGCCCGGACGAGACCCTTGTGCCTGGGCGTGTTGTAGGGCTGGGGCGACTTGAACGTAGTCTGCGTTTGAGTTCTGACGACGCCGTTGCGACAGGTCTAGCGTTGTTTCACCGTGGGGGTCAAGAGTTAGGGCCTTCCTTTTCTCGCGTCGGGGCTGTTGGTCACAAGTGACTGCGGCGTTGTTGGGGCCGGGGGTAGTTTGTGTATTGCTGCGACTGGGGCCTTCAACGTGGACAGCATGGGAAGCGGCCGTCGCTGGCATGGGGCTTGGCGCTGGGGATATACTCACCGCAACGCTTGTCGTAGAAGGAGGACGTGGTGCTGCAGATTCAACATCGTCAGCCAAAACGTGCGAGCTGACCTTTCTCTGTCCCATTGTCCTGGTGGAATGTGGTTTAGCAGTCCGGATCTTGGAGCTTTCTCGCGCGGAGTGATGACTTTCGGTTGGCAAGATTCAGAATGCCTCTGAACAACGTGTAGAGCTTGGAAACGAGCGCGACGTCTTTCTGTAGACGTTCCCAAGGTAGGAGCTATTCCAGACGCGCACAGGTAGGCTTCTTAAATGACTGATGGCGCAGTGTTTCCTTGAATGTTTCAGTCGCAGACTTTGGCATAGTCCTTGGACAGGTTAGTCACAGCCCAATATGGATGGAACACTAGTCCTGTTTGTCCACTCTGTCTACTCCCGTTTGTGCCCCTGTTAACTGGCCCTGTGATGCATGGTAGCTCTTTGTCCTGTGTGATTCAACCGCCACGGGTTCATGCTGGACAATGGAACAATGTCGATTTGTTCTTCATTCCACTTGTTCAATGTAACAAATAATTTATGTTACAGGCCAAAGATCCCCTGTCTCTAGGTGTTTGTCACTGTTTCATGGCATCCACAGGCAAGACATGGAAAAGCTCCAGCATGAGGGGTGTTTTCAAGGACTATTCTACCCCAAGATCATGGATAAAGAGCTTCCATTGGGGACGAAAATTCTGCAGGTCCGTGTGCAATAAGGCTTTAGTCTAGTGACAATGCACCTGTTGTTGGAGGGCAAGGATCAGCGGCGCAGCCTTCCATACCGCGATAGGTCCGACGCCGTTATGGAGGAAAAGGAGGCTTATTATCCTTTACCATCTATCGTTTCTATACATGCATCACGACAATTATCTCCCGATGGGTGGGGGAGTTCTGGATACCGTCCTAAACGGCTTCTACGCCGCCTGACAGTACGGAGAATATATCAATCCAGTATACAGACACTTTTTGGTTATGAAGGCGCAATGAAGGTCTAACTAAAGGGCAAATTGCATGAAAACATATCAACAAGACTCTGATTCTAGGATATACACTGGATACGCTGCCAAATACGTGGATATTCTATACTAGATCTTTTAGATATCGTAGTTTACCGTGGATTTTTTTCCTTTAAATAAGCTTTCTCTTCTAAATAATACGGGATACAGGTATCTTGTATGAACTATTTATTATTCAGCCTCCTCCGCCTAGGTCGACACTCGGATCTCGAAAGCTGCCGTTTCAAGTCTCTGATGCGATCCGCCTGTTGTCGAGCGTGGTGGAGGCCAAAATAAAGCCAGAACGTCCTTGCAGCATTAGGCTGCACCTGAAGTCCCTGACTGCCTAGACTTATTTGAACTTTGATGGCAAATATTTTCCTTCGCGAGAACTCAATACACCCCCGGGATCAGACGATACTTGACGCGCGACTTGATCTCTCTATACGCATCACCGTACTGTATACTATTATCAGCTTTCCCCCCTTCTGTCCGTCAAGTTATCCACACGACGGGAGAAAGAATGCTTACCCTGTTTGTCAAATATTCATCCAGCACAGGAACCCCCCGGGAGGCAAAATCATAAAAAAAGAAAGAAAATGTAAGAGCTGCCAGTGGGATTCCACCGGTGACAAGCGCATAGCCAGCACGCCATACTGTATACCCACCGTAGTTGATGTTCGTCGCGAGAGAGAACAACCCACCGCCATAAGGCTTGCCCTTGTTCGCGGGATCCTTCTTGAACGCTGTCCGCTGAAACTCGGAGATGGCTTCAGTCAGGATTCCAATGAAGTATGCGCTTGCTCCGATGGCGACAAGAGGATTTGCGAGTAGCAATTTGGCCAGATTGCTTGGAGAAACGGGGCCGGGCGCTTGGGAGGTCACGGCCCAGACGGAGAGGAGGGTATTAACCGAGTTGAAGATGGTATTGAATCCGGCGATTGTGATTGCGGAGGCGACGGAGGTTTCTTGCTCAGAAACGAAGATCATGGTTGCGATCTGCTTGATGCTGCTGCCCAGGGAGAGGAGACTGACAAGTCCGTAGTAGGGCTGGAGGGTGGTGACGCTTGCAGAGGTAAGGATTTTAGTTCCTGAAACTGACTGCCCTCCCAGCCATTCGATAGCTTGCGTCGCCCATCCCCGGGTCAGCAGGTTGTGCTGCCACCAGACATCGAGGGCGCGGAGACCGATGAAGATGGCCTTGCCGACTGGCGAGGCGTTCTTGCGGCGGGAAACGTTATCATGGAGCGATTGGGGAGCCATGTCGAGGAATCAGGGCCAAAAGTTATTTGACAGATAATAGGAAGGCAAGAGTGACTGAGACTGCCTTATATGCTGTAAATTTCTATTCTTCTCAACCCTCAACCCAAATTTTTGACTAGCCAGTGCTTGTTAATCTCGGGCTTAAAATTGAGCCCGATGGCGATCTTCTGACATAACGCATGACACCGCGCAGTATAAAGTAACCAGCAGACTATACCTTTCCCCATTTTATTGCTTAAAGTGAAGAAATCGCATGCGAACCCGCAGGTAAACGGGACCTTGAACCGTGGTCGTTTCTGCTTCTCAACTTCTTGTCCATTCTTCCAACATGACTGCCGTCCTCATTACTGGCGCCACCGGCAAACAAGGGGGTGCTCTCATCAGAAGCCTGGTCCTCCGCAAGAGCCCTCTCGAGATTCTCGCGGTTACCAGGAACCCGTCGTCAGCCTCCGCACAGAAACTGACCAAGCTATCCCCTAATATCAAGTTAGTCGAGGGCGATTTGGGTAACCCGGCTGTCATCTTTCAGAATGCTCATCGATTGACAAAATTACCCATATGGGGCGTGTACAGCGTGCAGGTAAGCGGACCTGTTCATCCTTCTATGCAGCCGACGATTGACATCACCTGAATAGGCTGCAATTGGCAACAATTCCGAAGAAACCGAAGGAAAAGCCCTAATAGACGAATCCATCAAACAGGACGTCAAGTTCTTTGTCTACAGTTCTGTCGACCGTGGTGGTGAAGAGCGTTCGTTCAACAACCCAACCAGTATACCCCATTTCATCAAGAAGCATAATATTGAACATCATCTTGTGGATCGCACCAAGGATGGTGAGATGCAATGGACTATCCTTCGCCCGGTCGCCTTTTTCGAGAACCTAACCCCCGACTTCTTCGGCAAAGTGTTTGCCACATGCTTCAAGATGGCTGTAGGTGGAAAGCCACTGCAGCTTGTTGCAACTAGTGACATCGGGTTCTTCGGCGCCGAAGCATTCATCAATCCGGCACAGTACAAGGGAAAGGCGATTTCCATTGCCGGTGATGAACTGACATTTGATGGCATGAGGTCAATCTTTGAGCAAAAGACAGGACAGTCACTGCCGATGACATTCCGGCCTGTGTGTTCGTTCTTCATGGCCATGATGAAGGATATGGGATATATGTTCAAGTGGTTTCATGGTGAGGGATACAAGGCCGACATTCCCAGTCTAAGGTCGATCAATCCGGAGATGATGGATTTTGCGACTTGGCTGGAGAAGGAGAGTGGCTTCAAGAAATAGCCAAGAATAGCCAACTGGGGAGGCAAGTGGCTTGAGTGTATGATGTGTGCTTTTTACTGTTCTTAATTATTTAATACCAATTCCGGCAGCCATGTACCATACTTGGGGCAAACTGTATGATATCCGCAGCCATAGCTCCAATGGATTTCAAGCCTTTTTCTCGGTAACAGCGCGACTGATAGTCAGCTACGATGGTTAAGCCGTTACTCCAGTCGCTGGTCCATAAGCTGCCTCATTACCTACCAGTCCTCCTTTCTGATCCCGCTGTATCCTCCCGCTTTATGCCGCTCAGCCGATCAGAATGGATTCCCCTGGCATAGTTACGCATAAGTCACTCACCTCAAAGTTTTTCTTTCCCAGTCATTGGCAAGAGTCTAATATGTATATGGGTAGGATGGAGAACTTCACACATACACGTACCTGCCGCCGTTGCAGCCAAAAAAAGATACGATATAACAAACACCAGCCATGCGACAGTTGCTCCAGGTCCGGGTCAGCGTGTGTATTCCCTGGCCCCAGCCGCGCTCCTCGACGCAGAAAACAGCCGCTGAAGGCGCAATTTCTTTCGCACCTGAAGAGCCTGGAGGAGGAAAGTGCAGGTTCTTACTCCGCAACTTGAATCCGTAACCTGCAAATCCTTACGCATTTCCCCGCCGGCAGTAGACAACCGCGAGGTTGGACCGGAGCATGGGACATTGTTAACGTCCGAAGAATCCACCCAGTATGGTACACATCAGGAGCGGTATCTATGGTTCTGCGGCGTCTCCATTCCCATACAGTGGGTGACAGCCACCGTCATCCAGGCTCGATCTCGCCCGTTCATGGTTGATTGTTCACCACCTCCCTGAGGGGATGACTGCAGAGCACATGCCGCTGATGAGAACTTCATCTCCAAAAAAGTCCCATGCGGGAGCAGCTCTTTTTAACTGCGATTTGAAATATTGGAGTTTGCTTATCATTCTTCATTTCATAGAGCGAGCTGCTGCCGCACATGGGCGTGTCTGGGAAGAGACAGTTGCTACGGATCATCGCCCGATGACTCGCTAGAGAGCGATAGTCAGACGCTACGCTGTATTATCTTGAGTAAAAATTCATTTGGATCTCAAATGAATGAATATTGGAAATAAATCCTCCCAGTCCAATTGCTTTCGGGATTAAAATAGCCTCCGGGCTTGGGTAATCAGTCATTCCCCCATGGATCCCCCTAGAAACCTATCGAACAAAGTAAAATTCGTTGACTCTGTTAACTAGTTATCCTGTCCTGAATGAATGATGTTGGCGAGCCGAAACGTTCTGTTAACTCTCAAGTGGCCGTTCGGCTAGAAGGTCCTAGGGCGAGAAAGGTCAGATCAATACTATAGAGCAAACCTTTCAAAATATTATCTTAAAGGCTACTTGAAATTCTCGATTTATTGTCGCGTAAAGGGAACATGTATAAGAGGCAGTAATTGATCAAAATGGTCCATCCATGGCCTCCGCAGGATCGCACCGTGGTGTGGTTCTTTGTCGCATATACTGACCCGCGGTGCGGTTCGTGGCGAGGTCTACAAGCCCTCCATCTCGTCCGCCTCCTTCAGAACCAGTAATCCTTTCCCGCAATCCCACCAGGATTCTCGGTCGAGCCTGGAGTCAGCCCGACTTCCTGCAGCTTGTTCTTCAGGCGCTGGGCCACCGCGCCGGGGTACTGCGGTGAAGAATGTGCGGGACCCTGCCCGGTGGCGGCCAGCTTGTCGGTCAGGCTGTTGTCCGTGCGGAGGAATGGCACATGGATAGACTCGTGGCCTCCACAGGCCTCAGCGCATGCACTATACATCGACTGGAATGCGGCCTCGGACCATCCGCCTCCCAGGATAACCGCACGCGGGGGTACGGTGAAATCATTCGAGCCAACCTGAGTGTGCAGGCTGTCTACTGAAGGAGCTCTGCCCGCGATAATGAGAGGGACCTCGTTTTGCGCAGCTGGGAGATTATGGCCCGCATAGACGACTGCTAATGATTAGGACTAGGACGGATTACATAGCAAGGGAAGAGGAGGGTTACTGACCGTTGAATTCTGGCTGGAGTAGGGATCGGATGAGGGTTGCAACGGGCTTCATCGCACCGCAGAGGATGACGGGAATCGGAGTAGACATTTTACATGAATTTCTGGATTGTAGGTGTGTGAGGAAGAGCGCGTTCTTGCCGTTCTGCGGTTCCAGATCCTCAATATAAGTAGTTAATTCTACGGCTGTTTCATCATTATTAATCAGAATGAGTCGCAGGTATTTCTGCGTCCGACAAAGAATCCGAAGGAAAACCACCTTGTACTTTTCCGGTTTACAAATCAACTGCTATAGGATCATTATGATTTGTAAAAAGCATACCACCTGAATTGGAACGAAGCCAAAGTACTAGGGAGACTGAGTAATGTTGCTGCAACCTTGGTCCACTAATCCGGGCATACGAGCCTTCAAATATTGAGTAGATCTAACTGAATACAATGTCTTCTAAATTTTTCAATTTTTACTATACACTAGTCACTAGTGAGCAGTCTAAGCGCGGAGACTCGATGGTTTAGTTCCGGCAAGGATGCCTGCTTTCCCTGTACCATGTTTCTCCAGCTGTACAAGAAAGTGATTCATTCATGCCTTGTATGCCGCGACATTAGCGAACTCCACATTGTCAGCCCCGACGGGACCTGGACAGGACATGAGCTGCAATGTGTCCAGAATAACTGATTCAAGGCCGATGAGCATTCATCAAGTACTGAGAACGAAGCTGATTTGGGTATTAGAGAGCTATCGCCGGATAATCCCACCCCATTTCAGTCCCGCACAAACCCAAAAGAACTAGAATATTATATACTTGCTTTAAGAATCAAAGAAAGCTGGACAACTCCCTCGCCCGCCCTCCCGTTTGCGGTTTTGATTAGACGATATGACCCCCTATATGGCATTCGATATTGACGTCGCAGCGTTGAGCGCTCAAAAGTCAATAAATATCACGCACCACGGGTGCGCGCGCCAGAATCAGCGTCTCTCATCCTTCTTCATGCCCTTCCTATCCTTTGACAGATTGAATGATAGCTGGCGGTCAATTATCCGTAAATGGGTTAGTTTCACTATCTTGGTAACTCGTCTGCATTTACACTAATCACCCTGACGGTCATCTGGAGCGACGTGTGAATCATCCCTTTGTGTGGTCGGCAGTGCCACCAAATCTTCCACGCAATGATCCTGTGTTATTACCACCTTCTGGTTTCTGGCCGTGCTCCTCATCTCTTCCATCGTCTTGGACCCTTCCAAGACTCGTCCCGTCGTCCGGCCCTGGCGCAAGACCGCGAGAGAGCTACTCTTCCATATCTGTACCGCCTCTGACCTAGAGCAGTTTCTGACGGTCAACTGCCAGAACACGAGGCCACCGGCTAGCATCAGGGCATGAAGCACTATCCAGCCCCATTCGATGCTATAATACGTGGTGGCGACACCGACGAGTCCGTATTCGGGTTGGTTGTCGCTGCCCAGAGTTATATGGCCATTCAGTGGGTCAAACCTGGCGATGCCATCTCCATTTCTGCGCATGTCGTTGGTCATGCTCGCGCCAAGCGCGGCAAACTTGCTATCAAGGTCGACGGCTTCATTTGTCTCGAAGATGTGCCGTAACGCTTGCGGATAAGCCTTGTAGCCTACCCTGGCGCCGTTGTAGCCGACGGCATGCTCACCCAGTCGCCTCGCAATAGCACGAGTTACATTTGTTGACCCCGTCATGTTTGTCGTTAGCAGTTCGGGAAAGTATGCGCTGATGGGCTTGACGGCGGTTTCGGCCAAGGTATAATTCGGGCCACCACTGGAGTTCTGCGGATAGTAGAGGGTCAGGTCTTCCCGGCTGATGGCAGAGTATCGCTCGTCCCACTCCAAGCTTGACATTTGGTCATCGGGGGGGATGTTTTCAGGAGCGTACCATTCTTCCAGGGGTGAATCCTTTGGTAGCCAAGAATTTGGATCTCTCCTTGCATCAGTGTCCTCGTTGGTGTTTTCGTAGACGGTGTTTCCCTCGACCGTCGTGTTGATCTTTTGGACGCAGTAGTATACCGCACATTCGCTTGCACGAACAGGGACATCAGGCCACGCGCCGGAACCTGTTCCCAGATGGACTGTATCCACGTAGATCATGCTGGTCGACCAGATCAAGGTGTCCACGTCCTGCATCCGGTTGGTCTTTGCCGGGCTCCCGCTTCCAAATGAAGTCATAGTGGGACCAGCCACAATCCACGAGTTGGCTGGGTTCTGGTAGCCCTGTTCTGGGATCCCGATAATACTGGCACTCTGCCCGTTGATACCCGCCAGAAAGTGACCGTTGGGCAAGACGAATGCCGAGCTGTCGTTCGCCGGCATGGTGTCTTCTCCGAGAATCAAAGGCCCCGCGACGTCTCCAAAGTTGTCAGCCCTCGTCAAGTCCAAAGTGAGATTGTGGCATGTGTGGCAGACCCCAAGAGTCTTGGACGGGGGCCATGTGCATTGGCCAGTTGGGCATGTCACATTCGCCTGCTGACGGATTTCAGCCAGCGAGCGTGAGAAGCCGTTCAGGATGGACCCCTGCATCGACAGATCTATCGTCGCCTTGGCTACAACTGCCTTGGGCCCGGATGGGTTTATGGTGGAGTTGGTAGCGTTTCCATACACCACGTCGCCCTTGGTGTACTCTTGTGTTCGCGCGCTTTCGGCATAGGCGTCACCCAAGGAGTCAACGAACTCTGTTCCCTGGCGCAGCTGCACCAGCTGCTGCGAGAACGGGTCCAAGGCGATGGCGATCAAAGTCAGAAAGGCGCCGAGTTGGACGGATATTCTTGAAATCACTATTGATTAGCCTCTGAATAACGATCAGGGACGGACCAGACTCACGACCTTCGTGTCTTGCAGAGAACATTCACACCCCCAAGCGGACCACGACTGGCCGAGTCCATCCGCTCAAAGTCAACCAGCTGCCTCTCCTCGCGGGAGAACAGGATCCATTTCCACTGGCTGATGCACTCGGAAACCGCATAGATCAACGCCGCCTTCACCGCAGCAGACAGTATCGACACCAGCGTATTGAGCGTCACCCCGTACCAGTCGAAGATGGGCCGGTCGTCAAACACACTGAGCAGCGCCACCATCCCGGCAAAAGCCAGTCCTGATCCCCCGAGCGCCCAGAGCTCCGGCATCCAGGGCGTGTATACTGTCCCGCGGTGCTTTGTTGGCGTTGTGTCTTTCATTTCGAACAAACTGCAGTTGACGCTCGTGGATGCGTGTGTAGAGGGTTGGTTCCACGACGCTCAGAAGCTGGCGACATCCCGCAAGCTGACAATCGAGCTCACGCGAAGGTCCCTCGATCTCATTCCTTTGCTACGTCATGGCTACTTTTGATTAGCTGGATTCGCCTCGTATGAGATGACCCCAGCATCTTGGCATGGGTGCTCCGCCACGCCGCGTACGGAGCGCCCTGTACTTCCAGTACAGGTATACAGCCTGTGCCGCCGCTTGAAACCCACAGATTCGCCCCTTCAGCCTCATTTCTCATCCCTCACCTGAGCCGGAAAACCCGTACGCCAACCACAAGACTGCAGCCAGGGCGCTCCAGATCTGGAGACCCGCAAGAATCCTCACAGCCAGTTGATGTTTCCTAGATCTACGATTCCAGACTACCATGCTTAAGCTATCATATCGCATCAGATCTGCTCGGTGCGCAAAACGCAGGGAGGCGAAAGCACTAAAACAGATGGGAAAGGCCATCAACCCTTGTAGAAAATCAAATATATATGTTCTAGCTACCCAGTACAATCATATGTCCCATTCGTGTGTCTGTCTAAACCACACCTTGTCCCCGGACTTGGAACGGTGAAATTAAGAAAAGAAAATCTGTCATATATGGTAACGTTCCTGCCTTCCATTATACCCGTGCCGTCAGTAACGAACTTTGTGTCGTTGGAGTATCCCCCTGAGACGCCGTATTTCACAATGGGCAACTTGAAGGGCTGGGACAAACTCCCCTTCGCAATTCCCGGGCTTGGGCGCGTACCGTGGACCAGGCCTGGGAGCGTAGCCAGCCTGAGGTCTTCTAATCAAGTGCCTGGCGAGCGCTCTGGCGGATACACCTGGTCCGCTATTCCTGTATGCTACTGCCTGTTGCTCCGGATGGTGCTGAATTTGTACACGACCTGTAGTAGGAAGTCTCCCTGGCCCCAACATCACCCGTCCTCGCATACCAGAACCGTTTGGTCGACTCGGTAATTGAGCTGACATGATGCTCTGTTGGGCAACATCAACTTTGGCAGGAATTGGATGATCCCTAGGACCAACGGCTTTGTGAACCGCGTGTTGAGGAGTTTTAAGCTTTCCCACTGGGACTGCACGTTTGATACCAGGGCTGGCGATGTTGCCTGCTCGTGGTGCAGGAGGAACGACAGTCTTATTTAGCGGAGGGATACCACTGTCGTTGGCTAGAGTGGCATCATCTGATCGTTGCATCGATTGGGGTATAGGTAGGGAGTTACTTGCTGTTAGTTGCTGTGGACTGACAGTAGCAAGCGGTGGTTGCTCCGGCGTAACCCTAGATACATGATTAGGAGTCACCTTCTCCATCCTCCGGGGCATTTCCAAGGCTTCATCAATGCTTTGCCAGTCAATAGGCTCTGCGCTTGTAGTCTGAAAGCACCCAGAGGCCCCACTACGTGCAACCCATGAACCAATTCCCGAACACCAGGAAGCATCCGCCTGCTGTCCTTGGAATTGGGGATTTGATCCGAACATGCCGTTTGCTTGAAGGTCCTCTGTAACGCTTGCCACGCTATATGCTGTCGCTTTACTGTCGCCAGCTGCATTTCCATCCATGTCGACGTTGTGTGCTGGGTGTTGGTCAAGCAGTTGACAACCGGCTTGATCAGGATCTACACTGTGCGCACCCTACCTAGGCCGTAAACCCTGCACAAACATTCTGCTACTTATAATACTTAGGAGAAGGAATTCTCTTCCCGTTAACAAGGCTCATTGTCGACAAAACATATCTTAAGTTAGGGCTCTTTGTAAATCTTGAACTCTTTATTCGGTATTAGCCCTCATTGTGTACCTTCGGGGGCCTTATCCGTCAGATCTTGCATTATGGGATATATTTTTTGGTTATTACAGCAGGTTTCATGTACACACTACTATTTCTCCTCACGGTTGTGGAAGCTATACTTCTCCGATCGTGTCGAGATGGGCCTAGGCCTTTTTTTGATATGCCAACAATTCCTACTATCTTTGGCCTGCCCCTTTGAAGGTATCATTCTGCCCATATTGCTGATGATCCATCCAAACGGGCTACTGAACGAATACATGCTACTGCGTCTATTGAAGTTTAACCACCCAACTTCACATTCTCCAGGATTAGATATGCAATGAATACATTTTCTATTGACACCTCTATAATGAAACTCCAACATTGCCATACCATGCACGTACTAGAATAGCCTTCCCCGCTTCCTCGACCGATCCTCCTCGTCGTCAAACTCACAGGGTCTCTTCTTCAAACGAGCCACTTCATCTTCCAAAGCCTCAATCTCTCTCAAGGCATTAGCAATATCGTCCTTGGCTTGCTCCACCATGGAATTCAATTTATGCACAACATGCTCGAACAGAGCCCTCTGGTCCCTCTCATATGCAGCTTCCCTGTGTAGCTGGGCGTTCTCCGATGTAACCAGCTGCAGCCGCGCATTGACAGCGCTGTACTGTGTCTTGAGGCGGTTTACCTGCTGGCGCGAGTCGGTCCTGGTCTTCCGGAGGATACGCATTTGCTCGTTTACTCGGTGCAGGCTTTCACATAGATCCCCGTCCATGGTTTCATGGTCTGCTTCTATAGCCTGGTCATCCACAGATCCAGTGCCGGTGGGGAGCATCACGAATGATGGTGTCCGCGGGGGCGTGGGGCCAGACTGGAGATCAACGCTCTTGGAGTCCCAGGCAGAGCCCAGGCTGGCCTGGTAGGATCGCCAACCACTTGGGGTATTGCTCCGGCTTGGTCTTATAGAGTATGGTGGCGTTGGGAGGAAATAAATGCTTTGTTCGACTTCGTTCTCCGTCTCTCGGGGAGCACTTTCCGCCCATCCAGGGATGGACGACTGCTGCGCCTCAGTATAGGAGTGTGCAGTCGCCTCCGTCTTGACGAGGCTCTCATGGTGACTGGTCTTTTGCATTTTTGGCTTGGTGTGGCGCTTTGGGCGTGAAAGCTTTCTTCCATTGGGAGGGTTGTTGCCCACCGGTTCAGGGTCCCGTTCATCTTCCGCCAGGTATGCCAGGTCTGTTGGAAGACCAATGGTTGTCGGGCTGTAAGGCCTGATCCTGTGAGGGTAAGCAGAAACCCTCTGTGCTTGTTGTTTATTAGGGTTTGCGACGGTGGGCCCGTGGGGAATGAATAGTGGACTGAATGATCTCGGCCACGGTGAATCCATAGTATTGACGTTGCTGTATAACTCCAGGGAGGTATGGTGTCGATACAAGTACTCGAAACCGAGGGGAACGATGATAGAGGTTTGTGAGGGTTGCTTGGTAGACTATTTATCCTCCCACTCTACACTCGCTTTATGCCTTGTGTGGGAAATTGGCTTGCACAAGGCACGAAAGCATCGCTTTTCAGCATTTCCTAATTGCTTGACGTAAGTTTCATCTGTAAACAATTGCATTTAACAGCCAGATAAATCTGCATTTGTTTCCACAATCTCAATGAATATGAAATCCAGGGGCTGTTATCCTTGGTTTCAATGCCTTCAGCGGCAAGGCATGAACAATGAGTATCAAACATCGGGGTCCAAACTATGCCTTTGTCCTTCCTCTATTGAGCATACCCAGCTGATACTCGATTGTACCAAGACGTTCAATTGCTCTGTCTAGCCACAATATGCTAGAAGTCCACATCAAGCCGACAACATCATTGTTGTTATGTTTCTGAATGTTACAGTCCAGAGTCCTCTGCTACTCTATTTTGCATTATGTTGAAAAAAATGAGAATGTTTGGTATTCACGTGCTTTACAACATTACTACACTTTGCTATTGAAACGAATATTTGCTATGGATAAATTCACAGGATAAAAAGTATATTTGGGAGAGCGAGACATGTTAATGAAACAAAACCAACTAGCCAACAATATCCATCTGCCAGTCCTCCTCTACAACATTTTCTCGCCCAGCTGTGCCAGTCTGGCTGGAGGCTTCTTTAGGTAGACCTTTATAACCAGGCAGAGGACTCAACCCCTTCAACCACAGGGGAGTCACCGCACTGCGCCGGGATCCCCTGCGAGGATAAGGCTGGAAACGGCGTTTCAAGCAGACTCGTGGAGGCGCCTTCATTGGGACGGATTTCTTGGCTATAGAGCCGCCCCTGCGCTTGAGCGCTGCTATCTGAGCTGTCGTCAAGCCATTATCTAGCAGTTCCCCTTTGTCACTAGCATTGCCGTCGCATTGCACGATCGAGCCCTCGTCACTTGAACTGGGATTGGACGTGACGGCTTTGGTGGACTCATCGTCGTCTGACTGAACTTTGATAGTTATGCCGATATCCAGGTCGTCACCACTAGCAATAGTAACAGCTTCGGAGATTGGCCCATCGCGTTCAGGATTTGCAGTGGAGCAAGTCATTTTCTTTGGGGAAACGTTATAGATCATATCGACCTAGACAGGGCGCTGGCCAGTGCTGTCCAACGTGTTGGATAGTCTTCCTCTTTGCTGGTATTTGTAGACATCGGCCTGGAATTCCGTCTCATTGAACCCTATACACTTTGATTTCATCTTTGTGGCCATGAACAAAGTTGCGTCTTTGAAGTCACATTCGTCTTTACTCCTGGGTTTGCAGAACGTCCTTAACAATGCCTATGAATTGGATAGGGATTTGACATCAAATATAGCTACGACTATATTATCACTCAAATGAGCAGGGCCGTGAACTACGCGGCGTGTACCCTGAATAACAGCAGGTCCAGCTTCTCCAAAGGTCTCAACATCATGGGCTATACAAAGTGGATTAATGTAGTTACTATAGCCTAGTAAGGCTTGAAATCGCCATTCCTTCTTAATCTTACATTTGAAGATATGTTGCATCTCGGACAGTATTCACCAACTCCCGTTCCCCTAGGACATCCTCTTCCGACTCTTTCCTTATCAGGCGTGCCTCTCATTTATCGTCCAGCTCTTGAACCCTGCGGCGAACCCTCTCGAACTGCAATCACGAATCTTTATTACGAGCTTCCAGCACCCCAGTATGAGCCTTCACCAGGCGATCTCGTTCTCTTACAGACACCCCCCATTTTACCTTCCTCAACGTCGACAGCGCATCCTTGAGGACCGCGATTTCATTCTGCAACTCAGCATGGCGACATGCAACGTCAGTGCTAGCCCTGGTTTTCTCACGAATGATCGCGACAAGCTGCCGCCGCATCCCAGCCCGCCCCCAGGCCATGTCGCTGATCTTCTTCCGAAGCTTCCCGGTATCTGTGTACGATCCCATCTGTACTTTCATGAGCTGGTCCTGCAGATTGGCAATATACCTCGTGGCGCTGTTCAACTCGGCTGTTTTTTCTGCGATTCCTGCTGCTCTTCCACAAGCATGGCGCTCAGCCTCTCGATCTCCTCCTTTGCCTCTCTCAATTCCCCGCACGCTTGTGTGCTCTCCGTGTTCTTATCCGATATATTTGTCGATTTCTGCACGTTTTCATGTGTCCCGGGGACAGGCACTACAACTGCCGACTCTTCAACTGGTGTGGTAGTATCTCCACGTGGCCTCGCAATCGAGGTTAAACAGGCCTGGCAGTTGTGCGTGTCAGACATATTGTCGCCATTCAAACGGGAAATACCCCAAATATCACGCGAGGCAGGGGCACTTGTTTGGTTGTTGATTGAGGAGTCCGCTTGGTAGCAGGGATATTCGGTGCTCATGTCCTGGCCGATGTGTTTGAAGGATTCTAACAGTTGCGAAATGTCTGCGTCGAACAACTGGTCGGTCATGATTATCTACCGTGTGCTTAGGACTATGGTCGTTCAACGTTAGGCGTTGTCGGTATTAGCGTAAGTCCCTAAGGAGGCCCTAGTGTGATGATGATGAGATGCTGAATAGATCTTCCGATACGATAAAAGTTGCAGGCACTCGCGTGCTGCATTCATGAACCACTTTATTTGCCATCTTGAGCGTAATAAAGCTGCATGGTGCTTGTTACTGTGTTTCGGGTACTGGTATTCCTCCTCCAAATGTCCGTGTGTCACATCAAACATTGTCTGTCAAAGTCATATCAATACAAGGGCACGTCTCTCACCATTCTGCATTAAATGGAATAATGCTCTTACTGGTGACAGTGGCCAGTCTTGAAACCAACAATGCCTTTATGAATACGCGTCCAAAATCAATAACAAAGTCATATTATTACAGGTGAAACGCCTACTATACTATCGGCATCCGCCCCAAGTCAATAGTAAAGCCCCAATCTACATAGAATGCACCTTAGACTTGGCCGTGAGCCTCCTCAGCCTCTTCCCATAAACATAAAACGGAATGCAAAAAAGACACCAAAGCACAGCAAGGGACATGTTCAGCATAATCGGCTTCACAAAGCCATCCTTCTCAATCCAGTGCGTGATGAACTCACTGAACCCATAACCCCACAGATTCTTGTTCACAGTGATTGTCACGAAGATTGATCCTGCGGCTGGTTTGTAGCTGTCGACGGCGTATGTGCTGATGATTGCTGGAAGTGCAGCGACTTGGATTCCGGCGGCTGAGTACCCGATTATAACAATTGCCTGATTGGTTAGTATCTTTCATACAAGGTAAATATGCCAGGATATCTTACCCTCCAGTCCCACTTATATTGGTAACCAAACGCAACGACAAAGTTCCCGATTATACAGATGATGAGGTAGGGAATGACAGCTGGAAGCCTCATCTCTGGCTCACGGATACCGCCATTCTTGATCGTCGCTCTCATGGAGATCCAGTCTGATAACGGCCCGTTGGTGAGTAATCCAATAATCGCTCCTATCAGGATGGCAATATTGAAGAACCCAATTGTCTCGCTGGAGAAGTTGTACGGTGGCGCAGCGAACGCCTGGCTCTGCGTCAGGTTCAGGGTTAGGAAGACACTGGCGGACCATGAAACATTGAATGCTGCAAGCTCAACGATGGGGTAAATATGCAGTTTCCATGGAATCCAGAAGCTGGTGAGAAGTGTCTTGAACCCGTTACTTGGTGGCTGCCAGAGCTTGAATTGCTGCTTTGAGGGGGTCCCTTTCCCTACGTGTGACACGGGGGTCGAATTTTCGGTCTCGCCGGTGACATCCTCGTGGAATGAACTTTCCCCGGGCTTCTCGGGGTCGGACTTTGAATCTGGAATTTCCACTGACCCCTCCATCCCATCAATTGGGGGGGTACGAATCCACTTCGTCTCCGGGAAGCAAAAAACCACCAGCAACAGCGCGAGTCCCAGAAGACCGACGTTCAACCAGAAGAAGTTACGCCAGCCGACGCGCTGTGCCATTGGCCCAGCAATGATTGGCCCGACCATGAGGGACCCGAAGTAGAAGGTAAAATATAAAGTGTTGTATGCGCCTCTCTCGTGGAGGAAGAGGATATCGGCGATGATCTCTGGCTGGGACGTCTCGGCGGGACCAGCACCGAAACCGTTCAAGACGCAAGCGCCCATGTAACTCCCGTAGTCTTTGGCGGTAGCTCGCCAGATATTACTGACGACGCAGATCAGGGTGGAGAATATCAGGACAGGTCGTCGGCCGAAGGTGGTTTGGATTGGGATCCTAGGCAGTTAGCCACGAGAGGTAAATACCAGGACATTCAGAGGTAGATTACCAGAAGAAATTACTAAAACCAAGGACCAAGATACAGACTCCAGTGAACTTGACCACATCGGCAAGGCTGGCATCAAAGGCTTCCATCAGTTGGGGGAACATGGGAGCTAGGGCTAGCGGTCCGAAGCCCTGACTGAAGGTCACGAGGGTCACACTGGCCATGACGACCAGCTTCCTCATCTTGGACCAGTTCTAGGACTATGGTCAATATATAGACATTAAGTGCCAAATGGGAATCGTACGAGTGGATCATGGGGGTCGTTCGATGGCTGCGGCACTAGCACTCGGTCTGGATGAGAGGACGATTTCACGAAATGGTGCGCGCCAACATCAGTCATGATCTCTGTCCCAGGGACAATCTCGGTATGGAGCTCGTGCTCCAGTCTAGTTTGTCAGTTATTTGCGATGTGAAGGTCGTGGTCATGGGCACTGACTCGTTGCGTTCCTATACACGAGAATATGTCAATAGTGCACAATGCAGCCGATTTCGAGGCACTTACATTGTCATAATTCGAGGCCATCTTGCCGGTTAGCCACAGAGGTGGACGACAGATGCTGGATACTGCAAGTAGAGCGGGCCTTCTCAGAAGCTATGATCCAAGAAATCCACATGGCCGGCCCCCTTTTATAGAAGCAACCCCGGTAGCAGAATGCGGGGAGACGGGGACGGCATAAATCCGCTATGGAGCAAAGAGCAAGTCAAGCTCCGGTATTTCGTCTCGGATTCTGACTGGTGGCAATCCCCCAGATGCCCCAGTCCAAGCTGTCATTTCCCCGCATTGTGTCTCTTCATCTTTTCGTGCGCACGGCCCAGGGTCTCCTTCCGCGGCAGATGTCAGGGGTGCATGTCCCGATCTTGACTCAGGGTGTCAATTCCACCCTAGCACTTAACCATCAGTTAGCCCAGTACCGTGGATTTGTCGTGATGAAAAGTTTAATCGACCCAGGAATCCTCAAAGGACCACCTATCGGACCGTACCGTGCTCGCTTGAGGATGCCTTCTTGATGCGCCCCGGCAATGGGTCCATCTGCCAGATGCCGCACCGTTTCGCCACAGGCCAGCCCCCTGCCATTTCCGCCTCGAAGGCAGTTCCTGGTTCGTCGGGGTGTTAGTGCCTTCCGACCAGTCAGGATCTCGCTTAGCGCTCGTCCATTGCGAGTACATCCTCCGACTCTCTGGGTCATGATACGGTGACCATGTTCCAGATTTCTTAGGTCTTGCTTGCGTCTGAAAGATGGGGGTTATCCCGACGACCATTGCGTCGGAACTTTGTACATTACGACTTAACAGTCGTTCTGGATTAAGTTTTGCAATTCCTTTCTTCTAGGGGCCAGGCCACTTGGCCATTCTGCCACTTCCGCGGCGTATATTCAATCGATGACACTTACATTCTGACCTCTAAAATAGGCGTCAGTTCCTTGCATATTCCCGAGGCAGCAAATGCGTCTGGGCCTTTATCTAACAGTTCCTCGACACATCGCCAGTCTCGTGGAAACCACGTTGTCCCAGGTTCATAAGCACAGTACTGGATGACATAATAGTATGCAAAGCAAGCAATAAATCGGATACTCATATTTCCATTGTCTTGGTGCCGTATCAGACGTCGAATACACATAAATATTTCGTGGCTTCCAGGCCTCCGTTCAATGGAATAAATATATGCACCCGCCAGTCGGTAGGCCTACGTCCGCATCTAGATCGATGAAGGACAGTGCCAGATGGGCTGTGGGTCAAAGGGCTAGACCTCCACGTCCATCCACGTCCAGGCCCAAGGGGGTTCAGGGCAACCTCTCTCTGGTTGTGGGTCGGTCCCAGAGAGGAAAGTCAGTGCCTTCACGCCCAGAAAACTCAGGATGTGGCCATTTTCGCTCTAGAACGTGGTCAGGGTCTATTGCCCTTTGGTCTACATAATACATAATCTGTGTCACAATTAAAGGGCCATTTGCTATCTTTGTTAGGGACAATCGAGTTCTTCACAAACCATCTTTCATATCGCGACAAACATGGCCAAAGACTACTATCACAAGTTTCCTAAAGGCCCTTTATATCCTGTGAAGGAACACCTCTTGGAAAGAACATACATAATTCTCTCTATGCCCAACTCGATACATTGTCAATTCTCATCACTTACTAAAGCAACGACACGTCTTCTACCACAGCGCTATCACCACCAGATACGCGCTTCAATATTTACACATATATATATTATTTCAACACGGTTAAGGACCATGAAGGCTACGACCTCCCGTACAGAGGGGAAGGCCGCCTCGTACTACTACACCACAGACACACTGTTTAGCCAGGAACTCACCCCCGAGCCTTCAGACGACGACGACGTCGTCTACCGAGGCCGAAAGGGCCTGAGACACAATGATGCGACTATTCATACCTCTAAGACGAACTCAGACGCAACACCAGACGACTGGTTTGTTCCTGGTGCGGAAGATCCAGTTTTCAGCATCAATGAAGTCAAGACTGAGTCAAAGGATGATGACCCCCTCGCCTTCTTGTCCGAGTATCCCGAGGACGACGACTTCTTCTTCGGTCCGCCTTTAGACCTCATCACGCGAGCCAGGGCGATCGAAGATGCCTATAACCACAGACTGTTTGAGCCGCCGTTGGATGCCCCACTACAGGCTACTACCGCACGGCTTGGCCAGACACACAGAGCTGAAGACAAAGAGAATACAGACTCAAAGGTCATTGATTTCGCCAGCCGACATGAAAAGGCGCAAACTCCGCTCAATAACACCATCTTTGCATGGTTGAACCAGACGGAAATCCCTACTGCTACCAGTACTGCCAGGCCAGTCTCCCAGGTGAAGCTGATCTCCAAGAAGGCGAGAACCAAGAAGCCAGACACAAAGGCCCAACGACAAACAGACAACAGAGGATCGGAGCCACCAACTTATCAAGTCAAAGCAGAAATGCGCCGCCAGAAGAACCGCAGCAAACAGCTGAAGACAAAGACTCCAGCCCCGAATAGACCTCTCCCACCCCTACCTGTGTCTGGGATCTCCAAGTCAGCTACCTCAACATCTACGGACACAGAGTCAACTACCAAGCCACAAACGGTGATAAAGGAGGAGCCACGGAGCGCTGTCACACCTACGGATCCATTCGCCTTTCCTAGGTGCAAGGAAATACCTTCCAAGGGCGAGACCATCGTGAATTCGGCCGCCGACCCACGCCGTCAGCCCAGGCCTCTATCTCCAGCATCATCTGGCAGAATATCAGCTGCCACTGTTATAACCTGCGACGTAGATCAAGTCATGACAGACGACGCTCCTTGTGTACCTCCCACCCCAACAAAGAGTGTTATCAGCGAGTACACCGGTCCAATTTACGAAGGCCGCGGTCCATTCTGGACCCCACAGGACAGAGACCACAAGACTCATCTTACTACCCCTGCCAAACATCATCCAGCAAAGTCTCTTACTCGCGACGAAGCTCTTGAGGAGCTCGACCGCGCAAACAAACGCATCTGGGAGCTGGAAATCGATGCCTCGCGCAGTGCATGGAAGCTTGGGTTCGCGAATGACCAGCTGAGGGACTTGGATGAGGCCTTGAATAGGATTGATCGGCTGGAGAATACCATTCGACGGTTCCAGGCTGAGAAGGCTTGTGCGATGGATCACCTTGATCTTGCGGGCCAGGAGATGCGCACGTTGAAGGAGAGGAGGGAGTGGGATGCGTGGCAGCTTGAGTCTGCGCAGCAACGGATCAGAGAGCTTGAGGCGGGGACAAGGACATCTGCTCATCTGAGGAAACGCAAGTGGGAGTCGCCGTCTTTGTCGCAGAGTAAAAGGGCAAAGGCCAATGATGAGGATTATCTGCGCAGGAACGAGAGGTGGCAGGGGAGGAAGAACAAGTTTTGGGCGGAGATGGTGCGGTAATACTGTTGTTAATCCGTTGGTCTTTTCTTTTGTTCTATATATTGAATGACACCAGCTTCAAATATACCCAAATCGACTTTTCGCAACGATGTAGATGTATTGTATAATATGCAGATGATATTATATGCATTTGTATCGGTTAGTGGAAGTACCGCCTTAAGAGAGTAATTGTCCAAAACAACAGGTATATGACCAGATGAATCCTTCATTGGTCACCCATCAATCCTCATCCTCATCCGGATCATACAGATCCAAATCCAGTGCAGCCTTGGGCTTCGGCGCCGGAGCCACCGACACCCCAGTGGCGGCTGCAGAACCAGCATGCGCAGCGGCCATCGCCGCCTCATTCACGCGCTTCGTCTCTTCCCCAACCGGTGCAGGCGCGACAGCATCCGCAACTCCCTCGCCCTCGGCCTCCCGAATTAACCTCTCCACCTCATTGTCTGTATCAAATCCAGGTCTCCCCTCCGCCGCCGCAAGCTGTATCTGCCCCATAAGCCCCATCCGTATCCGGTCTTCCATCGGATAAGGAAGCATGTACACCTGCCGCGTCATATTCGCCGACTCGTCCAGCCACGACGTAGCGTCCTTCGTAACGGCAGCAACAGGCTCTGCGTCTGAACTCCCATCCTGAGCCCCGTTTGCAGTTATTCCGCCCATCTCTGTATCCTGGCTCGTTATCGCGTGACCCTTCTTCGTCATTCCCGCCGCTGCATCGGCTGCCGCCTCGTTATTATATTTGCTTATCCGCCGCGCAAAGTCCAGAAGAAGCTTATAGTCGATCTCGTTGCGCTTGTGCGAAACGGGCTCCGGTTTGTCCTCTCCATCCATATCCTCGTCGGAGTCGGAGTCGTCGGAGTCACTATCTGACCCGTCATCGCCGCATACTTCCCTAATGTCTTTCTCGTAGCGCACGACCAGCCGGACGATATCCTTGACTCGCTCTTCTAGACTCTGTGCTTCTGCGCGTAGCTGCAGGATGCGCGCGTAGTTGGCCTGGTGCTGTTTTAGAGTATCGATTGTGGATGTGAGGGTGTCGTCGGCGGCGAGGAGGTTCACTGCTGCGGCTGGTGCCCCTGAAGCCGTTGGTGATGTTGTGAGTGTTGTGACGAGGGAATTCAATCTGCTTTCGAATGTTGAGAGCGCGGATTGGACTTCGGCGTTCATTTTGGTGGGCGTGCAGGTGACGGCCAAGGCACAAGGGATTGGGATTCAGCTCCCTTGCGAGTTTTTGCTTCAATTAGAGTAATATTGCTAAGACGAGGCCGGGGGATAAGGGCTGGAATAAGAGGCTGGAGAGGGAGCGACCGTCAATTCGTCAAATGGTGTTTCTGTTGTCTTGAGCTGCTTGGTCTTGCAGCTCCGGTCGCATTTGAAGCTGTTGCACGTGACAGAGCTGTCATGTCACCTGATCGGCTGTCGGCTGTGGACACCTGAGGCAGCACTCCCCGCATCTACTGAAGATCGGCCCCTCACGGCTTTCATTTTGGTAATCAAACATTGAATGCACTGCACCAGTGTACCAGTGCACATAGCAGATTATATCCAATAACAGCCGGCGTACGTCAATCGGAAGTCCGAACCAATTTGGAGACTCCGAGATCCGCCCCCGCCCTCCGCCAGGAACATATCCGCCCATATAGTCCGCTTCTCTCCCTCGAATTGTTGCATTGGGCGCATCGAACAACAGATCGCCATGTCTGATTCTACACCTCTTCCCTCGGCTCCCGCCGTGGCAGTGTCTCCCGGCATTATCCTGCAGCCTCCTCTCTCACGGTGCGGTCGTGGGCCTGGTTTAGTCCTGGTTAGAGCCGCCAGCCATGCAGAATCGCAGGCCAATAACCATAGCCTGGACCCTGAACCGGTGCAGAAGTGGGCGGAAGAGAGCTTTGCAATTGCTCAAATAACTTTCGATTCGGAGTCAAGTGGCAGCCCTTCTTCAGTATTCGATCTCCTCCGTGATGCCGTGCAGGCATTGACTTCTCTGACGGAATGTGATAAGAAGGATAGTTTTGGGTTATTAGGTCTGTCCCGTCCCAATTACTCTTCTGAGATCCCCGTTAATAGATGCAGTATACGGCTCCCAAGCCGACTACGCGCCGGGATTCGGAGATCTTCTTTACGGTGCAGCAGTATCTGAACCGGGCAAGTTCGCTGCCGGGGTATTCTTCGATACTTGGGACGTCGTAGTGACCCCAGCTTTGCTGCATCTAGATGGATCGAAACCAAACAAACAAGATTCAGAGACTTTGAAAGTTCATTCTTACCCCGAGGTCTCCTCCTCCGGCTTCATCATCCCCGGCCATGCGGACTTCAACATGTCCTCCGGCGGCGTCGCTCACACGCGCTCCTTGACATTCATCAAGAAGCACTTGAACGGCCCATACTTTGATCTCGAGAAGATCTGGGAGGAGCACACCTACTTTGAGTTTGCCGATCGCTCGGTCGAGAAGACGATGGCGACTATGGTGCAGGAGCCATACGTCAACCACGTTCCTACTGTAAGTCAACGAAGTTAATTCGCCGTTAAAAGCAGGAATATTAATAGTCCTAGTTGACCGGCGGCATTGGACGAGAGCGATTGAGCAAGTTCTACTTGAACCACTTCATCTTCAACAACCCTGACGATACGGCCCTGGAACTCATCAGCCGAACCGTGGGAGTTGATCGCGTGGTAGACGAATTCATCTTCTGTTTCACGCATGACAAGGTCCTCGACTGGTTGTAAGTATCTAATAATCTCACCGCTATGCCGGTATACTCATAAAAATGGTAGAATTCCCGGCATCCCTCCAACCGGCAAATCTCTGCGAATCCCCTTCACGTCGGTGGTAAATATCCGCGGCGACCGCCTATATCACGAACACATTGCGTGGGACCAGGCGACGGTCCTGATTCAACTAGGACTTCTACCGGAGTATCTCCCATTTCCATACCCCTTGGCCGACGGCCGACTACCGGGGCCTGGGAAGCGGTTTGAGTACCGGGTGCCGGCGGCTGGTGCAGATACGGCCAATAAGCTTCAAAACGAACACATGGTGGAATCTAATGGGATGATAGCGTTTGAAGTTCGGGAAGTGGATGACAAATAAGGTGGAAGTTCATTATAGATCTTTGTATATAGTGGTGGAGGTTGGCCCGAGGAATATATATAACCACATTCATCCACAACACTCACTTAAAGTAGACCAATCCGACTCGAACAACTTGGGCGATTTAATCAAACGTGATACTTTATTACGACACTCAGACTGATTCGGGATATTGAAATGCGTGAAAACGTCAGAGAAGCGACCACTGCCGTAAGTCACACTCGACAAGTTCAGCTTCAGGGCACCGAACATGTCTCGAAGTCTCAAAAACAGAGATGTAGAAACAGTGCCTGCGATAACAGCCTTAAACGATTATTTATTCCAACCCTGAGAGGTCTTTTTGGAATGTTTCAACCTTGTGAGTTGTCATTTGAGGGATATATCGCCGCCATTGAGAGATCTGGACGCGATTAACCTAGTTGAGCTACAAGGGTTATGATACAGGAGGACCCACCGTCTAGCTGGAAGTGGGAGGTCGAACCGCCTTTACAAACAGCCACAAGGTAGCAATTTTTTGCTCTTTAGTTTTCACCATGCACGTTCCATTCCTGCAGACTGAGCTGAAGCTGAATGTCTCAGTCTCGAGCTGGTGATGCGCTCGGAATCCTCGGGTTCCGACGAGCCTACCAGGTCGAGTATGGCAATATACGTATACAGTGGACCGACAGGGTAAGCCAGTAGCCAAATTGCCCAATCTACGGTACAATCCCATGTATTCACCGGAAGACGTCAAGCCTTAATAACTCAAACTCAAATGTGCTGTCCGCATCGGGGCCAAAAGCCCGAGTGGGGACAGAATTCCAGAACAGTCAGATTCTCAAGCCATTGGATAGACATATATATCTCATCGAAGGATTGGAAATATACGAACAGCACTGCCGAGAGATAATGAGTGCGGCGGTGCTGCGATCCACATCAGGATCGGTGGTGCGAGTCATGGATGGCAGAGCTTAACAGGCTCGAGGCCAGCGGACATGAAACAGGGTAACGGTGGCCAGCTGGATACTGGAGGGTTCGGTTGGGAAAAGCCGAGAAACTAAATTGGCGATCAGTATTAAGTCGACTGTTGGTGTTGGTTGGAGGAGTTTGGTGTAACTCATGGTCCAACACTTGAAGCTATGCCGAACCCTTATTGCCCGGAGTACCGCGTGGGGGCTGCAGGGCGTAATGACAGAACGAGCCAGAGTTTGTTTTGCCCAGCAGATGAGGCCGGGGTATTAGTATTGCTGTTCGTGAGGTTTACAACAGTAACATTCTACAATGTTCATGATACGCCGCTGCAGTTGGAGAATCCCTGCACATTTATGTACGGATAATATTGGCTGCCAATACCAAGGTAGTTAGTTATTGCACCCCTCTTACCCCGCTCTGTAGACCTGATATCTGCGAGAGAAGGACTGAGTTGTCCTTCTTCAACTCATCAACAAGCAAAATGACCCAGGCTCAGGCTCAGGCTCAGGCTCAGCGCACCGCCATCGTAACCGGCTCAGCACGGGGCATGTAAGTCACGGCAAAACAGACAAGAAAAGCGTAGATGAGATCTTCCTACTAACTAGTTATCAGTGGGAAAGCTATTGCACTCCGGCTTGTTCAAGACGGCTATTCGGTGTGCATAAATGACATCCCCAGCAGCCAGGATGCGATCGACGCGACAGTGGATGAACTCAGCACTGCCATCCGTCAACCAGCGCAGGATGAAATCGCACCATCTCGCGTGATTGGACTTGCTGCCGATGTCACCTCCTCCACCCAAGTCGAGAGGCTCGTAAAAGAAACAGTGGAGAAACTGGGCCCCCTAACGCTCATGGTGGCCAATGCCGGGATCGCGCAGGTGAAGCCGCTGCTGGCCGTGACGGAGGAGGACATTGACAGCGTCATGTCGGTGAACGTCAAGGGCGTGTTTAATTGCTATACCCTGGCAGCCCGCCAGATGATTGCGCAGGGTGACCCGACTGAAGCTGCTGGGGTGGGCACGTACAAGATCCTGGGGGCGGCGTCGATCGTGTCGCACAAACCTTTCCCAACGCTGGGCGTTTACTCGGCCAGTAAGTGGGCGGTGCGAGGCCTGACCCAAGCGATGGCGATGGAGATGGCGCCGCATAAAATCACGGTGAATGCGTATGCTCCTGGTATTGTGGACACGGCGATGTGGGAGCAGATTGACGACGGACTGGGGGCGCTTGAGGGCCGCGGAAAGGGGGAGAGCCTCAAACTGTACTCGGACCGTTTCATCGCGCTGGGGCGGACGAGCAGGCCAGAGGACGTGGCGGGTCTGGTTGGGTTCCTGTCTGGACCAGACTCGGACTATGTGACGGGCCAGACGATGGTGGTGGACGGGGGGGTCATCTTCACGTAGCAGACCGTAGTTGTACAAGGGAACAGGCAGACGAGTTACCAAACCCGGAACCGGGCACTGATAGCGAATTGAATCATTGAATATTTAATGAGAATGCGCGATAAACTACTGCTAAGCTTTAGGTGCCCATTCCATGCTCCGCTCATCTCCGGCCGGCCTGCACTGTCGGAGCCGGTTCCAAGGACGCCGCAGCAGGCCCACTGCTGATACCTGGCCAGTAATGCCAACGAGCACTCGGAATCTGAAACAATCAGAAGCAGTCGGCCGAACCAAGCAGGTCAAGCCCTCTGTGGACGCGCCAGCCCGTTGATCGCTGGCAATACGAGCGTTTACTGGACGTGGCGACAGGCAGCCATAAAAGAGTAATCATTGGCATATCTTTCTCCCATTGAAGCTTAGCACCGCCCTAGCGTCGAGTCAGAGTGCAGGCTAGTTTCACGGCCAGGGTCTGGTGGAGCTGGGACGAGGTATGACCGCCCGAGGCGCAGCAGTGCTGTCGTGATTTATATGGACTCTCCCTCCACTGCCTGCTTCTTACCTGAACGCACATTAAACCACTTTTCACTGCCAAAATGCGACCACTTCAAATACTGCACCCCCTGCTTGTCGTGGCTCTGGGCAGCCTCGCTGTCTGTGAAAACATCGACTCCCTTGCTTCACCACCTGCTTTGCCGCCAGCCTCCAAGCCCTACACCCTCAACCTCTCCTGCGCCCAGTGTGCCTTTACATACGGCGACTGCGTCAACAGCGTCCAGCTGCCCTCATTCCTGGTATGCCACCTCTCCATATACTCTAGACCATCCCTAACCAACCAGACCATCACATTCTCTACACAAAATGACACCCTGCTCGCCAACGATAAAATCATCTTCCCCACCCCATTTCCCATGGAATTCAACGCCAAACGCACCACCGACAGCAACATCGAAGACAGCGTGCCCGTCGCATACGCCCTCGACGCACAACCCCTTCCCCACCAGCCCGACGCGGAACTCAACGACCTCTACCGCCTCAAACTCACCTTCGTCGACCTGCAGGGCCGCACGGCAACAGAAAGCCCCGTCTCGCTAGGACTCGTCCGCGACGCAGACGGGAATCTCAAAATCATCTCGGTTGAGGAAGGCCGGCCGCATCGCCGGTTCCACCACCATCACCACCACGGCGAGAACAGCGGCGGCGGCAGCTGGTGGCACCTGAAGACGTGGAAGGCGGCGTACCTGCGCTACCTGCATAGGATGACGCATTCGAGACACTGCAGGGACGGCTCGGTGCGCGTAGGGCCTGCCAAGGACGGGGTCGAATCGCGCTGTCATCGCCACCAGCGGGTCTCGGACTGGGCGGGCGATAGACACTACATGAGACATCTGCGACCGGTTCTCCTCCCGGCTCTGATGGGTATGGTTGCCGGCATTATTGCCTGCATTGCGGGGTTTATCTTAGGAAAGGTCATGGTTGCGACGTTCTACTGCTTTCGGGGGCGCAGGGCTGCGGGTGCTGGACGTCGATGCCCTGATATTTGCATTGAGGTGGATGAGGCTGTTCCTTCGGAGAAGGAGAGGTTGATGGAGGTTTACGGGGTGGACGAGGATCAGGAAGATTGACTTGTTCTCATTCTTCATCTTTTCATTCTTCCGTGTTTATTTTCTTTGTTATATGCAGCGTCATCATACATAAACGATTAGAATAGGGAATTGACGATGTGATACAAGCATTACCAACCATTGCAGTCTGTATATTCTGAGACTGATCATCGTGAAGACCTGACGACAGTCCACGTCAGCTTAGTTCTTGGAGCGCATATCTCCGCGGACCCAGCATTCTTTTGCGTTGACCCACTGCAGATCGTCGTATCTCAAACATTCGATGGCTGCCTGGAATGCAGGACGGAACCAAGTCGAAGACATCTGTTTAATGATTGGCTTGGATGACATTTGATGGTTGTATTCGTGATGATAATGAGTAATGTAGTCTATAGAACAGACTTGATCTGGATATGTCTCCTCTCAACATCAACTCCAGCCAGTTTCTTCCCATCAGCATCATACACCGGCTCAGCCACAACGCTCGCCCGAATCCTCTTCCCAAAGTACCCAATCTCGACCCCTGCCCCCTCCGCCAGGGACGCTGGAAGCCACGCATACACCACCGGCTTCCTGATGCTATATCCAAACGCTGCGGTGGTGACATACCCCACAGCCTTCCCTCCACTATAAACAGGCTCCTTGCCCATGACCATCGACCGCCCATCATCAACAGTCAAACATCTCAGCCGTCGACTGAGCGGTTCTCCCTGCCTCCGATACAGCGCAGCCCTACCCACAAACTCGCCCTTCTTGCCGCCCTCAACTGCAAACGCCAGCCCAGCCTCGTACGGGTCATGCTCCGTCGTCAAATCGCTTCCATAAGTACGATATCCCTTCTCAATCCGCAGTGCATTAAATGCAGCCCGACCACCCGCAACAAGACCGTGGATTTTCCCTGCCGTCCACAATGCGTCCCAGAGGCGGCGCCCATGCTCGGCTGTCGTTTGGATCTCCCATCCGAATTCCCCGACGTACGACTTGCGGAATACTAGGGCGGGCACACTGGCTATCGTGACGGGCTTTGCGTGCATGTATGCTAGAGATTCGGGACACAGGTCTACCGTCCCTGGTAGGTTCTGGATTACATCTAGGGCGCGAGGACCCCATAGCCCGATGGCGCAGGTGCTGCCTGTGATTTCATATACCTGCACCCAGATATTCGGTGATTTGGCCGACTGGGAGCGTGCTTCCCGGCGGAGATACGCGAGGTCATTAGCAGAGTTCGCCCCGATCTGGTATGTGGTTGCATTTAATCTCGTCACGAAGATGTCGCTGCGAATGCCCGCGTTGTCGTTAAGAAGGAGGGTGTATACGATTTTGCCTGGCTTGGTGTTGACGTTGCTGGTTGTGAGGTGTTGCAGGAGGGACTCAGCCCCCGGTCCTGATACGATGAAGCGGTGGAATGAGGACATGTCGTACATTGCGACTGCATTGCGAGTCTTCCATGCCTCTGCCGCTGAAATAGGGGAGTAGAATCGACTAGACCAGGGGTCTCGATCGACCGGGCGCCAGTGCGCAGGCAGAGATCGGACCAGGTCCCTATTGGCCTCGTACCAGAAGGGCCGCTCGAAGCCGCCGATTTCCAGGAACACCGCGCCGAGCTGGACCTGCTGCTCGTAGAATGGACTCGTGCGGAGGTTCCGGGGGGACTCTTTCGGTTGCAGTGGGTGTAGGATATCGTAGATCTCGACGAAGTTCTGCTGCGATGTCTCCGAGACGTAGTCCCTGTTCAGCTGCACTTCTTCGAATCGAGAAAGTTCGCACTCTGCCACGTCGATGCTGGCCCAGCCGCGTGTGAGGATCTCTGCTACTGCCTTTGCGACGCCCGCTGAGTGCGTCACCCAGACTGCCTCGGCGACGTAGAATCCATCGAGGTTGGGTGCTTGCCCGATCAATGGGCCTCCATCTGGGGTGAAGGAGAAGATGCCATTGAACCCATCGTCAAGTTCAGTTCCTTGCAATGCAGGGAGTAATTTCTTCGACTCTTCCCAGGCTGGCGCGAAGTCCTCGGCCGTAAACTCCAGCCGCGAGGGCATGTTCTTCTCATCGACATGCGCAGCGGTAGGCCCTAACTCCCCCGCGACAACAGGCATGGGCCGGTGGCCATAATACCCAATTCCATACCTATCCCCATGCTCACGGTAGTATAGATCCTGGTCCTGATGCCGCAAGATCGGCAGTGTCGCATTCAACCCGTTCATCTTCGAATTAACATCGCGGTTCGCCAGAGCCTCTACAGGCCCTGTCTTCGCGTACTGGTGTGCCAACGGGAGCAGTGGGATCGATACACCAGCCATAGCACCGACCTCGACGCCCCAGAACCCAGCGCAGGAGATGACAATATCTGCAGGGATGGTCGTACTCCCAGTTCGCACACCCGTAACTCTCCCCCCATCCTGCTCTATCCCCGTCACAGCCGTATGAGCCAGATACCGCACGCCCTTCGCACTCGTCGTCTGAATCAGAATCTGCGTCGCGCGCGCCGCCAGCGCCAATCCATCACTGGGTATATGTAGCCCGCCCAATACCACATCTGGATTCAAATGGGGATACATATCCAAACACTCCTTTGCCGAAACAAGCCTAGACTCAAGCCCCCAAGCCGTCGCATACCCATGCCTCCTCTTCAACTCCTGCACGCGCTCCGGCGTCGTTGCAACCTCCAACCCTCCCAGCTGGTTAAAGCACCCCTCCCCGTCCTTTTCGAGCGAGAGGAGCTTCTGCACTGTGTACTGCGCGAACCGCGTCATTGCTTTTGACGGGCTCGTTTGGAATACGAGGCCTGGCGCGTGCGATGTTGAGCCACCCGGCATGGACAGCGGGCCTTGCTCAATTACTGTGATGTTCTGGGGGTTCCATCCTTGGGAGAGGAGTTCGTCGGCGATGTTTGTGCCGACTATTCCGGCGCCGATTATCACGACGCTTTGGGAGGGTGGCATGTTGTATGGATGTGTGTGTATGAGCTTTGTCTTAATAAGAAGAGAGCGGAGAAAGAAGAGAGCAACTCGCGTTTACTAGTACCTATAAACCATCCATCCATCCATTCAGCAGAAGAATCCCGCCGGAAAAGAAACTATTAACTCATTGCCCCTCCATCCCCTTCCCCCCTCGACAGTATACCCCTCCCTCCTCGGACCCGATACCGTGGCTAGAACGCAGCGCCAGAATGGCCAGGAATAGCTATGGCCATGCCAATGACGTCTCCAACGGGCGCCGTTCCCGAACCGAACTCTCACCAGTGAAGTAAGGTAAGGGAATGCCAGAGCCTAACTTCGAGAAGGACAGCGAAGGAATTAACTAGCAGAGGCGATAAGACGGCTCAGCACGGCTGCGAACCGTGTCCGAACCGATCCCCCGCACGAGACCCTGGAACTTATCTGGTCTGGCTCGTCTGACTGGGGTTGTTGGAGCTTAAGCTCTGCTGTTGGTCCTTGCCTGTTTGGGGCATCAGGTCCTGGTTTCCTGTTTTGTTGCTAAGAATATCCAGATTGTTCCTTTTTGAGATGCTGGTGTTGATAACGTCAGGCGTGGGTGGTTCGTTGCCGTAGGTAGTGGGGATCTCCACACTGGACTGGGAAAAAGGTAATCACTCGATTATATTTGTATGCAGTTAATATTCACCATTTTAAACTCAATCAGGATAATGGTGATTGGACTCGGGTGCATTCCGGGCGAATGTAAAGGTAAGCTAGCTATCTGGGTGAAGGATCGGGTTCTATATATAGAGGTATACATTACATGCATAAGTGAATACGGCTTGTGCTGGTTATCTTCGGCAGATCCATGCAGATTAGAAATGCGAACTTTCATATTGATTGAAGGTTTTATTCACAGCCGCGATAAGAAGAGGGCAGTGTCAATAACACGCACTCCGTGGAAGGAAGATCGAAACAAAAAGATAGGCAAGAAGTGTGGTGTGGGACTTGTATGCACTCCAACGGAGCTGAGTCCACTATCGCCATGCCTAGGGCGCTTACAGACTCACCGGGGCGTAGAATGGATACATGGATACAGACTAGTAGTCGTAGAGGTTGCCGTACCTGGACATCGCGTTTCATGAATTCACGGCAGTTGCCAGTTGAAAAGATAACAGTGGTAGTCTCTTCCGAGATCCCAGTGGGGTATAGACGCAACTGCCGTTCACGGACTGACCGTGAAGCCCTAGATATCGTCAACATCATTCTATGCTGTTTATACAGGGCCGCAGTGCATGGGGTGGAGTGGAGTGGACTCGGAGGGGAGGACACGAGACGCAATGGAGTGGTCTGCTACAGCTAGCTACCTAGGGCCGGTCGTTCTGCCGTCGGACGATCCGGTGCTTGGATTTGCATGGTATGGGCCGAGTGGGCGCTTGGAATAGTCCGGTTCATACGGCGAGTCTGGTGATGGCGCTTGGAAGGGCAGTCCCGGCAGTTCCCTTGTCTTCGGGGGCTGTTCGGGGAACGTCGCAATGGCTGGGTCGGCGCTTGCGGTCAGTTGAGTTCCAGGCAGAGGATGTCGCTGGCATATATGCAGGTATCGCGGTGGTGACTGGATCGAGTGAGGCATGCGAGCACCAGCTATCTAGCTAGGACAATCGAAAGATTTCTTTTCTTTTCTCAGCAAGCAGCGCAAGCACGAGAAGCGAGAATAACATCTGCTATGGCCATAGTCAAAATCGTAAAGCTCTTGTAAGTAAGCTCCAGGTACGG
This sequence comes from Aspergillus sydowii CBS 593.65, assembly GCF_001890705.1. Classification (NCBI taxonomy): domain Eukaryota; kingdom Fungi; phylum Ascomycota; class Eurotiomycetes; order Eurotiales; family Aspergillaceae; genus Aspergillus; species Aspergillus sydowii. The sequence continues at coordinate 956,549 of NW_024467868.1, forward strand.
TAAGGATGAATCAGATCAGATCTCAGATATTCTTATAAATTCCCAAGATTCCACCACGCCGAGCCCTCTATTTCTCCTGGAGGCATCGGCGCCCCCGAGCCATTGCCGTTGCTGCCGTGGTACTCCACGTCGTCCATGTTCCCAAAGTTGGCCGAGTCTGCCCACAGCCAGGGCGTGTTGAGCATGAGGCTGTCGACGGGCGCGACGAGGGGATCCCGCAGTGAGGTGGTGCGCAGGGACTCTGCTGTCGCTGCTGTCGGGCTCCGGTATAGAGGCATTGGCACGGCCTGTCCGCCATCCGTTGTATTCACGCTGACCTCTGGTGAGGCTGTGACGATTATATCTAGAGTAGAGATTTCATTAGGGCCCGGGGCCATGGAGGTCGGTGCCAGGGACTGGTGAAGCAGCCCTTCGCTTCCTGAGGAGTTGTCAGCGACGTTGAATTGGAGGATATCCCACATTAGGGGAATGTTGAGGTGGATTTTGGATGGGACCCAGTCGTCCAGGTCGAGGATGTCTGAGCCAGAGGCGATGCGTGTCAGTTCGTCCAGTTTCCGGCTCTATATAGATGGTCAGCTCAGCTCGATTCTGATAACGCCATGGAACAGCATACCAAGACTTCGCAGGCGCGCGAGAACGGGACAAAGGTTCGGAGAAAGTCATTGCACTTTGCAAAGTCGGCCCGCGACTTGAATTTCAGCCGGGGGTCATCGGCGCAGCAAAAGTATAGCTGCACGGTGGCTGCGATGGTCGCGACATGGGCGAAGAACGGATCTGCCAGCCGGACATTTTTCTCGGCCACCATGTCGATAAGGCGCACAATCCAGGTGGCGTGCAAGAGGACGACCTCTGACGACCGCCGCCAGAATGTGTTTGGGATTGCGAGCTTGGGGTTGTGTTGAGAGGCCATGATGTAGAGGAAGGGGTGATTCAGCACAGTTAAAATTGCATGGTATGTGAACTGCAGTTTGAGCCAAGGCACCCAGTATGCCCGGTTCATGGCAATCTCTTCTGCCGTGCGTCGGTAGAACTGGACAGCATCATATCGATGGCATAAAGGGGTGTTGTTCTCGATTTCAGTCAGATCTGATAGTACAACCGAGTACATCGACTCGTGTCTCCACGGCTCTGTCAGTCGATTGTTCGCACAGTGCGATACGTATACTCGGACGTTACTCCAGATCCAGCCAAAGTGAATGGACATGCTCCAGACACCTGTATCCTCTGGGGTCGAGCATCCAACGCCGTCTCGGGGCTCTGGAGGGGGCTTCGGGGTGTTGTCCCTCTCGTGCTCTGCAGGGTTGCACCTAGAAAGATAGGGAGGTCTCCAGGTGGCGGTCGGGATGTTAAGAAGACCCGTCTGACGGCCGTATGACTGTTCCAGTAGTTGAAGACTCCAGAATAGACGTTTCTTGCGTTCTGCCTGCCGGTCCTCTCTCGAGTATGCTGCCTCGGTGTCTAACATGGCCGCCCGACAGAGCTGCGACCCAAGGCCGAGATAGAACCGTCCCAGTTGCAACTGGCCGTCTATGAACGCAGAGTAGGCCAGCAAACAGATACTCTCAATGGTCACCAGCTCAACGGTGCCGTTGGCAATCCGCAGCATAATCAGACTCTTCGCACTGTCTGCATAGCGGTCTCCCGACTCCCGTAAGAAGCGCGAGGTCAATGCAAAGATACTGCAGACCAGCTCCTCGGGGTGAGTCTCGAGGTTTCCCAGTTCCTTTATGTTCAAGCACCAGACCGGCTGGCGATGACAGAATTCCAGGTACAGGTCGACGGCCCTGGCGACAGCGAGCGACGAGGCCGGCGGGCTGGAGTCGTCGAGCCCGAATATGGACGGGAAGGCATTGTCCTGGTTGTAGTTGATGTCTCCGTGCGAAGTCTGGGTGGAAAACTCGGTCGCGTCGTCGAGCTGGACCTGTTCCTGCTGGGGTTGTCCGGATCTGCGAAGTCAGTACGTCTCGAACTGTATAGCCAGAGTTAGGATATGTACCCAGCGCCTCGCAGTATGCGATTCACTTTCTCTTCCAGCTCCGCTAGACGGTCGCTCTGTGAAGGAAGTTAGCTCTTTGCCTTATCTTTGCCTTGTAAGACCAGGAAGCATACGTTTGGCCCGCTTGTAGAGCCCCCGGCAGCAGCATACGAGCACTGCTGATTGAGGCGCACACAGCACGAGCACGCCGGCTTCTCTCCCGGACACCGGGTCTTCTTCCTCCTGTAGACTGTCAGTTTGCAACAAGGTAAATGCGGCGGAAGCGACCGACCGGCAGTTGATACAAGCATGGTTTGAGCGCAGGCGGCGACGAGTGCCAGCGCCCTCGTTCGCGGTCATTATCTCAGGAATCACAGAACGCAAACAGAACGCAGACAGACCGCAGAGGGTGGCAAAGATCGATGCAGTAGGAATAGAGACAAGACACTGGCGGGTGATCCGCAACCAAAGAATGCCTACAGCAGGCTCGAGGCAGAGGTGGGAGATGCATCAACATGACGGCAGGGGAAGACAAGACTCCTGGGCCAGACTGGAACATCTGCGGGGTTCAGGATCAGTTCACCCTGTCTGGCAAGTGTCTGCCATGCATTACCTAGCTCCAGTCATTGCCCCAAGTCATTTCTGCCAATAAGAAAGGCAAATTAACTGGGGCGCAGGTTCCCCTCACATACATTATTGGTACGCTCGGACAACGCCCGATGACAGTCTGATTATGGGTCCGGCTATAATTACCACAGAGATAACAAACACGACTATGATAACGCTAATTCACAAAATTCACTATCTAATCATCATCATCACCACCATCGTCTACCAGGCTACTGCGGCCGGCGGCTGGCTGCCAATGGTCGAGCAGCACTCGCCCCCATTAGGGTTGCAGCTCAGACTCTGGCAGAACTGCACGTCCTGCTCGCTCACGGACGCCTCCTTGGGCAGCGACTGGCGCGAGGGCCAGATCTCCTGTCCCGCCTGCTGCTCCCTCTCGAAGTGCTGGACGACCAGGTCTCGCACTGACTTTTGGAAGTAGAGCGGCCCCTTCTCCATCGTCGGGTGCAGCTCGCCACTGACAAACACGCCGGCGTTGAGGTTCTTCTGCGCCTGGTTGCACAGGTACTTGTCCTCGGACATGATGCGCTTGTACATGCTGTTGATCTTCTCAAAGTTCTCCTCGCTGGAGTTTCTGTTCCGGTAGACTTCGTACTTCATGTTGGTCTTGGTCGCTGAAACAGGCACGAAGCGCTGCATGAAGAAGAAGTGCGGGCTAAATCGTCAGCCTGTCATTCAAATATGGTTCTAGAATCATTCACTTACGAGACAGTCATCGAGGCGTTGGGGAAGTAGTAGGTGCTGCTGATCTTCAACCCAGCCGCAATCTGCTCGGGGGTTGCGTGGCCATCGTGGATGATAGATCCGTCCTTCGTGTCCACCGAGTAACTCGACAGATCCGCAATCGAAGGAACATCCGGGTGTGCAGTGCCGCAGTGGTAGCACTCGTTGTAGTTATCGGCCAAGACCTTCCAGTTGTAGTCTCCCTCCATCTCCCAGACGTGGTCGAAATCGTACTCCTCCCACTTGATATCCTGCAGCCGGGGCTGCAAGTCAATGTCCTTGAAGTCCTCCTCCCACGACACATCCGGCTTCTCCTTGCCATCCATATTCACCCAGATGAACCCGTTAGTGTCAATGTGTACGTGGATCGGAAGCAGTCCGTTCTTGCTCTTGTCGAACCCCTCCAGCTCCTGGTATCCAGGCGCCTTGGCCAGCTTCCCGTTCAGCCCGTACGACCAGCCGTGATACTTGCACGAGAAGATCCTCGACGTCCCGCCGTCTTCCGTAACGACGGGGAATGCGCGGTGCCGGCAGACATTGTGGAAGGCGTTGATCTCGCCCTGGCGGTCGCGCACAAGCACGAAGGAGAAGCCGGAGACGTCGTACCTTAGCCAGTCGCCGGTGTTTGGGAGTCGCAGCTTGTGGGTCGTCAACAGCCATTTTCGAGAGAAGATGGCCCGGCGCTCCAGCTCGAACATCTCCTGTGACGTATACCAAGAGGCTGGTAGGGCTCTGACGGTGTTGCCTCCGCCAGCGTGGGCGGCTTCATTTTGGATGCCAAGGTAATTTAATAGTGAGGCCATTTCTGTGCCGTTGTATGCTCGCGAGCTTGTAACTGGGGGGTTGGTCTATTAAGGCGGTTGATGTCTTGTAAGATCTGCTGCGGACACGAGGCCCTTGATATAGACTTCAGACATGATCTATCTTCACCAGAAGCTCATCTTGACGATTATCCACACGAACCTTCATCGCCAGACGGTTTCTTCTCCGGACGCCACGTAACATCATAATCAGGAGGACGGACCACGAGCCATCCAGATTCCTACTCCGTCCAACCTTCCTGCTATCTAGAACAGTCCATGCCAGGGATCTCCAACCCCCTCCGAGCCTGTGACGGAGCTGGTGACCCGGGACACGGTTCATGGGCCGAGCTGCCGATATTGGCTTCCCCGCGGACCAGACCCACCAGAGCGTGGCAATAACGCAGTCCCCAGTTTCCCCGGACTTAGTAGGGCTTGAGAGATATACCAAGGTGCATATCTTGCCCTAAGTTCAGGGAGATAGGTGTGATAGTGGCCAATTAATAGTCCTCAATTACAGGCTTCCCCGTCTCGAGGACTTGTCCTATCTGAGACTTCCCGCGGAATCCCCGCATGAATCATACGTAGTTTTCGTAGAAACGGAGGAGATATATCAGGGGGTTCGGTAGTGTAACCTAGCCCTAGCCCTGCTGTACCTTGCCGGTGCACTTCGTTGTACTACTGTATACTTGCTACTTGAATTCATACAATGTCAGTTCCTAAACACACTATACATGACCCGATCCCTGATCCCCAGGGAAAGGAGTCCGAGAAGCCAGCCTCCATCCTAGCCAGCGCTCCGGACCTCGTCGGTGAGCATGGAACAGAGGAGAACGGTCTGCACCGTCGGCTGGAGAACCGCCAGATCCAGCTCATCGCCATCGGAGGCTCCATTGGGACTGCCCTCTTCGTGAGTATCAACGAGGGTCTTCACAAGGGAGGGCCTGGCAGTCTTCTCATTGCATATGCAGTCTACAGCTTCATGCTATCGCTAGTCAACAACGGAATAGCTGAGATGTCGACATACATGCCCATCAGCGGTGCCTTTATCCGGCTTGCTGGGAAATGGGTTGACGAGGCATTTGGTTTCATGGCTGGATGGAACTTCTACTTCTATGAAGCCCTCCTGGTCCCGTTTGAGATCACGGCGCTGAATCTGGTGCTTGGCTTCTGGAGTGACAATATCCCAGTAGGGGCTATTTGTGCGGCTTGTATTGTCCTATATGCGTGAGCTTTCTGAGTGCACCTTTCTATCCTGTCAAGGCTGTAAACATGCTAATTGTTCAGCGTCCTAAACGTCCTCGCAGTCAAAGCGTACGGTGAATCCGAATTCTGGCTCTCCAGCGGTAAAGTCATCCTGATAGGCATCCTCTTCTTCTTCACCTTCATAACCATGGTCGGCGGCAACCCCCAAGGCGACGCATACGGCTTCCGCTACTTCAACAACCCAGGCGCCTTCGCAGAGCACAACTCCCAAGGCACCCTCGGCCAGTTCGAAGGCTTCCTCGGCGCCCTCTGGTCCGCCTCCTTCACCTGCGTCGGCCCCGAATACGTCTCCGTGGTAGCCGCCGAGGCCAAGTTCCCACGTAAATACATCAAAACCGCCTTCAAAACCGTATACTACCGCTTCGTGGTCTTCTTCATCGGCGGCGCCCTCTCCTGCGGAATTGTCGTAGCCTACAACGATCCAGCCCTCGTGCAAGCCCTCACCGGGGAATCATCCGGATCCGCCGCCGCATCTCCCTACGTGATCGCCATGCGCAACCTCAAAATCCAAGCCCTGCCGCACCTCATCAACGCCCTCCTCGTCACAACCATCTTCTCCGCTGGTAACACGTACACATACTGCGCAACTAGAACCCTCTACGGCCTGGCAATCGACGGCCGCGCCCCCGCAATCTTCACTAAATGCACTAAACAGGGAATCCCCATCTACTGCTTCGCCCTGACTATGCTCTTCGCTTGTCTATCCTTCCTGCAGCTCTCCAAGAACTCCGCCTCCGTGCTCTCCTGGCTGATTAGTCTCACCACGGCTGCAGGGATCATCGACTACATCGTCATGTGCGTCACGTATATCTGCTTCTATCGCGCCTGCGTCGCGCAGGGGTTCGATAGGAATACACTCCCCTACAAGGGCTATTTCCAGCCGTACTGCGCGTACATCGGCCTTGTGTGGATGACGCTGATTGTAACGTGCTACGGGTATGAGAGTTTCAGGCCGTGGGATGTGACGGGGTTTTTTACGCACTACACGATGATTATTGTGGGTGTGGTGTTGTTTACGGGGTGGAAGGTGCTGAAGCGGACAAGGTGGTTGAGACCGCAGGAGCTGGATCTGTATTGGGAGGCACCGAGGATTACGGCCTATGAGGAGGTGTTGCTGTTGACGGAGAGTGAGAATTCGTTTTGGGGGGAGGTTTTTGGGGTGTTCAGAAGGGGGAAGGGGAGAATTCGCCCTGTACAGGGGGCGTCTGTTTGAGGGTGAATTAGGGCTTCATGCTACGGTGACTGTAGTGTCAGGGCGTGGGGGTGGAGTGGGATTGAAGTTGGACAAGTGGAATCGGGAGGAGTCCGGTGGGTAAGGGAAAAGTATAGTCGATGGGTCTTTGCCTGTGGTTGTTTAGTGTTCTGTCCTGTCAATATAACATCCGTGTGCAATAACATCTGCGATATATATCTTTGTGTAACAACAACCAAGGCAAGGTATCGGCCAACTACCGGAATCCCGGAAGGAATGAGGGGAATAATGAAATCAAAATCAATTAAAATAAAACTCAAACAGAATAAGAATAATTAAAAATTGAAAACCCTCCGATGAGAAGGGATCCTCCCGCAGGATCGCCGGGCATGATAACAATGCGGAGGCAACCAAATCCACTTTATGGGGTTCCCCTCCTCATATCTTTCTATCTACACCTTGATTGCCCTGTCTCAAGGCTTCACTTTACCGGCGGAAAACGGATCGGAACCGGCGGGGAGCAGAATGCGGGGACGGCAGCTGGAGACCGTGGAGTGTCTGGAGAACAACGCTACTGATCTATTCAGCGGCCTCCGATTGATCACCCTTGTCTATTCCGTGCAGTTTTAGCATGCGGGAATTCCCATCTATACAAAGCAATCTAATCTCTTGGCTCGATCTTTACCGTATCTTCACCGGCGGGGACACGGTTCCGAGCCGACTCTGCCAACGGCCGGGAGCTTGTGTGGGGTAGCTTATTGTCAAACAGCCGTTACAATGGCGCAGTTAATAGTATGCACCAAGGTCAACTTATCGTCATAGGTGCCCTGCTATTGACGGCTCGGCTCTCAAAATGGCATAACCAGCGTCAGAGCCCTGCCGGACTACTCCGGCCAGACCAGTCCGCAGGCCCAATATCATCGATATTTTGTCAAAGACGAATAAGGTACGATTATTCCAAAGCACATCGCATAATGGTTTACCCATCGTACCTTCGACGAGATTGTCTATATAATGAGAAGTCCGAGTGCGTCTTCCTACAGCTTTGATACTCCAAACCCGTTCTCTTTGGCCCGTCCCAACATAGACCTCGATATTGCTGCCACAGAGTCCACCCCCATGAGAGCCATAGTGCGAGAAAGCTCTCGTTCCAAAATATGGAAAACGCTCTCCAATCCGTTTTGCCCGCGGTAAGCGAGACCCCATAGTGCTGACCGACCGATAAGGCATAAATCCGCCCCCAGTGCCAGGGCTTTAAACACATCGCTGCCCTTACTGATCCCGCCATCGAATAGAATAGGTATGACCCCCTTGACTGCATCTGCGACCTCTGGTAACATCTCCAAGGTAGATGGGACACCGTCCAGTTGTCTCCCACCGTGGTTTGAAACAACAATGGCGTCGACTCTAGCTTCCACTGCGCGGGCAGCATCTTCCGCTGTCATTATACCCTTAACGATGATTTTCATTTCGGTTTGAGCCCGCAACCAGGGGATGACCTTGTCCCAGCGTAAACTTGCATCGACCAGTGTCGAAGAATGCTCCTGGGCTACCTTTTTTGCCTCGGCAGCTGTCCTCGCCTCGAGAAGCAGCCGGGCTTTGTTAACGCCCCCTGCGGACCTTGACTTGACATTCTCCATACGAAGACCAGGTGGGAGTTTGAAGGGGTTCTTTCTCATTGGCAAACGGTTGCCTAGAACAGCCGTATCGACAGTAAGGACTAGGGCTTCATAGCCCGCGGATTCGGCTCGTTGAATCAACGCTGCGGTCAGGTTCCGATCGCCTAGGAAGTAGAGCTGGAACCAGGGACTGGGATAATTACCGTCCCTGGGTGGCAGAGCTTCGATAACATCTTCCATTGTTGTTGTCGCGTTGGTAGACAGGATGAAATTGGTGCCGAGAGCATGGCACGCACGAGCGACGTCTATCTCGCCATTATCGCTCACCAGTTTCTGATACGCAGTGGGAGCAACAGCTATTGGGATCTCGTAGCGTTTTCCGAAAATTGTTGTCGCTGTATCCACGTTGGCGACATTTCTCAGAACCTGAGGTCGTAGTAGTACCCTAGAAGTTGAAAAGTTGAACCTCAGCAAGTAAGTAGTACCCAGTCCATGGATTCGTACTTTTTGTAGATTTGTTCGTTCCGGTTTATTGTGTTTTCGTCATCAGCTCCCGCATTGTAGTAGTCCCATACTGGTTTCTCAAGTCGCCGTCGAGCAATCTCCTTGAAATCGGCGACGGTGATGGGTTTCGCGGTTAGACTTTCAGGCTTGCTCATTTTGCTTATTAGGGGTGAAACTTTAAAATACTATCTTGGAATGGAGACAGGCTCTTCAAGAGGTTATATACCTTCACCTGGTCCGAAGCCATCGGACGTTATCCGTGACAGTGCTTCGTTGACTGATATCGCCCCCCTGCCTTGTAAGTACATATATGAAGGTTTTTAGAAGCGTAGAATAGGCTCGGGACAATGAATGTGACAATGAATGTTCATCTAGTAAGACCTACACCATAGTTCGGTTCCATCAACCATGATACTAGGCCGCGGTGCCTTATACTTCGCTGTGTTCGTTGTCGGACTGTCCCGCGTGTGTACCGGAGTTTACCCGTTGAAAATTACACTGTCTAGAGTGTTCAAAGTGATTCAGAAGACGCCCAAGTCCTAGCGATCTATGTCTATTGTTGATTCGGCCATTCCTGCGACCTCTGCCATGTTGAAGTCGATCCCATCGGCCCAGCTGTTTCATCGCCGTGCTGGTATAAAACCGCCGCCAGGTTTTATTTCCTATTACTTGTATATTCCGCTAACCAGTTATTGTCACGACTGCAGTAAATGCCTCCGAAGTGGCTATTTAGAAGCGTCTAACAATGGCTGTCTAGCACTAAGGCAGGGCAGTCACCTAGGTAGATGGGCTGTGGCCTTTCTGCCACTGCACTGCCCACATCGTTCCCTGGATTCATTGCTAGTCCCAACGTCGGCGTTCGGTGTAAAGGAACGATCCGGTTGAAAGTGGCTTGAGCTGCGAATTCCATGGGCCAATATCGAATCTTGCTGCAGGGGATGGCGGTTTAAGGTTCTAGACTTGTCTGGTCCACGGCGGACTGCTTGCTTGACCCATGGTTGCTGTCTTGGCTATCTGTGATCGTCTAACGGCGTGTCCAAGTCGACTGTCATCAAATCGACTGCCAAAACGGCCATCGGAAGCCAATTGGGCGCAATAGCTTCCGGCCCTGGTACTGCTTCAGTGCCACTATTGAAGTCTCCCGGATATGGCCATGGTCACATACGCAGTAAAGACTCGCAGATCGGCATCTCCGATGAGAGCGCGCTGATTTGGGTTTCCGGTTCCATGGAGCTGTCCTCTAGCTCCAGCGAGCCAAGGCTATACAAACTTTACGCACAGCCTTCCACGTAAAGGTTGAAAAGTCTGCTGCGGGGATGGCTCCCACTGCTATCGCCTCCCGATGATACATCTCAACGTCTTTCACTTCATCAACTCAGAAAAGATGAGCGCTGATGTCCTCCGATAGTGTGAGCCAAGATCTCACCCGGCAGGAGGAGTATGCCTTCACAGCGTTCTCCGCCATCACGCTCTACAACTCCATCGAGCTGATCATCCTCTGCCTGGCCACATTCAAGCGCTACCAGGGCGTCTACTTCTGGAGCCTGCTCATCACATCATGCAGTCTGATCGTTAATACCCTCGGCTTCATCCTGCTCTTCTTCGTCAACGTCACCCCCTACGTCTCCGTCACAATCGTGCTGATCGGGTGGTACTGCATGATAACAGGGCACTCGATCGTGCTCTGGTCGCGCCTGCATCTCGTCCTCCACCAACCTCGCACCCTGCGCGCAATCCTCTATTTGATTATATTCGATGCGATCGTCCTGCAGATCCCCACCACCGTCCTCCTCTACGGCGCCGTCACGCCCGCGGTCGAAGACAGATTCGCAACGGGCTACAACATCATCGAGCGCATCCAGCTCGTCGTGTTCTGTGTCCAGGAGTCGCTCCTGTCGGGAATCTATATCTGGGAAACAGCCAAGCTGTTGTATTTGCGCCCGCAGCGTGCGCACCGCATTATACTGATCCAGCTGCTGGCTATCAACGTCGTGATCCTGGGTCTGGACGTCGTGGTTGTTGTCTTTCAGTATGCGGGACTGTTTTCGCTGCAGGTTGTCTTTAAGCCGGTTGCGTATAGTATCAAGTTGAGGCTGGAGTATGCGATTCTGGGGCGGCTGGTGGTGTTTGCGACGGGCGCCCAGGGGTCCACATCGAGTGGCAGATCGTTGACTGAGCCCGGTCCATCGTGGCCGGCGATGGTGGGTGTGAACGATGAATACTGGAGAAGGGGAGGGGGGAGTTCGACGAGCACTTCGTGCAGATGTGGCAATTCATAGAATAGAATAATAATAAAGTCCCCAGTTGCCGTGATTTTCTATACTCCATCCCGTCTCTGGATCGCGCGGTTTCTTTGCCCCAATCATGAGATGCAGACGCGGTGACGGGCGGAGCAGGCTGCATTAGTCTGTCTTGTCAGGTCAGAATGCCGATGATTTCGCTCAGAGATTTCCAGTGCCTGCTCGTTCAGGAAGGAGATACCCCTGACGCATTGCATGATTGCAGCCTTGCAGGGAGGATGCCAGGAGTGATCGCGATCCAAGCGCAATATCTCGATTCATCCGATCAGCCACGACCACGAGACGATCCCATGAGTCAGTCAGACCACGAGTCAGAACGAACCGGCAAGCATGAAGCACCCATTCCCGATGATCCAAGACTGCCAGTGGCCGTTACACAGCCAAGAGTAAGCCAGCCCCAACAGCTTCTAGCGCCCCCCTAGTTTGAATCCTTCGCCCGACAAGTGCCCCTCCCCCCCGCGTTCACAAGCCGAGTTCCTTGCTTTCTGGCTTCTTTTTTAATTGAGAATTTTCACCCCATTCTCAGCCTCGTCTGCCGAGTCGTGTTCTGTGACGAGACAGCGAATCCGACATGGCTGCGACAACACGATTGGAGATTGCCATCGACGAGGACGTCGCCTCGCTCACCGACGTATCGAGCACTGGAACTTCACTGGCCGATAGCGTGCTGCAATATGAATATAAGCACGGGCGTCGCTATCACGCGTACCAGGCTGGCAGTTATGCGTTTCCCAATGATGAGCCCGAGCAGGACCGCCTGGATATGGTGCACCACCTGTATTACCGCGCGCTGAACAACAGGCTATTCCTGGCTCCTTTCGATCCGGCGGGGAAGAAGGTTCTCGATATCGGCACTGGAACAGGGATCTGGGCAATCCAGTTTGGGGACTGGTATCCCGAGGCTGCTGAGATCGTGGGGAATGATCTCAGCCCGATCCAGCCCGCGTGGGTTCCGCCCAATGTCAAGTTTCTCGTTGACGATGTTGAGAAGCCGTGGGTTCCCGGCGAGGAGTATGATTTTATTCATTGTCGGTATATGGCTGGGAGTATAAAGGACTGGCCAACGTTAATCCGGCAGTGTTTTGATAACCTGAAACCCGGCGGGTGGCTGGAGCTACAGGAGACAACAAACAGGCCATACAGCGAGGACGGCAGCTTGCAACCCGACAGCTGCATCAACAGGATGATGAATGGCTTGATCGAAGCCTGCGACAAGATCGGGCGCACCATGGACCCCGCGCCAAAGATGGAGCGGTGGGTGCGCGAGGCTGGCTTCGACAAGGGTCGGGTCCTGACGGAGACACTCAAGCTGCCAGTGGGCATCTGGCCCAAGGACGGGAGGCTGAAAGAGTGCGGGGCGCTGCTGCGCGTGAACTTTGTCGAGGGTGTATCTGGGTTTACGTCTGTGCTGTTTGGCGATGTGCTGGGGTGGCCGCGCGACGAGATCGAGGCGCTGAATGCGGGTGTGCGCGCGGAGGCGATGCGCAATGACATCCATCCGGTTTTCGATTTCCATATCATCAGCGCCCAGAAACCGCTTTAGGGGCCGATGATTGGTGGTGGAGGGTGCTGGTGTTGGGCCTGTTGGGTCTGTTGGGTTGGTGGCCTATGGGGACTGGAGTAGGCGATGTATGTGACAATTGTGATGAGATCGCAACGCGCAGGCGCTTGCAAGGCTGGCAGATTTCCAGATCTACTGTCCAATCATGAACTTTGGATATCCGGGACGAACACATGGTCTTGATTTTGAGATTCGTTTTTTGTATCATTACTGGCGCAGCTGAACAGCTGAATTTGTGCTAGTCGGACTATAAAGAAGCACTGCACAACCCACTCTTCCTTCGCCCAACTCTTCCTGTTTCCAAATACTGCTCTTGATCATCGTCGACGGCTGCATCGATTATGGGTGACTACGGTTCTCCGGACGAATTTGGTCAGATTCAGCCTGAGCTCAAAGAGGAGCTCATCTCGCTGAGCAAGCCCGACCCCGAGTTCGCTGCTGTACGTTAATAGCACAATGTCGCAAGACTATACTGACAGATCAGCTCTTTGGCGGACTGCCCTTTCCCTCTGGCGGTTTCTTCACCAGCGCCCCCCTCGACGCCCTTCGCACCCAGCACGGCGCCGCAGAGAAGGAGGCGTACGAAACAACTCCCACCGTCGGAACGACGGAGTCGGTAGGTACCATCCCTATGCGAGATGGACACGAAAGCGAGATACGCATATTCAGACCCAGCGTCCTCCCTGTCGACGGAAGCCCTGTCATCGTTCTGATCTATGCCGGAGGATATCTGGTCGGCTCCAACATGCAACTTGCTCCGTCCGCACGAGCCCTGTCTGCCATGTACAAGGCGACAGCAATCACCGTCTCCTATAGACTGGCTCCAGAACACCCTTTCCCCACTGCCCCTGAAGACATCTGGGATTCGGTCAAGTGGATAGCCCGGCACGCAACGCTTCTGGGCGCCGACCCTTCCAAGGGTTTCATCCTCGGCGGAGTGTCTGCTGGCGGCCAGTTGACCACCCTCACAGCCCAGCGCGCTGTGAAAGAGAAGCTCTCCCCGCCTTTGACCGGCCTTTGGATCGCGGTCCCTATCACGGCGTTGACGGAAGAAGGGATCCCCTCGCAGTACCGCAGCGACTGGGTATCGCGAACCCAAAATGAGCACGCACCCATCATGAACGTGGCCGACATAAACCTCGCGAAGGAGGCGTACAAACCCGACGTCACATCTGACAACTTCTCGCCCTTCATGTATGCCGATCTTGCGGACCTGCTCCCGCCTGCCTATATCCAGGTTGCGGGTTTGGACCCCCTTCGCGACGACGGATTGATCTATGAGCGTTATCTTCGGGACAATGGGGTTAAGACTCGTCTGGATGTGTATCCTGGTGTACCCCACTGCCATCATGCCTTATTTCCCGCGCTGGAGTCGTCGAAGAAGTTTCGTCGGGACATGGCCGTTGGTGTGGGTTGGTTGTTGGGCAGGGAAGTCAGTGACGAGGATGTCACCAATGCTGTTGGCGAGGCACTAGGCTTGGTCGAGATGCAGATTAGTGCAGTTTTGTAAGGTTCTTGATGCATGTTTGCAAGCTAGTACTATCAATGGATAAACACTTGTAACGGTCTTAACTGCGTAAACTCCAGAATCCGAATCGGGATTCGTCGAATTCCGCCCTCAGTCACGGAACCTGCGCTCATTTAAGCCCGGCCCGGAGTTCGCCGAATCCCGCCCGGCTTTCTCTCACATCAACGCGGTCCTTCTTCCTCAGCCCAACCCCGTTCTACAACTGCAGGCATAGTATCATTATCACCGAAATGGCCGACTCCACTTGGAAGGCTGCCCCATACGGTCGCGCTTGCGCCAGTTGCGCGCAGGCGAAATGCAAATGTTTGGTTGCTGATGGTGAAGGAAGCTGTGCGAGGTGTGTTGGCCGCTGCTGTATAGTCAGTCGGATTTGGACGAACTAACCAAGTACCTAAGATGTCGTCGGCTGAACCGAGAGTGTATACCCGCTCGGCGAACACGCAAGATGAACCCCATGCGCAGATCAGTCGCTGCAAAGACGGCGCAGCTGGAGCGCAGACTGGATGAACTCACCACCTTGCTCTCGAGCCAAGCTGGACAGCCAAACGCTGCGTCTAATCCCACGCCTCCTGGCCCGGGCGCTCCGCTGTCGGATTCGGGGTTCAGCAGTGCGACTCAAGCACCTGGCTGCTCTCCACCTGGTATTCAGGGACATGCGGCTGACGGTGCTCGGCTTGGGGCTTCTCATCCAGTCTCTGGTGACAACTACTATGCCACAGACGACCAACAAATTCTCGATGAGTTTTGTGCCAACAGACTCCCTTACTTGCCCTTTATGTATATCCCGCCCCTTACCCCAGTCGAAAAGATTAAGCGGGAGTCTCCATTCCTGTGGCGTAGTATGGTTACACTGCATTGCAAGGATACGATGCGGCGGATAGCCCTCCATACTGAGCTGAAGGCCGCGGCTGCAAATGCTCTGCTTGTAGACTGTCATCGGAGTTTCGACCTCCTGCAGTGTCTGATTGTATACCTTGCTTGGTACGTTCTTTGCTCATGGCTAATGCCATTGCTAACTGCCCAGGATCGGATTTGAATGCCAGCCGCGCAAGATCTCCCTCGGTCCATACATGCAGATGGTCACTGGCTTGGTCCTGGACATAGGTCTCAACAGGCCCCCACCCCAGGCGCCTGATGTCCCCGGTGCACAATTTATCAGAACCGGTCAGGGATCGTGTCGGCCGTGGGTGTCTTTAACCCGCACCATGGACGAGCGCAGGGCTGTTTTGGGCTGTTTCGTTGTCTGCTCCGTGTGAGTTCTTTAATTCCCTTCTCTTAGTTCAGGCTTATCTGACCCCGTAGTCTATCACATACTCTGGGTCGCACAGACTCCCTGCGGTGGACACCACATATGAAAGAATGTTTAGATGTCTTGCAGGAAGCAAAAGAGGCACCGGGCGACGCTGCGCTGGCGCAGATGGTCCGCGCCCAGCTGGTAATCGACAAAGTAATAAAAGAGCTCGGTAATGATTTCGAGGCAGTAGGTGATGCACAGCGGACGGCGCCGCTATCTGTCTACGTCAAGGGGCTGCAGGCGCAGATCGACGATGTGCGAAATTCCACGCCTCCGGAGTTGTTCCAGAACAGTATGTGATTCTTTGTCCACTCCTACAGACTCGTATTGACACCGCCAGACATCCTGCCTTTACATTTGTACCATGCTGAAACGACAATCTATGAAACAGCAATGGCGAAATCTGCCGCAACCGACGAAATCGACTTCACCCGCCTCGACCATCTTTACGCCTGTCTCAACGCAGTTCAAAAGCGATTCGATGTGCTTCTCAGCTTCCCAGCATCCGAATTCGCATACATCCCCTCAACTATCTTGTTTCCTACTGCCCATTCCCTAATCGCACTCCTCCGTCTATCTACCTTTGAGTATCCCGGTTGGGACCCGGTGATGGTCCGCCGGACAGCCGACCTCCTCTTCCTCACCCAACAAGTAGCCGACAAATTCCTCAAGGCTGCGGAACTAGTAGGCATCCAGAATCCGCCCAACAGCGAAACAACAGACTGCTTCACCACGGCATCTCGAATACTGCTGGGGCTGCGAGCCGGGTGGGCGTCTCGGCTCCCCGAACTCCCGAATATAGCGACCACGGCCCCGCCAGCGGACAAGGTCCCACCGCTACCGGAGATCAACCAGGAGCTTATCGACACTTGGCTGTCCTCCCAAGATTTTGCTTTGCTATCGGACCCCTCGTTCGGAGGCGCTTGGTGGTACTAGGTTCCAATATTAATTGTCCGACTACTTCTCTTCCGGCGTATCTCATGACACCCGCCACATAAGACCTAACAAACGACCAAACCCGTATTCATTTATCTGACTTCCGTGAACAGCGAAGACGCAAGTGAGTCACGAATCAGAGGCGGAATGCGCGACAAAAGAGTCACAGCGGTATTGGACCAACTCCGCCCCGACCCCGATTCCGTCTCGGACTTTAGACCAGCAGACGGAGGAAAACAAGTCTGGCGACTCACAGGGATGATCGTTAAAAATGTTTTAAGCATTGCGTCTCCGGGTTTAAAATGCGGTTTTTTCCTCGTTCCAGTGCATTCTCGATCCATCAGCCTTGTTGTCGTCCATGGACGAAAAACGTGCCATAGAAGGGGCGGCCCTTAATGCCGACCGACATCATGAGTCATTTTCACACCCAAACCCCACGAGTGAAAACCAGGATAGCTACTCTTCTGCCCAGGAGACATTATCCGTAAAAGGAGAAGGTGTTAAAGATGCATCTTCAACGCCACAAGCCGGACCCGACGATGCGTCGACCCCTACCGCAGATGACAGCGCGGAAACACATCAGGAATGGATTGAAGGATTCCAGCTCTTCGTGGTGATGGCTGGGATTACGCTGGTGATATTTCTGATGTTACTGGACACCTCTATTGTTGCGACGGTATGCTTCCCATTCGCAGTTATGGTGTGGGTTACAGACTACGAGACTGACTGTTGCAGGCGGTTCCCAAAATCACAAACCAGTTCCACTCACTGCAGGATGTTGCGTGGTATGGCAGTGCTTATACTCTGGCTAGGTATGGTGATTGTTTATATCAACTGGCTGTTCGTTGTTGACATTGTTTAGCTGCGCTCTACAACCTCTGACGGGTAAATTCTACACCCATTTCAAGTCCAAGGTCCGTCTGCAGTCTACTGTTTATTGCTTCGCGAGATTAATGGTGATAGATCGTCTTTATGAGCTTTATCGCGCTGTTCGAGCTAGGATCGCTCATTTGCGGTGTTTCGACGTCTTCCAAGATGTTGATTGTAGGGCGCGCCGTCTCAGGCATGGGAACTTCAGGCATGATCAACGGCGCCTTGACGATTATCGCCGGTGCTGTTCCAATGCACAAAAGACCAGGTATGTTACGCCAAGCCATTCCGATGTTCATAGCTAATAGATGCAGCCCTTATTGGGATGTTGATGGGCTTCACGCAGCTGGGCCTGGTCATAGGCCCCCTGGTCGGAGGTGCTCTCACCACATACACAACCTGGCGATGGTGTACGTCCTTCTCCAGTTATGAACTATTTTATTTTACTTATTTCGCCTCCAGGCTTTTATATCAACCTCCCGATCGGCGGGCTCGTCGCACTTCTCCTCGTTTTCACCCGAGTCCCTGAACAACGCAAAAAAGCCCCAGCCCTCGAAGTCCTACCCACCTTCTACAAGACATTCGACCTGGTCGGCTTCGTCCTCTTCGCCCCAGCAGCCATTATGTTCCTCCTCGCCCTCGAATGGGGCGGCAATGAGTACCCATGGGACGACTCGCGCATCATCGGCCTGTTCTGCGGCGCTGGCGCCACAGCGATTGTGTTCCTGGGATGGGAGTACTACAAAGGCCGCGACGCGATGATTCCGTTCCACCTTATTACCCAGCGCATCGCATATACGAGTTATGCCAATGTTGCTGCGATCTTTGGTTTGACTATGGTCATTGCGTATTATCTGCCAATCTATTTCCAGGCAGTCAAGGATGATTCCGCCCTTATTAGTGGTGTGAATCTCCTTCCACAGATTCTGTCGCAGCTTGTTGCTTCGGTTATTTCGGGTGTTCTCAGTGCGTTATTATCCTTCTTCCAGGAGTTGTGGTATCCTTGCTGACTCTGACACTCCCAGTCGGAAAACTGGGCTACTACATCCCCTGGTCCGTCAGCGGTGCAGCCATTGCGGCAGTCGGCGCCGGACTGCTCTCAACTCTCACACCCACAACGTCAACAGCCGCATGGGCAGGCTATCAGAT
Organism: Aspergillus sydowii CBS 593.65; assembly: GCF_001890705.1. Lineage (NCBI taxonomy): Eukaryota > Fungi > Ascomycota > Eurotiomycetes > Eurotiales > Aspergillaceae > Aspergillus > Aspergillus sydowii. Next base: position 974,893 of record NW_024467868.1, read on the forward strand.
TCTGGTCGGTATCGGCCGAGGCTGTGCCACACAAGCAGTACGTCCCAATTCCCGGTTTCTTTTTTTTTTTTTTTTTTTTCTTTTTTTTAAAGGTTTAAAACCACTAACAGTGCAACTGCTACAGCCCATGCTCGCCGTCCAAAACGGAATCGCACCAGACGACCTCTCCACCGGAATGGCCATTCTCACCTTCTGCCAGACCTTCGGCGGGTCCGTATTTCTAGCCGTCGCGAACGTGATTTTCAGCGAGGGGTTGAAAAGCCAGATCCCGCGATATGCGCCGAATGTGCATCCCGATGTGGTGATTGCGGCTGGTGCGACGGGGTTCAGGCAGACTGTGGCTGGCGATGACCTTGTGGGGGTCTTGAAGGGGTACTCGAGGGCTGTGGGGTGGGCGTTTTATCTTGTTGCAGCGCTTTGTGTTGTCTCGTTTGCCTCGGGGTGGGGGATGGGATGGGTTGATTTGAGGAAGAAGAAGGGGGATGGTGATGCTAAGGGGAGTGGGGGTGGAAAGATCAAGGACGAAGAGAAGGGGGAGGCTTCGGCTTCCGTTTGATAATGGTAATGGGGGAAGTATAAAATATGGAGGGGTAATGTATAATATGGCATCTACACTCATATAGACCTGCAAAAGTATAGACTGATTCTACTCAACATCACTCATTCAAATCTACGTAGAAGGGTATCTGGCAGCTGGAGTACCTGCTACTCGGTACCTCTACCGCATGTAGAGACCAGACTTGACAGCTGCCTGCATCCCCGCATTGTCTCCTCATTGTCCAGTATACTGTGGATCTGGCATCGGAAGCATTTCCGATTATAGATTGAACCAGCTGGAGGGGCACCGGTCAGCCCACGTCCATGAAAAGTCGGTTCACTACAACAGAGAGTGATGAGAACTATTTCCAGCGGACACATATGCTTTGAATTTATTTATCTGAACACTAATCTGAATAGGCTGGAGCCGCCTATAGGTGCTCCTTCCTCTTGTTCTTCAGCAGCTCCAGAATGCCATTGCTAACTGTCAAATCCGTAAGACTCACACCGATACTTTTATACGCAACGAAGCCCTCTGATATAAACTTATTCGTCTTCTCAATCCTCTGCCTTGAGCTTCTGTTCTTTTGTAGAGAAATGATCTCACCCAGCTCAACAACATCCTTAGCTGCAATCCCACTGTTGACCAATTCGCCACAATTCTGCAGTGCAAAGTCTCGGTCGTCAGTCAGTACAACACCTCGACCCTCCCCAGAGACAGGGTTATACCCATCCTCAGCGGAAATCGCATGATGTAGAAGCCCATGGTCGAGTTCCCACATCTCCGGCAGCCAGGACCCAATAGCTGAGATGAGCGGCTGGCGCGTCCGGTCCTGAGTAAGGTAACTAGCAGGGAATAATGGCTTCTTAGACGGCGTCGTGCAGAATACCGCATCCGCTGTTTTGAGGAGAGCCTGCAGCTCGGTCTGGTAGTTGGAGGAGGTGGTATTGAGGAAGTGGAAGGAGGCACTCGTGGACCACCGGCCTTGTTTCTCCTTGTTAATCGTCGCGATCAACTTGTCGACCTGATCCTTAATGGGACTTGCGTATGTGATGTTTTTCACTTCCAGGCCGCGCAGGGTCAGGATCAATCGCGTGTGCCAGAGGGCCTGCATGCCGCCCCCGAAGATGACGATATTGTCGACGTGCTTGCGCCATGAGAACGGGACCATGACGTTCATGGAGGTTCGGTAGCCGGTTACCTCTTCAGAGCTGAGGACTGCGGTTGGGATTCCGATGCCGTCGGTGAGGATGATTGTCCCGTGGAGGGGCTCTTTGGTCCCGTCGGGATTGGGGGCGGGCTCGACGGTGATCTTGGTCCCGACGCTGGAATCGGAGGTGAAGGGCCGGAAGAGAGTGTTTTGGCCATTTGCGCGGTTGGAGACGCTGGGCATGGGCTGGTACTGGCGCTCGCCGCCGACTGAGACGTCTTCGAATGTCTTTTCCACGATGTCGCGGAAGCCGATCGCCTCTTGTTGGGAGAGGTTGATCAGCACATCGTAGATAGCGGGGTTGTCGAAGAATTTGATATCGGCCATTTTGAGGGATGTCGCTGACTGGAAATAAGCTGTCTGGAGGCTTTATCTATTTCAAGAGGGACTAATACTTATAGAAGTGACGCATCCAGCGCTGACCGGGAGGGTTCCCGAATTCATTTGGTAAATGCGGAGAAGCCAGGTCCAACCAGGGGAGATAACAGGATTAAGTTACCCTCATTACAGTATTTTTAAATATGTGGCGGCTTCTCCAACTGTGGTTGGCATCATTCTGGTCGGTTATATCCACAACCAAGACCCCACGTTCGGACGCATTACCGGCGGGGCAGCAGAAATGGGGATACTGCCCAGCGAGACCAGAAGGAGTAGTTTACTTTGTAAGGAGGTATTCATTCTTCATGTACAATATACCGGCGAATTGTATTGCACTGTTCAGGTCTATCACACTATGAATCCCCAATATGCCACTGGTCGCCAACCCTAAATCCCTGCGGGAATGGGTCTGAGGCATCCAGCAGCATCTGCTTATAGCCAGTAATCCAAGCACTCCCTTTAACCGTCGGGTGCACAGCTTCGTAGTCTCCAACCTTGGTGGTGCCCCGGATGTGGCAGTCAAAGGTACTCCCAATGATGCTGCGGTGTTCAAATACTTCGTCAACACTAAGTTGTCCCCTTGCATGTAGAACTGCCATCCTCGCACAGCTTCCAGTTCCACAAGGGCACCGGTCAAACCTGCCAGGCGAGACAACGACGGTATTGACTGCGAACTTCTTCCCATCAGGCCTTGTCTGCATTGGTTCCGTGAACTCCAGAATGCTGACACCCTTGATCTCAGGGTTCTCCGGGTGAACAGGCGTATAAGCATCCTGAACAGCCTTCTTAATCCGCTCTCCAACCTCAATCAGTTTCGGCCCATTCTTGTTCTCAATCGACAGTCCCACCGACGCCGCGTCAACAATCGCATAGATCATCCCTCCCCATGCAACGTCCACATTCACGGCACCAATCCCAGAGACATAAACCTTCAAGTCCAAGGCAAACACAAAGGCGGGCACATTATCAAACGCCACGTTCTTGCATTTCCCATCCTCACATTCAGCCGTCACCTGAACCAATCCCGCCGCCGTATCAAGCGCCAACTCCGTAACGGGCTCCTTCATCTTCACCATCCCCGTCTCTAGCAGAACAGTCGCAGTTGCAATAGTATTCCCCCCAGACATAGGCGGGTACTCCTCGCTCTCCATAATCAAGAACCCAGCATCGGCAGCTGGATCGCACGGCGGAAGGACAAGATTCGTGCACATGGCCGGACGGCCCCGTGGTTCATTCAGAAGCAGCTGTCGGATATCGTCGTCGTTGTCTCGGAAGTGCACCAGTTTCTCGTACATCGTTGAGCATTTGCTGGGGGCGTCGAGCACGCCGCCGACAATGACATCGCAGACTTCGCCGGCGCAGTGGCAGCCGACGACGTTGATTGAGCGTTTCACGGGCATTTCTTTCGGGTTGATAGATCTGGAAATGCGATTCTAGCGGGGTTGGGGAGTTGTGTAACCGGGACTTTATACTTGACCCCGACTTAGTGGAGATTCTGGAGAGATATCGGGAGGCCTCCCGGTGACAGTCAACCACCCCGCTTGTTGGAGGAATCGGGCTGTTATCTCCTGACTAATGGATCTTTTGATCCAGACAACGCGCCGAAATGTCCTCTATTTATTTGCGGGGATGGCGATCGGCGACGTTGTGGTTCATCGCAAGATATATATTTCTGTCGATATAAAGTGCCGGTTGGGCTCGGCGGGGGAGCATGCTGGATGGAACTACGAAGAACTTCAATTACTGAACCTCTTGTAAAGCTGATCTCTTATCACGCGAAGGATTAATCGGGTTAGGAGACTCGTTTCTTTCTTTGTGTATTCCCTTTGAAGCAGATGTTCGAGCGCCAGGCCATTATTCTGCGATGTCTTCGACCGATCGGCCTGACTGAAGGATCCGATTTCGACCAGTACAGCTGAATGGAATGGCCCGTAAGCAATCAGGCTTTCCTCATGTCTTTTGAGTTTACACAGCCTCGCATTTGATACGCTGCCCCCTTTCGTATCCCGGGAGATCAACTTGTTCCTTCCATCAACCTGCAGAGAACGGGCGACCAGAAACCAAAGGGGATTGTTTACGACGGCAATTGGGCCGTCCTTTGGTGGTACTTGGGGGTCGTGATGTATGTGAAGCACGTCGGGTCGCCATCACACCAGGATCAGCATGAGCTGAATCTCCAGGGCGGGACGGTGCTATGGGGGATTCTGGGGTGACAATCCCCCGCAGATCGCTCTAATTCAGGGTCCTGAGTCTGCCTTGCACCATGGAATCTGGGGCCAATACCCCGGTGGCATTGGAGCTTTTGGCCCCATGCTCGCCTTAATTGGCTGAGCTAAACTTGGCAGAGCTGCAATACATAGCCACTCTTGGTATGAAGATCACAACAAGCTGAATACCCTCCAGCGTCAGAGCAAGTATCCGTCTGACATGAAGGTGGGGGCTAACGGAGTAAGAATTACTGGATATGGTGCTTTGTTGCGCTGCATTCAATTTTATACCAAGTCTTGCAGACCAGACTGCGCATTCACTTATCAGACTATTCAGGTTTGACATCTATAAAAGGCCAGCAATATCCTCTCCAGTAGCACCATCATCAAGTCTTTACTCTTCCTCTGACAAACAAAAGAAAGATCACCAGATTTCTTGATTTGAATACTCTATTACTTCTGCCTCCATCCACAATGCGTTCCGTCCTTATTACCCTTGCTGCAGCTTTGACTGCTCCCATTGTGGCTGCTCTCCCCCATTCTGACGGTCCCAACATCGAAAATGATATCCTAGCTCGCAGAGGATCCCAGTCCGGATTGACCGCGCGTGCGGATATTCCCAAGGAGGAGCAGATCGGACACTTGGTTTCCAGCCACGGATGCTTCTCAACAGGCGGTGGATTCCCGCAGTGCAGAGATCTGATCCTCATGTCATGGGGAGAAGACGGGGACTATGGAGACTGCAACACCCCGTCTGTGAATTCAGCTTTCGAAGACCCCTGCGAGATCAAGGGGTCAGACGAAGTGAAAATCGACACTCCAATGGGCGAGGGCCTCTTCCAGCCAGACTCAAACTGCGGCAACGACGGGAAACAGGGTATTATTATAACGGCCCTGGATGATACCTCGGCGAGCGGGTACGAGTGTGTCAAGGATGACCATCAGTCCACCACGTGGTGTGGATTTAGCTTCGCCAACAATGCCATAATGAAGTGCACTTATAAGGGGGAGTTCGAATAAGGATGGGCTGTGACAACTTGTATATTTGTGTTTCTTGTTGGCTTCTCCGTTTCAGTTTATCGCTATTGCAATCATGATTTTGTTTGGTTTCGAATTGATTCATTTTCCATGTAAGCACCGGAGTAGTCACCACAGTAGGTAGTTGGGTGCATCAATTGTGGGCATACGGTATGTTGGTTGGTGTCGGACCGATGACCCGAGGATGCCCGGACCGGGCATTCTGAGAGCAGCTCCCTGGCTGGACGGTAGGACAAAAGCCACTTTTATATAAAGATAGATACCCGGGCCGGCCTATTTTCGTTTCATGTGCTTCTCACTCTCGAACCAGAGTATGAAGCTTGTTGGCTCAGTCGAGATTTCACCATATGGCCGCCCGGGTATATACAGCCGAACCCGGCGCCAATAGCTCTAATATCATATCGGAATGGCGGGAATAGATATCGACCACTACATAATACTGCTTAGTATGTACCGTGACAGCGCAGATGGCATCACACCAGATTCTCCCATCGTCGTCGACCGCTGGCGCTGTTCCGCCGTCGGGCCGAAGGCACATTCATACCGGTACATTCATAGGGGATGGCCGGATCCGATATTTAAGATTGTCCAGTAAAGGATCCGGGCACGGTCCGAGCTCATCTCGTCCCGGTAGGCCCATTTCAGAGGCCCATTTCCCCAGGAATACCCCGTCGATCATACGGGGTAGCATGTTCCTGTCGCCCCCCCATTTCGGACCGACAACCGATATCGCGCCATACAAAATGGGACAGTTGATGGTCCACAGGAATTAAATCACAAGCCTGGAGTACAATAATGGACACCCCTGATAGCAGCTCTCCCCAGTCAGTGTGTGCAGAAACCCGGTACAAGAGACCGCGGTCCAGCATTGCCTGCAGGCTTTGTCGCGCGCGCAAAGTCCGCTGCGACGCCGCTGTGTCTGGTTCGCCTTGTACAAACTGCAGCCTCGATCAAGTGCCCTGTGAAATTGTTCCTGGAAGACGGCGCCCTCGGTGAGTTAGACATCCCTGGTCTGTGCCTGGGACTTGACTGACCAACATGACAAGGAAACCTTCCGCCGCCCAGTCGCACTTCCAGTCACCACTGCCAGAATATATCCAGCCGATTCCGTCCCATATCGGCGATGACGAGCTCACATACCTCCGTGCAAAAGGCGCGTTGCGTCTACACACCCCGGCTGTCCGGGACAGGCTATGGCAATGCTATTTCGAGCTGGTGCATCCCACCCTGCCTGTTCTGGACCGCGCCGCAACCGTCGCATCGCTGAAGGCCGCAAAGGGCTCATCCAAGATCAGTCTTTTGCTCTTCCATTGTGTAATGCTGAGTGCTCGGCTATTTCTCGATGCCTGCGAAGGCCGACATACCAAGCCAGCAGCACTGCGTGCCATGTTCGACCGCGCCCGGGTGTTATTTGATATGGGGTACGAGACTGATCGGATTACCTTGATCCAGTGTCTGCTTTTGATGTCACTATACCCGCAGCCAGTCGACAGTCCGAAAGGCTCCCTCAACCTCATTGCGCAGGCAGCTTCACACGCATATGTGCTGGGATTGCATCGAAACCCCGCGAGATTTTCCGAAGATGCCCGGAACAGAAGTCGGCGCAAACAATTATGGTGGAGTCTGTATATTCGCGAGAGAATGGTACTGCTTGACCATGGTTCGCCCTGGATTATCAACGAGCGAGACCACGATGTCCCGATGCTAACACTTGACGACCTCGCCCATGAACCATTATGCAGCGAGATGAATACCAAAGACATATTTACACCGGAGCGCAATGCCAGTTACCACCGGAAGCTGGCGCTGATGCTCATTGAACGGTCGAAACTGGCCGTCATTATTGGAAATCTCGCTCCAATATCAGCAAACATCACAGACAATCGCGACCAGCCCTGGCCATCTATCCACCCAGGAGTATCGGACGGTACAGACGTTCTCAAGACCGGTCAACTACTAGACAAATGGGTAGCAAGCCTGCCCATGGAAGTCGCCTGCCTACAACCCAACAGCTACGCTGATGGACAGGGCGACATGAACAGCCTGCTCTCGGTGCACGTCACCTCCCTAATGCTGCTCTACCACATCGCCTCAAACCACTGGGCCGTGCTCCGCTGGTTCCAAGTCTCATCTCCTACTCTAGATATCTCCGAATCCGCCATCAAAACCCTCTGGACCACAACCTGGCCGATCATCCACTTAATCGACAATCCGCCCGCGCAGCAGCCATTCGCCCATATCCAGCTCCTCGCTCCATCCCTAGTCCGGCCTTTACTGCTGTGCGCTATGTTGAATCGCAGCACCCCTTTCTGGCTGAGACTGTCCTCTGATACGGGGTACATACCATCCCTATTTGAAAGAATCGGTGATACGGACCCGTATTTCAAGCATGCAGTTGACTATGCACGTAATGGCGCAGGGCAGACCCCGCCTCCATTGTCGCCTCCTGACTCGGGTACCTCGGGTGGATCCGAAGATTTTGAGGTGGATATGGATACTATGAGCCCGGCTACCGGGATGAATGTGTTTGATGATATGCTTAATGCTTGCTCGTCTGATATTGATATCACCGGGCTAGAGGTACCGTTTTCGGACGAGGTGCTGCTTGCCTTGGAGGCTGGAACCATTACCTGAAACTTGTTGGATAAGAATGAATTAGAAGCATGGCCTAATAGCAATAATTTTTCCATGGTGGAGTGGTGGACCATCTCATTCTGATAAAACTGTTGTTTGAGGATGATGCAAGGCTTATATAGTTTCCTAGAATATATATTTGTCGCGGACTACATAATCCACCGAGTAAAGAAAACAGACTCGACATGACCATGTCCACAAACATTAGCCGCATTCCGATATGGAACTTCATTTGATTGTCAATACTTTGGTGATCATTATGGACTAGAGTCATAACAATGCGAAGGCCATGCATTACTTTTTTTCGCATCAGGCGGAAGCCGTGCTATATCTGGCCCTCAACTTCAACATCAGCTCCAATACAATTCTGACGACAGCACCACCGGTACGTTGGATGGCGGTAACGTGAGCGACTTGGTGTCGGAAATTCCTGTTGTGGAATAACCTGCTCCATTAGAATGCAACTACCAGCCTGCGAACATTAACCGACCGCGGGGGTTACCGCAGGGGTCGGTTAGATGGCCTGGGGAGGGACTCTGTGGTAACATGGAGATTCGGGATATTGCGGCCCACTAAGACCAAGCTGCTACCACTGACGGTAGTGGTCATGGCGTGTCGTGTCGGAGTGCGGGTCACCGACCGCATCGTCACCATTGGATTGGGCCCGAACAGCCGGTTCAGCTCCCGATGATTCGCCGAACCTAAGTATACTCCGCAGCCGGAGCCACCCGCCTCCTGCCGGATGGGAATACCATGAGACTCTACACGGAAACTGGCGCACCAACAGCTTCAACATCAGGCTGGTCTTACCTAACCGTCTTTACGCCCTCTATTTCCTCTTCCCTATATATCTTGCCCTTCGTTGAGGTCGCGGAGCGAAGGAATAGACAGCTCGTGGCAACAAGCAATGCCCACAGTGTGATGAGTAGTGCATTAGTCTTCCGCACTAGACAGGGGCTCGCAGTGGATGACTCGAGATAGCGCCCTTCCTCGACAAAAGTAGAGGTTCGCTCAAAAGTACGATGTTATTAGCGATCAGGTGCCCCTTTCCGCGAACCCCGTTTCCCAACTCCCATGGCATTTGTTTCCGGTCATGGACGTCCCCAGTCCTCAAGAGTATCTCAGCTTGAGGGCAAGATCACACCATGTCCGGAAATTTCACATTTCCGACAAAAGCAGAAAACCGCTTCATAGTAGCAGACCAGGTCAACGTAACTTGGCATGTTGATGCTCCTGTGATCTCGCTCTACGAAAGCTGTGGCAAGAACAACCGTCTATTACAAGGTGACGCTGCCCATTTCATTTGGTTTCTCCTCTTCTCCTTCACACAGAACGCCTGACAATTTTACCTAAGATCAAACGAACAACAATCTTAGTTATGTTTGGACTGCGACCCGTAAAGGCTACGTCGAAAGTGGCTGCAAGTTCATGCTCCAGCCATTCACTGCCGAGCACGAGGCTTATGGCAACAATATCACCAGCGTCCTGTTTGGGGTATCGAAGAGATATACCGATGATCCCGCCCCGGCCTCGTACAACTTCGTCAATGAGTCCTCATCATCACCGACGACAGAAACTGAAACCCCCACGTCTTCTGCGACTACAGGCAGTTCACAACCAACAACCACCACTCCCACATCACAAAATAACCAGAACCACGGCCTATCAAAGGCGAGCAAGATTGGAATTGGGCTCGGGGTTCCATTGGGCGTATTGTTGGTCGCAGCGATAGCCGTGGGAGCTCTCATCATATATCGGCGGAAATCTAGACGAAAAGGCAATGTGGCTCGGGAAATAACTGCAACTAATCCTAATCAGCCCGGCGATGGGCTCGGTGCCCTTCCCACCTTTGCGTACAAGGACCATCATCAGACGCGCCTGTCACAGGCGGAGACGATAGGGTCGTCTTCGCAGTTCTCCACCGATAACCAGAGGACGGAACGAACAGAAAGGCCGCTGAGTGAATTGATGTCAACTGAAAGGGCAGAATTGGTGTGAACAAATCCAAATGCTGTGTATGATTATCTTACGAAACTAGTAATGTCTTCGCGATGGAAGCCCGGCAGGTAGCTTGCATCTTCTCGAAATTGTCGGTCCAAGTTCTCAAGGTTCATGGTCGTGTCATAAAGTCGACATTTCAGTTGACCTTTCTCCTAGATTCCTAGTGATATAGAGCACTAGTCGTCGAGATGGAAAGGTTGACGATGAATGTCGACTATCCCGGTAGAGGCCGGGGGTGGCACGGTATTGCTCGTTGACCGGACAATGCTCTTACCCCTATTTACTGAAGGAAGTAATATGCTACCGTGTGGTTACTTGTCTTACCTGTACCTACTCAAGACTCTATTACCCCTAGAGGCAGCAACGCGCTCAGGGGTCGTTATACTTCTAACCATACTAATGTCTATAGTATACGTATAAGTGAGTAGACGTGAGCCCCTGTTTTCTATAACCTGTTGTTATATATACTGTACAACCGAAGAACGCAATGTATGGTATGAAAGAGCTGGGGATGTATACCTTACACTGTGGTTCAGGGCCAGGCCTGGACAAGGTCTTCGGCGTGAGAGTGTCCATATCTAGTACTCTTCACAGCTAAGTCTCTATGCACTGCTCTAACAATCTGTAGTCTGGCGGGTAGGCCACTGGAGTATACGATGAAGAAATATATTACATATACATGGTGTCTAAATATTGGTAATAAATTGGGACAAGGATCTGGCTACCCAGTGAATGTTTGTGAGCAGTTGCTACTTAGTCAGAAAGGTTGAGAGCTCATGATATTCTCTATTACATCTTCTTGTAGGGCCTAGCTATCTCCAATACACACTGTCGCTAGTAAATAGCGAGCCTTCCTGTGCTACCTCAATTATAAAGACTTCTGATTGTATGTGAACGCGACCTTGCTAGGATCCAAACGGTCCGCTTTTCCCAACAATATTGATATCAGGCGGTAATTTCTGCTACATGATACATTGTTTTGGATGACAACTTGGTTGGTAATGTAGACGATCACTTCGCTAGCGTCTTATCTTGATATTTTGCGCAATTTACGTGTTATGACCCTCCGTTTGTTCTTCTGCTGGTAAAATCGTGTGTGGACTTGTGTGCCCTACCAGAGGATTAATCCAGCACGAACAAAACAACAGGAAAACCCGTATTTTGATTACTTAAACAACAAGATAATAACTATAGTTATCACCCAAATTGTCACATATCCCCCCGGGACAGAGCTGATGACATTCTCGGCGCAGACAACTTAAATTAATGATCGAAAGAACTAAATGACATGGATCCATTTTAAGATTTAAAGTTGTAAGAAAAGAATCTCCAGCTAAGTTAACTGCAATGGAAAGCTATGCCAATCCTGCATCCAATGACCCCCCCTGGACGGCCAAAGCTCCCTGAACTCCTTCTCGGCAGGAACATCGCCTATCCAGTCATCCGCCAATGCAATCCTCTTCCGCCAGGTATCGCGTTTATCTCTGAGACTCTCATGCACGAATAAGCCATCCGGCGCGCGGAAAGCTTCCCAGATAGTCTCTCTCATGAGTGCGTGGAAGATCTCGAGCTTGCCATATGGGGTGTTCATGAAGACTTCTACTCTGAGAGTTTGCAGCAATGAAGACGGAGAAGATGAGTTTGTGATGGTGGAGAAAATAGACCGAACGAGCTTCTCATCGATGGCTAAATTCACGAGAGTGGGTTTGATATCGTCGTTTAAAGCTGTGCAGTCTAGCTCTATCGTAAGACTAGACAGAGATGCGATATCTAGCGCGCGATAGATCTCCACTTCATGGGCATCACCCTGCGCCCGTGGAATCCGGATATGCAAATGCCGCAGATAGTGACAGTGGGCTTTGATTTGATTGATTTGATTAAGAGCGATATGTGGTTTCCGGCCTGGGCGGCGCGGTGGGAGGGAAAGCAAGAGGCCTAGTTTGCGGAGTTTTGTACCGTGATGCTCGAATGGGATACTGAGAGGGTGTTCAGCCCAGGGGGCTGAGATCAGAAGACTTTCTAGTGGAGGAAGTTTCGTGAGGAAACTATCAGGATTTGTATCCAAGTGGGCGACGAAGCCAGATCGGCATCGCGGGGCTATGTTATTGGTGAATCGAAGCACGAGGCTTTTCAGGGAATGGAAATCGTACGTTGAAAGCTTTGAGAGGAGATCGTATTTGTAATCGCCGTGCAACTGGAATGTTGTCAGGTTGGAGAAAGGGGTATATTTGTTCCAGGTGTCANTGCTCTCAGGCGTGGGGCCGTGCAGCGTTAGCGAGCGGAGACGAGACGGATAGGCTGGAGGCTTCGTGAAAAGGTGCGCGCGTGGTGGTTTCAGTTCAGTATAATCATATATTAGGGGAAACTGGTTGACGTATTGCATGTATACCTGTGTTAGGTTGGGCGCTAGTCCAGCGGCCATGCGCAAGACAGCGCGCTCGGTGCACACCGCGGCATTCTGAACGTTTCCCATCCTGAATGCCAGGCTGGATAGCGAGGGAGACGTCGCAAGAGCGCACTCGTATGATTCGTAACCCGCAGGGAGAGGTGACGATCCATATAAATGCTTAAGGGTAGATGATCTTAGATGGATTCGGCATTTTGGGAGATCCTGATGCAGCACCTCCAGTATACATGGCGGGAACGCAGCCCATGCGGTCCAAAGCAGATCTCTGAGCCCTAAGAGCTTCTTGATAAACCGAGCTAGTGGTTCCCATGCGGTCATTGTTTCGAGATCAGCTGGTTTAGGTCCCGGATACAGGACGTTAGAGTATCGAGACTCAAGATCTGTCCATTCGTCTTCCCCAGGGCATGGTCGTTGAGAGGACAGTGGTATATTGGGGGTTTCAGAATAGGATGGATGGTTGTATTTTGTTAATGGAATAAAGCCGTGAACAGTTAGTCGATGAACGGAAGAGTAAGCATTGTGTCTTTGGAGTATGCCTTCCCAGTGTTCAATGTCAACGAAGAGCCTGTTCTCTGCAACCGTCTCAAAGTGGATATTTTGGAAGCGGTTGCTCTTAGCTATAGCACAGCAAGACTTGCTCGCGAGAGAAAAGGCATGCAAGCTGGGAAGGTGCTCGGAAGCCAGGATATCAGTCACAATCAGCAACACCTCGCGAGGTAGAGAATGCAAAAAAAGTGCCATAGTTGATTAGTTGACGGTCTAATAATGGACGTGTGGTACAGCTTATAGGTTCTTGTAGAAAGAGTCAAGATCCACTATGCGGATAGAGGGGTATCGCTTGGCTACCCCACCCGCATTTTGGTTTCTTTTTCAGCATAGGGCTCGCTGTGAATTCTTCAATACATATCACTACCTCTACATCAGGTCAAAAACCCTCGCCATTCTCTACCTTCGTAGAGCAATCGCCAGCCCCTAGTTCCTGCGCCATCGGCATCAGGATCGTACTGGAAAAGCGCATAAAACAAAATGAATGCCTCTCGCGGCTGTCCCATCAATAGGCAATGTGCTATCACCACCAAAAGCAAATATTTTAACGTCCCCGCCGGCCCCTTTCCATGATCATGATCTCTTAATATTTTGAATGGCCGGCCAAACTCTAGCAAACCAAGAGCGACGCTCTAACTCGCTAAGAATAGTCGACACACTTCGCTGCTGGCCAGCAGCATCAGGCTCGCGGGTCGGTACCCAAGTAGGGGCGATACGGGCTTCTTCTAGGTCTCGTATCTTTCTGAATACTGTAGTAAGCTTTGGTATTAGCCTTGGCATACCAATATCATACAATCATCCAGGGCCTTAGTACCTAGAAATTTTGTAAATACCTTTTTAGTACTGTTGAGTTTACAGCTTCTGATAGTGATATCCATGTTAATATCGTGGCTATAGTCTCACATACCATAATCAGTATTGGGATATTCAATATAGGGTCTATTATCTTGAGAACTAACCCTGATTCTCGCTTCTGCCAGGCAGTTCAAATCATACATAACACAAAACATAAAATATATGGCATGAAGCCAAATGCATACCCCCAAGTGGGGGTTACCCAGGATTCACTGGGGATGTTTCCGGTAGGGAGATTCGGCGCAGAACCACTTCCGGGGATGGTGTCGGAGGGAGATCTTCGAGGTGAAGGTTATTGTAGTATTTCAGCGTTGTTGGTAGTGTTATTAGGAATTGGCTGTTCGTCGACAGGTAGTATGTAGCGATGTGGTGTGACGTGTGGTTTAATATGCTGTGTATAGGCTATAGACACAGCGTTAGCATGATATCGTAGAGCTTTCAGGATAAGGATACCCTATGTAGGCTGTGCCTTTCGACCATGGCCTTGACAGGTTGTTGTTGTGGGTGAGGTGCTGAGGTGCGAGCTGCTCCTGATCAATTAGGATATGTGCCAAACAAGGCAGGAACGCGTCAATGCATACACCCTAAGCACCTTCTCCTTTTATACTTGAATCCATTTGCAGAACATGCTATTCGTGGTGTACACGTTGGCTGAACAAATAGTGAGCAATGGCTAGAAGGTACTGTAGAAGAAATTATAACTATTATCTCACGAAAATACAAGACCTTGGCCTCAGACCTTGTGGTGGTCACTGCACGGCGGCGTGTTCTTGTTCCCTCATCTCGGCGTTGAGGGTGTCATATTACAGAATCCGAAAAAGAGCCAGTTGGAAACAGTAGGTTGGGTCTCGCAGATGGGAGAGTGGTCAGAGATGTAAAACTGGTCATCAATACTACATAATAAGAGCCACTGTGAAGTTTGATAAGACCCAGCTGGGGGTTATTAGACGCGAGTAAGCGATAACATTCGCTACTGCGGATTACGCAGTCCCAGAACATTGGAAATATTGGCCTACTTTATTCATGCGAGCCTCAGCAAATTGGGTTCACACGCGAGTGGCATGGACATAGTCTGTGAGATTAACCATTGGTATTACAAGCTATGTACGTCCGTGGTCTGGGGTTGCCATGGTTGAGGATACGCTGTCCTCAGAGAATGTCGTGAGTATAGTTGGCAATTTATGCGCTGTGTTTGGCTCATCTTCTTCACATGAATACTGCCTGAAATATCAGAGATCCAGTGGATAGGTTGTCGATTCGATCGCCTCTGGGTATACCAGCCCTCCCTGTTGGCGGACTCGATCCATCACCTCCATGATGACGATGCTCTCCTCCCAAGGAAGGGTTTCGCTCTCCAGCTGCCCGTCACGCACACAGCGGGCGACTTCATCAGCCTCCCAGAACATGCCGCGCGCATCCCCAGGGATAGGGACATGGACGTCTTGGACAGTTGCCGTCTCGCCTGGCTCAGTCTTTGGTACCACTTTGTATCGCTCCGGACGATACGCAGGTCCGAAGATCAAGATAGTTCCCTTGGTTCCCTGGATCTGAATAGAGGGACCAGCAGAGCCGCGGCCGTCTGGGTCTGTCGCTACACGAAAGGCCGTCATTGCCACGGCGTGCGAGGTACGATTGGGAAGGGCGGACGGTGTCGTCGTTGGGAATGTTAGTATCATTGTTGCCTCTTCGTCCGATCCAGTCCCAGCGTATTTGGACATGTGAGATGTGATCTGGGAAGGGGCTTTACGCTGGGCGCGGGGCAGGGTGTGGTAAAGGATTTGGAAAACCCAAGTAAGGGCATAAACACCCACTATGTATCTTTCGGTCAGTAACTTATCCTTGGGCTTACGGGGATCTCATACAGTCAAGCAGGGCGCCCCCCGCCAGATCCTTATTCACCATGCGATGGTCATTGTTCCAGGCAGTCTCAGGCTCAGCTCCAATACTCAAGTCGGACACCACACGCAGGACCTCGCCAATTGCTCCAGACTGCACGAGATGTCGGACCTGAATGCTAAGTGGGAAGTACCGGGTCCAGACAGCTTCCATCAGGAACAGGCCTTTCTTCTGGGCAGTGTCACACAGGATTTTGGCCTGGGCTGCGTTCACAGTAAAGGCTTTCTCGCAAAGAACATGCTTGCCGGCTTCCAAAGCAAGCATCGTGTGTTGAAAGTGGTGCGAGTGTGGACTGGCCACATACACCGCTTGGACATCGGGATTGTTAACGGCCTCTTTGTAAGTTCCGTATGTCGCACATGGTCCGGGAATCTGTAGTCTCTGGACGAATGAGTCCGCTGAAGACTTGGATGAGGATGATGCGACGGCGACCACAGTGTGTGCAACGTCTGTAACTCCTCTTTTACTTGGATTTAACAGCAGGTCCCTCACAAAGGCTTCATCAACAGGATTAGTTGACTATCAGCAAGTTTGAACAGGCAGATCGGATAGCTTACTCTCTGCGATTCCTCCGGTAGCTGATGCGGACATACAGTCAGTATGAGCGGGGCTAAATCATCCATCAAACTTACCGAGTATTCCCCATCGAAGATTGTAAGCCATGGTGGAGCGAATATTTGAAGGAAGACGTTGGAACAGGATGATCAATCGGGAGACAATACGCGTGAAAATCAGAATATTTATAACGAGATAGAATACACTACTGTCGAGGAGCTGCCTCGCATCGACCTGCCTCAGCCATGATGCTTGTATGGATTGTTTCTATACGTGGATAAAAGGATCCACCAGGGACCCACTGCAAACCTTGTGCTCGCCTCGACCTTCCACCCTTCAATTTGCTGACATCAGTGCTGGCCCTGTCCCTTTTGTGCCTGATACTGTTGATTTCTTTCTTTCTTTCCCTTCAACACGTCCAGCACAGCACGTTGACCAGGAATTTTTCTCGTTTCATCCAGTCTGTCTTAATCCAGTGCTCAAATACTCTGGTGGACCTGAGAACGGTGAATGATGAAATACCAACGATAGCCTTCGTCGGCTATACAGGTGCAAAAGGCAGAGATGCCACAGCAAGCAGAGAAAAGTCACCGCAAGTCGCCTACGCGTTCTCCGCATGGATGCTCAAACTGCCGCCGCAGCAAGGTCAAATGCGACGAGCAAAAGCCAAGTTGTACCAGGTGTTGGCGGAAAGACCTACAATGTTCAAGCCCTGTCCAGCTGAGATGGGAATCAACCTATCGTGAGCGTGGAGTCGCCTTTGGGAGATCCGGAGTCTGGGGCAAGAGTTCCCCCAAAAAAGGTCAGGGACAGGAGGATTCCAACTTCCCCAAAGAGACAACATGGCTTCCGACCCCGGCCATCCGACCGTGGTCGTTTGTTAATAATGATACGCCCTTTATCCAGAGACTATTTGAGGAAGAACAAGACCATGCCAAGAGGCGTCTACTGCCGGCTTTTGATGCAAAAATAGCCATTGCAGAGCGAGGTCATGACCTGATATCATCACCTTCTCCCCCGTCAAAAGAAATGAATGAAGCCTTTATGCCCACCGTACCATCGTCTCCTGGCCTGTTTCCATCGCTAGATGTGGTAGGAAATCGACTGCTGTTCGACTATTATATCAATCAGATATGCCCTCGAACAGCACATGGTCCTCTGTCACAGTCTCCATTTGCGTCCATCATTCTTCCCTACTGTATATCAGCTCCACCCGCAGTGCTGCGCGCTATCCAGGCGTTGGCCGCCTGCCATTGGTCTCAACATGACGACCAATACACCAGGATCAGCCTACGACTAAAGTCCCGGGTCCTGATCGACTTTCGACAGCAAATAAACCATGACCCAAAGGTTCTCAGCGCCAAGGACCCTCAAATTCTGGTCATTGCGATGTTTTTATGTCTCTTCGATATTGTGGATCACTGCGATCAACAGTGGATTGTTCACCTTCAAGGAGCAAAAGACATCATCAAACTCCGAAAGCGACAGCATCTCTTGACCGGGACAGATAATAGTGATCGGCAAGATGAAGTATCTTCCTTTGTGGAACTTTTCTTTGCCTTCCAGGATGTGATGGGCCGAACGGCCTGCGCAAAGGCAGACCTTTTCGGGTCGAGCTATTGGCGTGAAGACGACACAACGATCAACCCCTGGCTGGGCTGCAGCCCGGCGCTGGTCTCCATATTATTCTCAGTTATGGACCTTAGTCGATCACGGCGAGATATGCTCTCGGACGAGGACCAGATGACCTTCAACATCAGGGCAAAAATCTTGAGCAATAAACTCGCAGGCCTCGAGCAAAAGCATCCTGACCCTCGGCAGGGCCAGACCGTTCAACGGGTCGCGGAACTGAAGAAACTCGCTTGCCTTGTCTTTTTAAATTGCGCATTATTTGGGGGCCGGCCATCAGATCCTGTGATCAAGATCTATATACGGAAGATGCTCCAAGAGGTCGTTGGGCTTCTAGACTTGGAGGCCTCTTGCCAGGTTATCTGGCCTTTATTCGTTGCGGCTGTAGAGCTAGATCCACTTGATGCTGATCTGTGTTCACATCCAGAGACTGAATCCATAATAGACGGGAGAAGGCTTGTCTTTGAACTGCTCGAGAAAATGGCCAAGAGCAGCGTCTCGAGCGTTTCTCGGACCCGCGTGGTTATCGAGCAGGTCTGGAAATCGCGGGACTTTAGTTTGTCAAATTCAGCCGAACCGAAGAGACCTTCTATCTCTGAAGCAAATGACTGGGAGCAGTATGTTGTGCCGGTCAGCAATGCTTTGAGTTTGGTATAGATATGGACATATTATATTCTTAGCTTAGAAAGCAGAAATAACGGTAGATACCCTTGCCTCTATAACCGGTATCACACAGCATAATTATGAATACCCCAACCTCAAATTAAATGTTATAGCTTCACAGCAAAATGCTCCCTAAGCCACCCCCCGTACCGATAGAAGAAGTATGGCAGTGGAAGAAAAGCCACGCCAATGAAACCCAAGACGCTATTCCCCCACCCAAGCCCTAGGTCTGCATACAAAGACGGCCCCGCCAATGGAATGAAAGCTGCGCAAAGAAGTCGGAGGATCACATTCGCAGCCAAGGCAGATGCAGCAGCCTCAGGGCCAAAGGCATCCAACAGGTAAAGCTGGGCCGGCATTGCGATCCAGAGAAAGCCAAATCCAAAGAACAAGGTGCCGAGGATGGGCACGATCCAATGAGTCTGTTTCTCAGCTGCCCAGCCATACCAGAAAATGCCGACGGGCACGGTGGGCATGACCCACATCATGGGCTTCAGGCGTCCTTCGGGTTTGGGCGAGTCTCCAAGTGCCTTTTGCATTTTGTCGCTCACGGTTGCGAAGACTAGGAGAGAAAGGGCCATTCCGATTCCAACCCCGAGATATGACAGGCCAGAAATGCCGGCGGAGAAGTGGTATTGTTCCTCAAAGACCGAGGGAAACGTGGTGAAGAGCAGGAAGAGAAGGCCGAAGACGAACGCGCACAGAAGAGAAAGGAGGAGCACGATGGGCGAGAGGATGAGAAGCTTTGTTGGTCGTGTAATGGCGCGGATGAATAACTCGCGGGGGGTCAGTCCTCGATCCATCTTCGAAACCAGGGCAGTGTTGCCGGTTTCTTTCCGGAGGCGCGCAGCTTTCCATCCTAGTAATACGGCGGCATTGGTCTCGTGGAGGAGGAAAATTGACATGATAAAAAATACACCCGCCTAGGTCGAACCGTCAGCGACTCGAGAATAGTAGGGGTTACACGCTCTACTGACTAGGATTACGATGATCCAAAATGTCCATCGCCAGCCAATTGATTCCGATACAAAGCCACCAACTATTGGGCCCAGGACCTTGATGGATAGTTAGGATCATGGCGTTTTGCGAGGGATGATACTACCTACTGGTCCCAGGAGTGGTCCTGAGGAGAATACAGACATTGCCCTTCCACGCTGAGCTGGCGGGACGACGTCCGACAGTTCCTCCGCCAACCGTCAATGGGCCCGAAGAAGCACATCCAGCAAGGAATCGAAAGACGAGAAACATGGCAGTGCTTTTACCCAGCGCACATCCAACGATGAAGCCAATGTAAATGACATTGCAGGTGTGGTAGACCACAAGGCGTCCGTACAGTTCGGATAGTGGCGCAATGAACATTGGCCCAAGGGCAAAGCCGCAAAGGTAAATGGACACGGTGAGACTGGAAACGGTGGAACTGGTGATATGGAACTCCTGAGCAAGCGCGGCAGCTCCAGGTGCAAACATTGTGGCGGCGAGGTTTCTGTATGTGTAGTAGGTCGTCAGTACGGGTTTCCTTGGACAAATCAGCACAGGAATTGCCTTACGCAGTGAGCAGGAAAGCGCTGGCGAGGCCGACCTGGGTCAAGCGTTTCCATGATGGCCAGTTCCGCGGGTTTTGGGGATCGTCTGGCCCATCCCAGTCGACGACATTATCCTTCGTCTCTTGTTCAATTGCTGTTTGGTCAGGCGCGCTATGGCCATCGTCCGATAAAGCTCGTTTCTCGTGGGCGGATTCCAAGTCGGCCATGGTATTCTGTCGAGGGTGGTGTAGCTCCGAGACATTGGCGGGCCTGTTTGCTATATATTGGAAGACGAAGGACCCGACAAAGGAGCCCGCATAGAAGAGTCATGGCTAGAATTGTTTGGGCAAGCGATAACTCCGCCAGCTATTAAATCCGAGAAATAGGCCGTAAATACGGAGCAAAACTGGAGATTGTTGAATACCAGGGGAAAATCGTGGTGCGTACGGACCGTGGACGCGGAGGATGGAGCGGAGGGTGGGCGGACGGTCGGACGGTCGTTACTATCTCCATTTCTCCATCCTCCGTCCTGCATCCTTCATTCCATCCTCCGTTCCCATTCTATCTCCACTGCCTGGATGTAGATTGTCATCTCTCCATTCAGTCACCATGGCCGACAATCCTCCACGTCCGCGTCCGCCGCCAAACCGACGCAGAGACAAAGTCCAGCTTTCCTGCGGCCCTTGCAGGCACCGAAAGTACGTGCTCCATAGCCATCCAAAAGTCATGCACGGTTAACTTTGTCAGGCTGAGGTGCGACCGACACCACCCATGCGGAGCCTGTTCAAGGCGTGGCCTAACCAACTCCTGCATTTATGCGCAGGCATCATCTACACCTGATGCTCACCGGTCCGTTGCTCGGCGACAGGACAGCCTCCATGGTAGAATCTCTGAGCTGGAGAGCCTTGTCGTGACGTTCATGGAAGGTCAGTCACTCCCAAGTCTGCCCACACCGAAGTCGCCGACACGATTGGAGTTGCTCCCTGAGATCCGGGGACCAAATAAATCCCAAAATGAATCTGCATCCCCGGCCGATCCCGGCACCCTAAAATTGCGCGAGTCTGGAACTAGCTATGTCCAGAGTGTCCATTGGGAGGCCATTCTGGCCAAAATCAGAGGATTGAAGGAGGACATGGTCCCTGATAGCAAGGCTGCGCCCGGTTCACACTTGTTCTACGGCCCGAACCGTCATGCAACTCGAGATGAAATCCTGGCTGCTGTTCCTCCTCGTCCAGTTGTCGACCGTCTAATGGCCCTTCACTTCGATTCCCACATTGTCACTCCGTGTCAGTATATCAAACCTTTCTTTCGGCCTCCGGCGTATTGACTATGCTGTAGATTTCATTCATCGCAAGAAGTTTCTCCGAGAGGTGGGTTCTTCTAACCTGGTTCATTGCAAGCAGTTTGACATTTGACCAGTACGAAGCCTTCTGGGAGAATCCATCTGCAACCTCCATCGGTTGGGTCGGTCTCATGTTCTCCATGTTATATATTGCTGCGCAGTTGCAAATCTTCACCATTGACTCCGCTGATGGTCGAGCTGAATCGCCCAAGGCGGAATATCTTGCCATGAAGGATGCCTTCCGGGAGAAGGCTGTTCAGTGTCTGATCCTAGCCAGGTATACGAGGGGAGGGCCACATATTCTCGAAACCCTCATAACGATTCTTACTGGCGAGTTTGTACTCTCGAAAGATAGCGCTACCGATGGCTGGCTTTTCATTAGTACAATACTCCATATTGCAGTGCGCATGGGTATTCACCGTGACCCAGTTAACTTTCCCGGAATATCCCCATTTGAGGGCGAGATGCGAAGACGCATTTGGCTTACAATCCTGCAATTAGATCTGAGTCTCTCTTTGGAGATGGGCCTTCCTCGAAATGCCACAGATACGCACATCGATACAAAACAGCCAAGTAACCTGCGCGACTGTGATTTTGACGAGGACACGACTGAAATGCCTCCGCCGAGACCAGAAACAGAATGGACACCGATCCTCCCTCTCATAGTAAGAGGGCGACTCATCACAGCTCTCGGCTTGATTTGCGACGTCAACACCGACATTAATCCCC
This sequence comes from Aspergillus sydowii CBS 593.65, assembly GCF_001890705.1. Lineage (NCBI taxonomy): Eukaryota > Fungi > Ascomycota > Eurotiomycetes > Eurotiales > Aspergillaceae > Aspergillus > Aspergillus sydowii. The sequence continues at coordinate 997,044 of NW_024467868.1, forward strand.
TTTCCTACGACCAGGTCCTCAAGGTCGACGCACTCCTTGAGGACGTCCACAATCGTGGCATTCCACCAGTACTGCGCTGGGGAACGACGCCGCATCCCATCACGGATAGTCCAACCCTTGTGGTACAGCGGATAAGTGTAGAAACGACCTACTACAAATCACGCATCCTCCTGTACCGGAAAGCTTTGATCAGCTACCCAGGTCCACAGGCCCAAGAGCAGGACAAGAAGTCGGTGCGAATCTGCTTGGATTCTGCACTCAATATTCTATCCTTTCAAGAGATGCTTCATGAAGAGTCTCAACCATTTGGTCGCTTGTGCCAGCTCAGATGGAAGGTCACCCATATTTTCAACCAGGATGTTCTCCTCGCCACGAGCCTGCTCTGTCTCTACCTCCAAGACATCGATAAATTTGAACTGCATGATACCGCAGAATGCAAAACTCGGCCGTCTAGAGCTGAGGAGATTCGACAACAACTGACCGTCTCGCAGAGGATTTGGCTTCAAAGGAGTGCCTCGTCTGCGGAAGCTGGGAAAGTAGCGAAAGCTCTGAGAATTGTCCTTGGAAACACGGAGACATCTGCCGAGGACAGGGACGGGCCTGTTTCTTACGACTTTCAGACCGAATTTGCTGCCATGCCTTTGAATGAGTTTGGCGCGACGTTCACAAATCAATGTGAGAAGCACACACGATCAAGCTGTTTGCAACTAACAAAAGACTCAGCAGATATTCCTCCTGGCCTGTACTCCCCCCTCATGTTTTTTGATAATGTACTGGAAACTTGGGGTGTGGACTGAATGCTTTCCTCAATGAGTTCTCGATGCGTTCTTATCCGTTTTGTATATAGTGAAAAGTTGTGGGGATGGTATTCTCGCGTAGAGTCAGCGGTCTTCGTGTAAAACTATATATCTGCATGAAAACCAACCCTGGCCTCTTAACACCACGATGGCACCTACTGCTTTGAGCCGTGTTTCGGGGACCAACCAGGTTTAATGTATTTGGTTGTAGAATGTATTTCAGTTGATCAAGTTACCAACTGCTTATTGGGGATGAGTGTGTTATCAGGGGCGTATCAGGCTAGTCTTCCTTGGGACTAGCCTTAAAAGGGCTTACTGACTGCCTCGGGGACTCTTCCCCTCACTTCTCACTCCTTACTCTGCATTCCGTATTTGCAAGATGATGGCAGATCTGTTTCCCTGGCATGGATCGATCTATCCCCAAGAGACGACGTAGCTTCAAGGTCAAGACCAGGTTTGGTGCCGCCCGACAATGGAGGAGCCGCAAGAATCGCCCCTGTGACACCTGCCGTCGGCGCAAGACTGCCTGCATTATCGAGACTGTCCCGCCATGTGTGTTGCTCCAATTTCCGTCGTTTCGCAAGCTAACAGTTTAGGTCGGTTCTGTCGATCGAAAGGCCAGGCCTGTAAGTCGACCGATGACGGTTCCACTGCCCCATCGCGTGAGAGATCGTGCGAGACCGGAACGACTGGAAACAGAACCGTCGACACGAGTTTCACCAGCATACCGGTAGCTACATCTCCCGAAAGGTTATTTACTGATATAACTTCACCTGGAAGTCGGACCGAGGCAGCTTCGCAGACTTCGCCTGCAACATACCTTAGCGACAACGGTCCTACAGTTGATACCCTTGAAGACAATGAAAACCGAACTGCGCATTCTGTAGGTCTCTCTGGCGAGCAAGACACAGACCTGCTGGCCTCTTTCAGGTCCGTGATCACCAACGAGAGAGACGGTATAAGCGCAGACGTCATCCAGGCGAGTGCTGGTGATCTGGATACCGCGTTTCCAGTCCACTTTAACTTGTTAATGGACGAGTTTCAGCCGACGGACGATCTAGCCAAGCAAAGAATATCTAATGAGATCGAGGCAATGGTATCACCGCACGGCGCAACACTGGTTCGACTATTCTTTAAACATGTCCATCCGGTATACTGCGTGGTGTCCAAAGGGCGATTCTTGAAAGCATATCTGGAAGACAAGCTCAAGATCCCGGCGTCATTGCGAGGTGCTGTGTACGGATTGGGCTCAACGTTTTGGCAGCATGATGCAGAAGTTGATGGTACCCTGCAGTTCGACCTGCATGTCCTGTTCGAAGCAGCGCAATCATGTTTGCAGCGTGAACTCCATGCCCCAAATTTGTGGGGAATACAGGCTTGTCTGCTTCTGCTGTATGAACGGCCAGCCGATAATGCCACGATTGAAACACCAAGGACATGGATCTTTACGTCTCGTCTTGTCGCATGTGCGCAGATGGTTGGTCTACACCGAGATTCATCTGCGTGGCACCATGTACTGGGAGAGAAGAAACTGCGCAGGAAACTGTGGTGGGCAACCTACGTCAGTGACATATGGTCATCTTTGTGCCATGGCAATCCGCCCCTAGTCTATCCAGGCTCCTTTACTACGACATCGCCTGTTATGGATGACCTTGCATTTGATGAAGAGGTACCCGTGGATGTACAGAACCTGGTAGATCCTTCTAGCCGAGCTGTTGATATATCTACGAGTGCTCGGTTTTTGGAGATGGTCAAACTAAGCCGAATCCTGCATGGGCTGATTGATTCTTACTAGTAGGTTGGCCTTGGATACTGCTGCATTCAGTATTTTTAATCTATGTAGCTTGGATTCTAGTTACCAGCATACAATCGGTCAACCGCAGATTAGAGAGGCCAGTTTGCTCACTATCCAGCGGGATCTTCGGGCCTGGTCGTCCATGGTCCCCAACTGTGTCACCATGGCGTACAACGCAGATACTGCTACTGTCTTTCGCAATAATGGTATGGTTGACTGTTTCTCGATTGAAACCCCACACTGACAAACCTAGGTCCATTGAATCTAGCCTACTTCGCAGTTCAAGCACTTCTATTCCGCGCCTTGATGAGCCCTGCCCGAATGTATGCCAAATCCGACGCAAACTCACCCCTTTGCCGGTATTTCGACTCGGCTGTCAATGAGTTTCGCAATTTCACCGTGTTTATGGATAGGATTACCAGCGCGTGTCTGCATGCTTTTTGGGGCGGTCGTACGTATTGTTGCCCCGGTCCTTGATTTTGCTGACCAGTCATAGACGCCCGCTCGCAGATGACACTTTGTGGGAATTTCCTAATCTACCTCTTTTTGCTGGCCCCAAGCCCGGAACAAGTTCATGCTGCATTTGAGCTTCTTGGAAGTTTCCATGGGTCACTGCAACGACTGCGGGAATGGGCGGACGACGATGCCTCGCTTGCACTGCTACGGCCCGTTGCCCTTCGCATTGACTCTTTCTTCCTACACGCGGCACGAATAATGAGGAATGGAATGGGTCCATAGCGCCCTATCTGAGTAATTATGCAACAACATAGTTTACGAGTATAGTGAAATTCCTATACAAACATCGCGAGGTCATGCCCATCACAGCTTCAAACCAGCGAACGCGTCAATAACACTTCGTGGCTCACTGTATTTCCCAATGGGCACATATTGTATTTCCTCGAATCCCATAGACCCTGGACCTCCTATTTCCATACCCCTTGGTGTGTCGGTCCACCGTGGAGAGGCAGCAATGGCAATGATCATTACTCTCAGACCGTATTTGTATTCTGGTGTTCCCAAACCAGCACCTGTTTCAGCATCAAGAACGGCGATGAGGTCTGGCACGGAGGCGAGTATCTTGGCTTCGCCAGTTGGCAGAAGCGCCTCCACAAAAGCATTCTCGTTCTTAAATGGAACCTTCAGAACCGCTTTTGTTCCATCCTGAAGCTTTCCATCTATTTCTAACACTCCATAAGTATGACCGGTCTTGAGCACCCGCTCAACACTCGTAATCTTTCCTCCCCCAAGCATCGCAGCGCTGCCAGAACCACCAACCTCATCAATTATCCGCTTGGCTCTGTCAGCGATGTTCTTCTCCAAGGCAATCGCCCGCCCAATCCACCAAGCGAGGGATACTGTATTTGTAACCGCCTGTTCACGGACGATTCTGGACGACTTGGGAGCACCTGCACTGCCAGCCCGACAGCCCATTTCGACACAGGAGGCGCGCAGAATTTTATCAACAAGCTTGTCTGTTCGCGAGGCTGTCATTGTCACGACTGAGCCATCCCCGCTGGCGATCGTCATAGGAAGCAGTGCTTCACCACGGGGCGTTCCGTAAACGTTTGGCGTGATCTGCCATGTTGTGGGATACGCGCGACCCATGTAGTCGGCATCAACACAGGGCACTCCTAATTTCGCCGCGACACCTAAGTTCACAACACCGTTGCCTCCGCCTATTTCTAGAGCCACGAAGCCAGAAACTGCCGGTAGTCCCGTGGCACGGGTCAGCTCTTCATGCGCTTTGAGACATTCCTCGTTTTCAAGACGCTCCATGCTCACTTCTGGACTGCCCATGCATCCTGTCCAGCCGACGAGGGCGTCATCTGCGAGATAGCTGGGCGACACCACTTTGACGGAGCCTGGGTTGTTTCGGACAATAGCACTGACTTTCAAATATTCCTGGTATGGGTCGCCGCCGCCTCCACACCCTAGGACTTTGCAGCCCTGGGCGATGAACTGGAGATCCGTCTGTGAGATTATCCATTGACGATTTTGGATTAATGGGCGATAGTTTTCGATATTGACAGGGTTACCGACGGTCCTATCAATACTAGAAGGCATAGCCCTACCCCGTCCCTGGGCCTCGTTATGCTCGTCGAGAGTGGCAAGTGCCTCCGTCAACTGTCGTTCGGAAACCATTGCCAACTCTCCAACCGCACGAACGACGATTCGAGCTTTCGCGTCCACATACTGGATTGGAAGCATAGTCACCTCGGCAATCTGAATTGACTCACGCTTCGCGCCAATACTGACAGCCTTCTCAATCGCCAGGCGCGAGACAACTTCCTGCGCCTGCTTGACTGTTTGATTTGAAGTATCAACCACAGTATCAATGACGCCCGATACTCGCGAGATGGCGGCTCCAACAGCGTTTGCCACTTCTGCACCCTTCACCGTTCGTAAGCTGCGGACGCCACTCAATGGTTCATCGGTCTTGATGATTGGTGCCCCTCCGCCGACGATCAAGACATCAACGTCTCCTTTATGCGTCTTGGTTCTATCGACCAGGGCCGCGGTCATCTCCCTCATCGTCTCGCGTGCCCGAGATATGATTTCTGGCGTGACCTCCGCTAGTCGAGACGGATCCCCCATACCCCTGAAGGGATTCGGCTCGCTGGGGTCGTGAATTGCAGACGCTGCTACGATATCCGTTGCCGTCAGATATTCGCCACCGAAGAGTTTCGCCTTCTGCAGTAGTTCCAAAGCAACACTTTCAGGACCAACAGTCAGGTCTTCACGCGTTCCCCTAATGATACTCCCACCACCTAACCCAATACTCTCGACCGCCGGCAGCGCAAAGTTGGTCCTCACACCACCAACTAATCCTGTAATGGAACTCATCTGGGGTAGGCCATTTGGGAGCAGTAGCCCCGCGTCCGAGGTGGTTCCGCCGATATCAATCACAACCAACGGCTCTGTCCTCTCATCCTGTTCTTGGCCACTCCCTTTGCCAGCAGCGCGCCAGAGAAATTCCCCACCTCGGATGGAGTTTGTCGGGCCAGAGTTGAACGTCCGGATCGGGTAGTGGATTGCGTCCTCGGCACTGAGAACGCTGCCATCGTTCTGTGTGAGATACAACATGCACGGACTTCCCTGGAAAATATCCCACATGGCCCTCTTGAATGCATAGATTGTTCTTTCCGCGAGAGGGCGCAGTGTCGCGTTTAGTATAGCAGCATTTTCCCTAGCGAGGAAGCCCAGGCCTGAGACCTCGTGGGACAGCGTTATCCGTGGTTTGTAGGATGAATTGACCTGGGCTTTCTGCACAGACCGCTGTATCGTTTCCAGAATGATATCCCCAACAGCTACTTCCTGGGCGTGATTAAGCGGAGCGTACATGCCTGAAATAACCACATCCTCGATTCCTTCCGCTGCGAGCTGTTTGGCCGCACTACGGATTTCATCGTGGTCCACGGCGCTAATTTCTTCGCCAGAGATTTGGTAGCCCCCGTGGCAGTAATACCGGGAGGATTCGATACAGGACCGCAGATCAACCGGAAAGTCGATGAAGGGTGGAATTCCCCGGCCAAAGCCATCATCCGGTCCGCCACAGAGCCGGATGACTGCCACTGGGTGTAAGGATGGCGACCGCTGGACGACGGCGTTGACGAAGTGCGTGGTGCCAACGATGACGCAGCCGATGCCGTTGAGAGCGACCTGGGCGGTTTCTATGACCTTGCAGACAGCACTGGTGATCCCGGTCGTTACATCGGGTGTTGTAGGTGATTTATGCGACGCGATGATGCTCATCGAGTCGAGGTCGATAAGCACTGCATCTGTGTTTGTACCTGCGTACACTGAATTAGCTGTGTCTTACAACTGCTGGCCTGATTCGGAACATACCGCCGACATCAACGCCAATGCGGTACCTCTGGTCTGATTGGCTCCCCATATCTCGACACTGGTTGTCGTCAATACTTGGGTAATGAGTGCTGGCGCATTGACTGCGGGGATGTCATATAACTACCTCCCAGTTGGAGACACCAAGGGCGTCTGATTAGGCGAGATGGCGTTACTCCAACCAAGTCACCCGATCGTGATCGGCCAACAAATTCTCTTGACCGACAGACCAATAGGACAACGGGTATATATCAAGAGCCAGACAGGTGGAGAGCCTCGGCTTCGCGGCATACAAAGTGCCCCAACGACCACGACTAGAGTCGCAGATACGGAATTCACCACTGTGGAATACGCATGTACAGCAAGATAGACACCATGGCGCCTACCGTCTCACACATCCCAATAATCGACCTTGAGCCAGCGCACAGTGGAAGTCAGGAAGAAGTGGCCAAGATCGCCCACGAGGTGTATCAGGCTTTCAAACATGTTGGATTTGCATATATCAAGAATCACGGTGTAGCTCAAGACCTTGTCGACGAGGCATTTACCTGGGTAACTATATCCGCCCAAAGGGATTGAAACGTCGACTAACATCTTCTACCCGGTAGAGTTCGAAATTCTTCGCCCTCCCCGACTCCGAGAAGAACAAAGCTCCTCATCCGCCAGAAGGCTGGTATCACCGCGGATACAGTGGTATTGGACGTGAAAAGGTCGTTCAAATGGTCTTCGACTCCGACGGCATCGCGGAGCGCCGCAAGATCCCCGACGTGAAGGAGTCCTTCGAACTAGGCAACGAGAATGACCAGCGGATGCGCAATATCTGGATCCCGGAGGAATCTCTCCCAGGATTTCGGGCCTTCTTTGCAAAATTCTTCACTACGTGCTCCGGCCTTGAAACGCTTATGCTGAGGCTAACGGCGATTGGAATGGGCCTCGATGAAGCATTCTTCTTGGATTATCATAAAGACCGCACGAACCAGTGTCGTCTGCTGCACTATCCACCCGTGGAGGAAGAACTACTGCTACATGGCAAGGCGGAGCGCATCGCCGCACATACGGACTTTGCCACAATGACAATCCTCTTCCAAGATGCCGTCGGTGGGCTGGAGGTAGAAGATATACATGAAAAGGGAAAATTCAACCCTGCACCGTACATCCCCGGTACCGCGGTGGTGAATATTGGCGACCTACTGATGCGGTGGAGTAACCACGAGTTGAGGTCCACGATGCACCGTGTACGCGCTCCACCGCTCGTTAATGCTGATGAAGTTGGTGGAGGATCAGAGCAGGGTAGCGGTCATGGTCGGATGACGAAGCCCCGGTATTCGATTCCGTATTTCATCAGTCCAGATAGGGACAGTGTGATTGAGTGTCTACCGAACTGTCATGGCGAGGGCAGGCCGAAGATGTATGAACCGATTACGAGCAGTGACTATATTGCGATGCGGATGAACGCGACGTACTGATATAGGGATTGGAGTACTACTTTGTATAATGGACAGTTGCTATTAAACAGAATGTATGCGTTTCTAAACCTATCCATATAAGGACCATGGACGGAGATCTGAGCATCTACTCATCATCACCAACAAAAACGCGAATAGGCATCCATGCGTCTCCGACTACTTTTGCCCTCGTCGTTATTCCACTGATCTCCCTGAACTCCTTCTCTGTGAGATTCCACCCATCCAGGGCAAAGTTATTTTCAATCCGCGCTGGTGTGATGCTTTTTGGAATAATGCTCACGCCCCTTTGGAGTCCCCACATTAACCTGTTCCATCAGTATCGTGGTGTCCATAGGGAGAACAGGAGATTAACGTACAGGATTTGAGCTGGTGTTTTCCTCTTCGCCTCGGCGATCTTCAGTATGATGGGATCCTTGGGTAGATCCGTGTGCCCGTTTATTGGAGAGTCGCTGTGACCACCTAGACAGGAGTATGCGGTGCAATGAATTCCTTTGGATTTGCAGTATTCCAGGAGTTTGGGGCTGCATTGTTAGAGAGGATAGGGAAAGCATCCGGGAGGACTTACGAGGGGTTGTATGGATGGAGCTGAGATGTCAGCAAAGGTATATCAGATGAGAATAGTGAACGACATACCTCAATCTGATTAACTGCTGGGACAACGGTGCAGGACGGGTCATTCAACAGTTTCTCCAGATGTGTAATTTGAAAATTCGAGACCCCGATATTCCTGACCTTTCCTGTCTCCAGGAGCTTCTGCATGTCTTGCCTGCCGGGCGCTTCTATCAATGCATGTTCTCTATCTGCCATTCGAGCAGGAACGATACACAACATACCAAGTCTTGACGAAATCCCAATCAGGAAAGCACTTCCCTCTATCGTCTGGGTCAGTCGAGCATGGGAAATGCACCAGATATAGATCCACGTAATCCAGCCCCAGGGCATTTAACGACGCATCTAGCCCCTCGCGCACCCGATGATGCCAGTGATTGTCGAGCTTGGTGGTCACCCAGATCTGATCCCTGGGCACGCCAGACGCTCTGATTCCCTCGCCAACTTCCTTCTCGTTACCGTAGTTTAGGGCAGTGTCGATATGCCTGTAGCCATGTTGTAGGGCGTGTTTCACTGCATCGCGGGTCGCGCTTTCGCTGGATTGCCAGGTCCCGAGCCCAATACCGGGGATCGCGCCGGTGCCGTTGGAAAGGGGGTATTGCTTAGTGGTCATATTTGAAATCTGTATATTGTATATTGAATGGCAGATTCAGAACTAGACATTCATATCTATGTCGGCCCCCTATCATCTCCGCAACTACAGCTTCTCCAACTCGTCGGCTAACCAAAGCCAAAGTCTGCCGATCATGATAGGGTACGCTTGGACATGTATTCTCCAAATCATCTTATGACAGTCTCCCTAACTCATTGTAGGCTAGTCTCTGCCTAGCGCATTCCAACATGTGATGCGGAGAAAGATCGGCCAACACGATCGGTTAACTCTGTTTGATGCAATACGGTGATAGGTAACCGCCCCAGAGACGGCAGAAGCAGAACAGGGAACGAACCTCCAATGAGGAATGTTGGAATGCTTTGTGTAACGATAAGCGGGGAGCTCTAAAATGCCGGCATAATGCATCCCCAGTCTTCAACCAACATGAGCTGCGCTGTCAACCACGTTCTAGCGATTGTTGTTCCAGTGGTCGATCAAAATGCGCTGGTCGTGGCCTGAGATTAAGCAGCGACTTCAATGGTTTGTTTCTCACGGCATATCTGATGTGCTCTTACGCTGACTGTTTAGTCCTGTTGATGAGGACGCAGAATATGAGAACACAACCTGGTGCAATCGAGACCTGATTCCAATTCCCCCAGAGCGGAGAACCTATGGAGTCTGGTCGTATTTTGGTGTGTCTGCCCGTCTTGGCCTTGTTTGTTGCATATCGTTTAACTAACAAGTTGCAGGATACTGGACTGTATCCGGATCATGCATCTCAGCTTGGTCCACAGGGAGCACGCTGCTCTCGTTTGGACTCAGTCCACAGCAGGCCATTGGTGTAGTTGTACGTTTCTTTTCCTCCAGTCGAGTATGAGGCTGATGATGTAGATTCTTGGCGGGTTCCTGTCTGGCCTCCTGGCGGTGTTCTGTGGATGGATGGGAGAAATACACCATATTGGCTTCACTGTCTCCAGCCGGTTCTCCTGGGGGATGCGAGGTTCCTACTGTGCGCCAGTCCGGTTTATAACACTTGATTCAGTACTAATCAGGAGCAGTCCCCGTCATTCTCCGCAGCTTCGTCGCATGTATGTGGTTCGGCATGCAAGCCTTCTGGGGAGGACAGGCTACTCGCGTCTTGATCGGTGCAATAATCCCAGGTAGGCAAGCCGCTAAAGCTCGTTGAGGGTGTGAAGTATACTAACGATGAAGGCTTTGCACATATGAAAAACTACTTTGCTGAAAGCTCCCACCTCCAGACGAATGACTTCATTGGACTGGTCATCTGGATGTGCGGTTTCATTCCCGCAGTTCTCATCCGGCCCGAAAAGCTTCAGATTCCGTTCTTCGTTTGCTTTGTTTTCTTCTGTGGATCTTGCTTTGGGATGTTGATTTGGTATATTTGCTCACGTTGCTTCCTGAAGATAGCTGACAGTATCAGGGCAGTCTCACAGGCCCACGGGCCTGGCGACCTCTTCTATGAACCCGGAGCAGCACCTAATACAGGATGGGCATTCATGTTCGGCGTCACAGCAATCCTGGGATCATGGGGCTCAGGCACATTGGGCCAGTCCGACTGGGTTCGGTATTCGAAAAGGCGATACGCGCCTACCCTCTCGCAGCTGGTTGCATGTCCGGCTACCATTGCGATCACGGCAACAATAGGGATCATCGTCACAAGCGCCAGTAATAAACTGATGGGAGGCGATATCCAATGGAATCCGATCTACCTTCTTTCTGATATTCAGGAGTACTACGGGTCCAGTCCTCGGGTGCGCGCTGGCGTGTTCTTTGCCAGTCTGGGCATGGTCGCTTCTCAGTTTTCGGTGAGTCACTCTAAATATCTGCCCTGTGCTTCTTGCATGCTAACAGACGATAGATAAGTGTCGTTCTCAACAGCGTTAGTTGCGGCATGGATCTCGCCGGTCTATGGCCAAAGTACATCAATATCCGACGAGGAGGGTATATTATGGCCATCATCGGCATCGCCACCCAGTAAACCCTCACCATCCATATTTCCCCTGCGGAACTAACAGTAGACTAGACCATGGCAGCTCCTGTCTACGGCAGACAAGTTCCTGGCCGTCCTCAGTGGATTCGGCGTGTTTATGGCGCCTGCAACGTATGACGGCTCGCATAACAACTTATACTAGAAGACACTGCTAAACGGTATTCATAGAGGCCTCATGCTGGCCGACTACCACCTCGTTCGTAGGTATCGACTTAAAGTATCCGATCTTTACCGCGGGGACAGCACCAGCATCTACTGGTTCCGCCACGGGGTGAACTGGCGCGCATTCGCCGCATTCACGGCCGGAATGTGGCCGCTTCTTCGTGAGTTTGCTACCCTGCCGTCTTGTACTTTCATGCTACAAGCGAGTACAGCTACTAACAACGTACGAAAGCTGGTTTAGCAGGGAACGTTAACGGTTGGGACTCCCCGCAGTGGGTTGGGTGGGTGCGCCTGTATAACCTCACCTTCCTGGTTGGGCTGGCAATCTCCTTCTTGGTGTTCTTGGGGTTAAACTTAGTATTCCCTGTTTCTGGTATCGACGAGACCGGGCCTTTCATCCAGGCTGAGGATGTTATTGACGGTGTTGAAAAGTCGGAGTATTTATCTGGTTCTGTGACGGGGAACGATACCTTTCAAAAGAGAGCAGAGAGCTCTATTGTTTAGTTTGTGAATTTTACGTGACTAGGTGTAATGGAGATATATATGCTGCTTTACCGTAAATAATATGGCACTTCAAGAAATACACTTATGCTCCTCTCGTCGTAGTACTACATAGTTCATGGCATTAAATATACCATAGCGCACACGCAATGTGAGCGAGGCCGACCGGGCACTGCCCGAGTCAAACACCAATTTTGTGGTTTGGGACCGTTCAGAATACAATACAACTCACCAGAGAGAGAATGCATCTGTATTGTAGAACAGACAGGGCCCCAAATACAGCCATTATCAAACCCCCGCTGCTTGTCGGGTCCACCTTTAAGGCGTCCAGCTGCCGGAATGTGGCGGAGTAGTTGGCTTGCACCACTGGACTGATTACTAGGAAAGCTTAACGTGCTTATTTGTCCTTATTCTCCTTGTTCCTGATTCCTGATTCCTGCACCGCCAGGATCCGTGCGGAGTGCGGTGAACCAGAAATCAAATCTGACACCTTGACCTTACACCTTGACACTTCCCTTGTCACCTGTTCGTTATTCTACCTCCTAGGATAGCTATATCTATATTTTTGAAAACACATCATGCCACAGAAATCACGATGGACCGTCCCCGTTCCAGAGGTCGGCATTCCTACCTATCTCTTTGGCAGCCCTACGGCTCCGCTAGGAGATGCGCTGGCCTTTGCTGACGCCGAAGACCCAGAGAGACTGCGTCTGACCTGGACTGATCTCCGTCTCTGGTCGCAGCGATTTGCTGCTGGCTTACAAGCCGGCGGACTGCAGGAAGGCGATAGAGTCGTTATCCTCAGCGGTAACGATATCTTGTTTCCCGTCGTCAACCTGGGTATTATTATGGCCAGTGGTATATACCAGTCCGCCAATCCGCACTGTAATCCTCGCGAGCTCGCGTACCAGCTGGGACTCACAAAGCCTAGATTCATGCTGGCAAGTGAGGAAACCCTAGCTTGTGCTCTCGAGGCTGCCAAGATGGTTGGTATGGCCCGGGAGAGTGTTTTCCTCTTCAACGATGAACCCCTTATCCAGGATGGTGGCGGTAATGACGATATTAACTCTGGAGTAAAGCACTGGAAGCACTTACTCGCGCAAAAAGAGGTTGGCAGACGATTCGCATGGAAAAGGCTAACCCCGGGCGAATCGAAGTCTACAACCATCTACACAATAATGACATCTGGGTTCGTTGTGGCCCCATCTGTCACGTCTGCAGTGGTCTGATTTTATATGCACAGAACGACCGGTCTTCCCAAAGCAGCAGAGGCATCGCACTACAGTATAATTGCAAATTGCGTCCAGACAGACTTCGTCATGAACCTCGACCCAACCGTTTCGACGAGAGAACTAGCAGCTACAAACTCCAGGTGGCTATGTGCCATTCCGCTGTATCACGGCCTGGCACTCTGCTATTTCTGCGTCATCTCGATTGCTAGACGGATCCCATCGTATATTATGCGAAAGTACGAAATTACCCGGATGCTGGAAAGCATTCAGACGTTTCGTATCACGGACCTGCACCTTGTGCCGCCAATTATCGTGGCCATGACCAAGTATCCCGCGGTGAAGAGTGGGAGGTACGATCTCAGCAGCGTTACCAAGACCTTCTCCTGCGCAGCACCGCTAGGTCCAGAGCCGACTGTACAGTACGAGGCGCTTTGGCCCAACGGACAGGTAAATGTTAAACAGGGCCTTGCCTCAACCGAGTTAGTCCCCTTCATCCGATGAACTATTTCCGAGAAGCTGACTGCTTATAGATCCTGTTGCAACTCTCTCGGCTGGGATCCCACCCTAACGGCGATGGCCGGCTCTGTTGGCGAGCCAATGCCGAATTGTGAGATCAAGCTGATGGACGATGACGAGAATGAGGTTTCGCGCGGACAAAGCGGCGAGATATGGTTTCGAGGCCCGAATATCATGAAGGGCTACTGGCAGAATAAAAAGGCGACCGATGCGACTATTACTGAAGACGGTTGGCTGAGGACAGGGGATGTAGCTCGCCAGGACGAGAAGGGGTGGTATTACGTCGTGGATCGGAAGAAGGCAAGTCATACGGCAGTAAAAACCATATAAGAGTGCTAACTAACGTCCTGTGCCAGGAAATGATCAAGGTAAAAGGCGTCCAGGTCTGGCCAGCTGAACTCGAGGCACTTCTTCTCGATCATCCCTGGGTCAATGATGCCGCCGTGACCGGTGTAAGACAGTAAGACTAGATGCCGCCCCTCTAGCTCTACAATAATCCGCGGGCTAACAGATTAGGGGCGATGAGGAGTATCCCCGGGCATACGTTGTGGCAGCACCAGGATCCTCCGTTTCCGCCGAGGAGATCATGCAATTCGTTAACAGCAGAGTGTCAACGATTAAAAGACTCACCGGTGGTGTTGTCTTCACTGATACCATTCCAAGAGCCCCTGTAAGTGCTGCTAACCTAGTGGCAGGCGTATGTGCTGACGCCTAATGTCGTAGTCTGGAAAGATATTGCGACGAGTTATCAGAGACGGCGTTGCGAGCACTTCGAAATTGTAGAATATTGTCAACTCCATGCGTAACGAACAGTTGTCTGGCCTCGGAGTTCAGAATTGAGGTATCATAAGCGCTCGTAGTTCATGGGATTCTCAAGCCACTTGAGACGAAGTAAATGTTTCATCGCTCGCGCCCCTCCTGCGCCTTCGGAGCGCATTATTGTCTCCGCAGTATTCACACTATCTATACTGAGGGACCGTGGTATCATTTGCAACGCAATGCTCATTAAATGGTTTCTGAATGGCATTTCGGTGGGCCTTATTCGCCCTAACAACGTTCAGCCGCACATAAAGAGGGAAAGGCATCGCCAAGCGGGCCCCCAGGACGCCTAAAGTCCATCCGATAATCCTCACCACCAATAGGATAATACTCTGCGTGGTCGGCGAAACCCGATTTGCTCGTTTATTAAAATCGGAGAAGGTGGGATCCTAGCGACATGTTAGGTCACCACGCTAACCGACTCCAAGTTTCAGGACATGTTAAAAGCCAGACTTCCGCTGGAGTTCCCTGATATATTTCTCATCTGCCATGGCTCAGCCACTGACGCTGTTATTTATCCACGGTGCGTGGCATAGCCGCGACTGTTGGTCCAGCGTTATCCTTGCCCTGGAGAAACACGGCTATCGTTGTCTCGCCCCCCAGGTCGAATTCTGCGGCTCAGAGACTCCAGTCGGCTCTCTTGCTGGAAGTTTAAGTCAGATACAGAGCATCATCACCGACGAGACCAGGAATGGACGCAATGTTGTTCTGATTAACCATTCTTTTGGCGGCGCTGTGGGCTGTTCGGCTGTCAAGGGCTTCACTGAGAAGGATCCATCACGGCTCAACGACGACAATTCTGGGAGAGTCATCGGCATCATCCAGCTCTGTGCCTTCATGCCACCGTCGAAGACCTCCCAGTACGACGTTCTCCGTCCCATCCTCGATTCCGGCGCGTGCTTTCACTATGCAGGTCCGGATGGCTGGGAACTATGCAAATCCGACGCCGACCTCAATGACTTGTTTTATAACGATCTTCCTCTCGCGGTAGCTGACAGCTGGAAAGACCGCCTGTTAAAGCAATCCACTGGCTGCTTTACAGATCGTGAGAATATCTACGCTGGGTGGATGGATGTGCCTGTCTGTTATATTGTTACCACCCAGGACCACGCGATCCCCGTCCAATTTCAGGAAGTCTTGGTTGCTGCCGCAAAGAAGGCTGGTGCCTCCATCACATCCAAAATATTGGAAGCCGGCCACAGTCCGTTTCTGAGTAGGGTTGATGAAACGGTGAATCTTGTTCTTGAGGCGGTTGGGGAGTTTTAAGATCTACAATGAATTCATGGTCCATGGTCGAGTATATAATGATCCAATGCAGACACTGTATAATGCAAACTGTGCAGGACTTAATGTCGCAAACGGAGTAAACTACGGCAAAGGCAGCATACCAGGAAACTGCTCGGCGCCTTCAACCGGGTTAAGCCAGCTCACCCTGTTGCTCGTGTATATTTCCACCACGGGCTTCCTCTGGTCCAACACTTCTGGGTCATCGAAAATTCCCGCGCGAAAGACAGCGCTGCTGGCAGGCTCCCCAGATGTCTCTATTCTTTGCCCATAAATCGGTGTACCTGAATATCGTAACTACTCAGCTCTCCACCAAATTTGTTTCATCATACTGGATAACTCACCACAGTCTTCGCAGAAATAGTTCTTAATCGAATTGCCGCTATCTGCTGTTTTGGCGACTTCTTTGGGAGTGCCGGTGATTTTCAAGTCTGCTCTGTTGATGATCAGACAGAAGCTGAATACCGCCCCTGTCTGTTTGCGGCAATCGTTGCAGTGGCAGAGGCCCTGGTGAACGGCACCAGTTAGTTTTCAGGCAATGTCTCAACTGTAATGGCAATGTAGACGAACCGATGCGACGGGCTGGCCGACGTATTCTATCCGGATCTTGCCACAGAAACAACCACCGCGAGCCATTTTTACGATTTGAATAAATATCAATGTAGAACTGGTTGAAAAGTTACATTTATATGAGGCTGACACGCTCGACATGATCTTCGCTTATTAATCCGGCCGTCGGGCAAATTATTCAGCTCCCCACTAAATTTGGTAATCTGGATATATCATTTTATACTATACATCAAAGTCACGTTTCAAGCTCCGATGGTGTATACGAAACTGTCCTGTCCGATGACGAGGAGTTGTCTATCCTGACTACATCGCCCAGCAACCGACTAGCCATCGCAATGCCGGAACTCCCCACAATCTGTCGCATGTGTCCGATGACCCATTTCCGTGCCTTGTCTGTTGTGACTGGACATTTGCCCACCATGTACAAGGACCAGATCAGTAGGTACCCTCCAGAGACTCCTGCATCAGAGGAGGCAGCGGAGAGATGGTCCGGGCCGACCATGCCTAACACCTGCGGAACAGTGGCTATCATATCGTTTCCCAGTCCGGACAGAATTTGCGCGGTCTCTTGCAGCTTCATCTTTGCAGCTGCTACGGCCGAGGCGGGTGGAGGCGGGTTTGCCTTGAGGACCCCATTGAGCAGATGAAACATTATCTCGCTGACGATCATCTGCATGATGCGGGCATGGTTCCAGACCCTAATTGCCCAGGGGCTGCTGTACACGTCGTGCCGGCCATTATATGCCACGGATGGGTCGAGGGCCGATTGTCGGGTTGTGGTATAGGGTTCCTGGATGCCCAGGACGCCGAGGATATATTGAAAGTCGGATTGCAGGGTCGATGCCTCCTGAACCCAATGTGACAATGAAAAGTCACCGACCTTATTATGCACACCAAACAGGAGATTGACACACCGCGTCGCGTATACCCCTAGTAACCAGAACGTGCTCATCGGGTCTGTGTGCTTGCATGCCTCCTCCTGCAGCGAAACAATATCCTCAGGGAACGGTCTATTCGTATGCAGACAGGCAATTATCATATCCGCACGGACTTGATTGAACATCAAAATCGAGACTTTACTCCGAAACTGACTCCTGCCACGAACGACAACCAGCGCCGCCGCACCCTGAACATGGCGCACCCAGGACTCGAAATTCGAAAAATGCTCAAAAACACCCAGCGAAATCACCGACATCAGCACACTATCCTTGCACGATTCGGCTGGACATGCCAAGGCCTCGTTTAAACTGCAAATCGCCTGCGAGTACTGCACTCGCGCATGCCGCACCAGCTCGTGCTGCCGGGTGGAGTTTGCTAGCGCGACAAGACCCACGGCCGCCATACTTGCCACGAGGGTTGGGTGGTCCCCGTCAGCGCCGAGAACGGCGGGGATGTAGTTAAGATAGCCGCGTTCTGGGCAGTGCTCGCCTGTGACGAAGTGGTGGAAGAAGTAGTTGATGCCTCTCTGGACCACGCTGGGCGAGAGGCTACGGGGTGGCACTAGAGAGACCAAGTCTGTATCAGTATGCCGTGTCTCAGGACATATCCCACTCTTGGCCTTTTGCTTTTCCTTGGATCGTTGGATCGTCTGGCCGGTTTGGTCGCGGAAGACCAGCTCCCACTCGTCCCGGTATCCAGGACATTTCTCCCGTAGGCGGATGCACTGTCCGCAATGGGGAACTTGTTTGTCACACTACGCCATATGTCTTGTTAGTGCTTATTCGAATGAAGCAAAGACGAAAGAGGAAGGCTTCACGTACTCGACGTTTAACAGCCCGACAGTTGCCGCAGTTGCGGGAGGCTCTTGCACGAAGGACAGGCGGTGACATTGTTATCCCCGGAGCCCAGACGTACGGTATGGATACGGATCAATGAGAAATAAACGGCCAAGAAAATGTGCGCGAAGACAAGACGGATCAAGCTTCTTGGTGGTGTTGTCGTCCAAGCCGCTTGCGCGGGGAGAAGAAATACTCAAGAACGAGGCCGCCAATGGCAGCGTGGCGCAGTTCTGGCCCCCACACGCCAAGCATTTTCAGCTCGAGTCGTCAGGCACTCCCCGATCTGCTGGACACCCAGAGGCCCAGTTGCGTCGTCAGACCAAGAGATCTGAGAGACGTCTTCCACTTTGGCCCCTTGAGTGAGCTGAACCCAGGCCCGTCGTGATTGGTCGGGCGATCCCGGCTTGACCCGCTCTGTCGTCCTGCCGCTAGTCTGCTTTTGGTATCTCAGATGCCCGGCCAATCAGCGCTCATCAGTGAATTGTATGGACGATAGGGCTGTGTTGGATGCATGGAAGACACCAAGGACCATAAAAGGGCCTCTCTCCTGTCTTTCAAACCCGTAAATCAATATCTGTACTATTCTATAACACTTATCTGTCTCTATCACTTTCAAATACTTCTACACAATGGGCACTGTGACCTACCGCCATGGCATCGCTATCCTCCAGCTAATCGTCTTTCCCTTCATCCTCGTTGCTGGTATTTTCATCTGGAGTCGAGCTGGCTGGAGGGTCGGCAGCAAAATCTGGCGATACCCGGTTACACTCTCCCTCATCCGCATTGCCGGCTGCATTGCTTCTCTTGTGTCAATCGACCATGACTCCCACGATACCGAAGTCGCAGTGGCAGTATGCGAACTCATCGGCATTGCGCCTCTTCTATTGACATATATTGGAATATTAAGACAGATGTACGTCACTATATACTTTTACATTTTTATAACGAATGTACACTAACGACTATCAGTGATACGGAGAGAAGGATGCCTCCCAGGTGCATCCCAGTAGTAACCATCATCTGCATCATCGGCCTGATCCTAGGTATCGCCGGCTTCAGCTCAGCTGATAGCCAGAACGGTACCTACCACCCAAGCAAAATCGTCAAAGCGTCCATGGGAATCTTTCTCGGCGTCTTCGCACTTGTCCTCCTCCTCACGGGATTTCTTTACCTCCAGCTGCAAGGCAGTTTACGCGCATTCCAGAAGAAGCTCTTCCTTGCAATTGGCCTTTCGATACCCTTCCTGGTTGTGAGAATGGTTTATTCGGCCATTGCTGACTACGGTCATGACTCCCGCTTTACGGTCCTTGTGGGTGATCCGACCGTCTTCCTGTGTATGAGTGTGTTGGAGGAGATTGTTGCTATGGTTGTGACTATGGTTCTTTGTGTGTCGGCTGTTCGTGAGTCCGATTTTGTGCGGGTGACTCTGCCTCAGGAAAATTCAGGCCGGAAGGTTGAGGGGGCTTAATGGGCTTATCCTATATGTTATAGTTTCATCGCACGATGTTGCATTATATATATTGGGTGTACTTAGTAGTGGTGAACAATTATGACGGCTAGATAGTATATGAATTAATTATTATGATACATAAAATACCATTGTTATAGATGTATTTAGGCTGAAATCGAAATTTTTTAATTGTTTCTTCCTCGTTTTGACAGTGCTGGGTGGAATTTAGAGATAATGGGCATCCTGCGAGCTCGAGTTCAGGGACACAATACACAATAGATAACCAGACTACCTGGAGCCATTATTTGGTCCCACCGTATGGCGAACTGTGGAGATACAACTGCTGTCATCGTCTATACTCCGTAGAGCACCAGGTAGGAAAAAAAAGAAGCAAGGCAGACTGCGTTGGATTAGAGTGGATCATGGATCGACGTATCACATTCCCAGACAGGTAATCGAGATGTTCAGCCAATGAGGGCTCTCCAACTAAAAGACGCAGACTCAGCCTCGTGGAGTTATCAGGGCTGAGCTGCAATGTCTCTCGCGTGCCTTGTTATTCTTAGTGTAATTTTCATAGATACTTCGCTATATAAATCGCCATTCATCCAACATTGTTCCAGTCATTACTACCAAGGTTCAGTTGCGAAGATAGAGCCAATCTTGTAACAACATGGCGTATTATTCCTTCGGACTGCTCGTCCTTTCCACGCTTCTACCCTCTATCCATTCAAGACCTCTTCAAGAACCCCAGCCCATAGCTAGCTGTGTTACCTCAGATGCTGTCCGCTTCAGGGGAACAACAGCAAACAATGTCGAGTCCTTCCTGAACATCCGTTTCGGTGAAGACACCTCTGGTGCCAACCGATTCACGCCTCCGAAGCCATTCAACTACCCCGCTGGCACCCTGGTAAATGCGACAGCACCTGGGGCGGCCTGCCCGCAGCCGAAACAGGCAGTATCAACTATGCCCCTGTTCGACAATGTCACACACATGTCCGAGGACTGCCTGACGCTGCGAGTCGATCGACCGGCTGGGACTCCGGCATCCGCAAAGCTCCCCGTCATGGTTTGGATCTATGGCGGAGGTGACACCTTCGGCCAGATCTATGACTCGGCCTACGATCCAACCGGGCTGGTACTAGGTGCAGCGGACAAGGGAACCCCCGTCATCTATGTTGCGATGAACTACCGCGTCGGGGTATTTGGATTTGCAGCATCACCTGCTTTGAATGCGACAGATTCCCTGAATGCAGGCCTACTCGACCAGCGCCTCGCTATTGAATGGGTTAGAGACCATATCGAGACCTTTGGCGGCGACCCAGACAACGTCACTATCTTCGGCGAGAGCGATGGAGCAACTGGTGTTGGTCTCCAGATCACAGCATACGGTGGCCAGCAGAAGGCGCCCTTCAAACGAGCCATCCTGCAATCAGGAAGCCCAATGGCAGATAAGGAAACCGCTGGAACCAAGTCCCTGCGGCATACTAAACAACTGACCAAGCTTGTCAACTGCACTGCTTCCACCAGCGAGGCCGAGCTGCAATGTCTGCGCAGTGTCCCCATGGCCAAGCTCAACTCTATCGCTGTCGCGTATGAGAATAAAGTCGGCGGCAACTCGGGCATGGGTGTATTCGTCCCAGTTGCCCCATCCACGTTTATTCCCGACAGTCCATCCAAACTGCTAGCTACAGGCCGGTTTTCGCGAGGTATCGACACACTGGGTGGCTGGAACCAGGATGACGGCTCCTTTGATACCCTCGCCACGCTCTCATCGGATGAGGACGTCTTTGCCTACCTCAAATATGAGTACCCGGCCTTGTCCAACAAGACAATCAAACACGTCATGGCCCTCTACCCAGTCTCGTCCTTCCCAGATCTTCCATCCGAAAACATCTCCGCGCATTACTTCCGGACCAGCCGAATACAGCGCGATGCCGAGTTTACATGTCCGACCTTGTACACGGCTCAGATGAACCACAAGTATTCCCCGGAATCAGCAAACTACCTCTTCTCCCTCAACCAGACAATCTTCCGGTCCGCATATGCAGCGGCTAATATGTCGTACCTCGGTGTTTCGCATTTCAGCGACATTCCGTACGTATTTAACCAGGCGTCTGCTGAGGCCCTGGCCCCGTACGCCACAAACGAGGATTTGAAACTCTCGAGTGTGATGAGTGGGAGCTGGGCTGCTTTTGCGAAGACTGGGCTGCCTTCAGCTGGGAATGGGACCATCTCGGGGTGGGCTGATGCTTTTGGTTCTGGCGGCGGTGCACAGGATCAGTTCCTACATGTCATCGGGGGGCCGGATCATGGGAGTAAGACGACCAAGTATGATGACCTTGGTGCCAGATGCGCGTTCTGGAATTCTCATGAGGGGTTTGCTGCGAGGGGGGTTTAAAGTGGTTCTTTAATTGAAGAACTGCAATAAGTTCGTTATGGTTGATAGGGAATACTATAGCAAATGTCAATATCTTGAACCAGCTGCATCCGTGGACATTCAATATTGACTTCCAGTCCGGGTGTAGCAAACTATCCTTTGCTTAAGGTCCGACAGTAGGAACAAGCACAGCATCGGGGTTTCAGTTGAATCCGCTCTTGTATTCTGGTTGACTAGGTCAATTAACACGGGAAAGGCGATTAACCGAGGTTTTGACTTTTAGAAAGAATGAGGTGTCGCGGCGGGCGAAAGAACACCACAGATCCCCACTGCTGCCACTGGACAGGGAAGGCAGTGTAGGGCAAGATTCGACCGCTGCACTCACCGGCACCTAGCAGCAAGTTTCCTGTCGCTTGGCAGTCAATGAGAAGGTACTTAAACAAACTCTCAGTGCGTCGCTACCCAGTTGTGCAATCCACGACACAATGGGCTTAAGCAACTTTGCTATCGTGGCCATTGTATTATCCTGCTGCTTGGCATCCGTTGCCCAAACCTCATTCAGCATTACCTGAGCCCTGGTTACCCTGGCTCACTCTGCTGTCATTCTCGGCCAGTGCAGCTCACAATGGTGGTGAGGAAACTGAGGCGTGCGGATGGTTGAGGTTATTGCGTCGTGCCTGCCGGATGGCTATACTGCGGCAATGGAGTATCCCTTTCAGGCGCTGGGACAAAATTGATACCTGGCTCTTTGGCAGCTACTCATATGCTGGGGTATTACCTCGTCTTCGGATGCGTGGCTATCATTTTACAGCGCTCGTCATCAACAATGCATTTACCTTCTGGCTTCTCTATTGATCCGGCCATACGCAGAAATGTTTTACCAGCACAATCGCCTAAAACACAGCAACAGGCCTAACGACAACCCTCAACCCATTCTTCGGCTTCGCCGTAATTCCATCCCCAACCTCGATATTCGCCGAATTCATCAGTGAACGATGATAGCTCTGCGTCGGCGTCTTCTTGTCGTAATACGGAGCCCACTTAACCTCAATCGGAACCCTCTGTCGACGAATGTGCGGACTGCGTGGGCGTGCCATGCGTGCATTCTCTTGTTGGATCGGAGATCCGTTGCAAGGGATCCGCGGTCGGTGTGCCACACATTGAGCATGGGGCAGTCCATGTTCTTGAGCTTTGCTTTCTATTACTATACCATACTTAATGCATGATTCCTTAGAGATGGTAATAAGGTGTACCCTACCAATGCGCCGAAACAACAAGACCAGAGTGTTCCTGTTAACCATACACCCCCTTTGACTGGCGCTGCACCGAATCCGCTTGTGATATACAGCCGTAAGTGTATGTTATATTGTTTATAGACTGTCGACTGTGGACGGTTATGAGCGGAACAGCAGCAGTCAATCACTAGTCTGCATCGCTTGACTCATTCGCAGGGTTTGATCAGGCCATCTGATATGTTAAACAGAAGAGTATGGCTGACATTATCGCCTGAACCACCAATGGCAGGCCTGCATTGGGATGCGCTGCTCTCCATCTGCCTTTATTTGCCAGAAAGGCTGTACTGACACTATACAGTAACCAGACATTCGTCCCGCTTCTCTTTCTCAAGGGCTCTCTTTGTGGTGAGATATGTAGAAAAGAATCATCGCTGACGACTTGCGATGCGAGAGATATACAAGCTTGATACAGTCGTCCCAGGAATGGCAAAAGAATAATGTGGAATTCCGCCACAAGGGCCTTTTATTCAGAATATTAGATAAACCTACAACAAACCAAACGCATAGGCGTGCAACATCTTGCGATTAAATCGGGTTTTTCGCATCTCCCTCGAGTCAAAGCGTGGTTCTCTACCGCTCCCCAGCTGCTCAATCGCCCTGTCGACACCAAGATGGTGTAGACAACAAGAGCAAGCTGGTGTGCAGTGACCACCCCAAGTTTCAAAGTCAAGGTCTCGTACCTTGTTCCTGGTACAACACTTGCAACTCCTTGCACAGCACCCTCCAGCCTGAGCGCACTGCTTGTTGAGCCAAAGCGCCCACCACCAATATACCAATTTGCGATTCGTTCTGAGACCACGGAATACCGCCGTACCCTCGAGACCGTCTGCGGTTGCCTTCCACTTCTCGAAAGCGAGTCTAGAGGCTTCATGAATGATCATTTTCTGGTGTAGGATATCGGCGTATTGGTGCACAAGGCCCCGCCCGGGCTGCACCCCTCGGCTCATTTCATTTATCAGGATGGCTTTTAACCGCTGGGAGTCTGTTTCGAGCCAGGTCTTTAGCTGCACCGTCACTCCTAGATCCTCGAAGTATACAAAGTACATGCTAAGTGTGCTCCATTCATCCTCTGTGAGACCGAAGACTAGATGCTGGAGGCGTCGGAACGGTTGAACTAGAAGCGGTGGGAATTGGCGCTCTATAGAAACGCAGTAAGGTGTTACAGCGTTGCGGATGCGGATGCGGCGATGCATTTGGATAGGTAGTTGCGCCGAAAGTCGTTTTCTCGTCTCAAGTACTTGCGTACGCGTGGATAGAAAGAGGCAAGGGGTCGCTTGTGAGAGGCATTTGTAGGAACGCAAGACTGTCGGGTGGGTTACTCACGCGCGATTTATGTTTTATGAACAAGGTTTCAGCAGGATTCCTTTGCGTTGCATGACCAGTTGCTGGGTTGTTAGCTGTTCTAAAGTATAGAAGATATACGTAAGCACATCTGAGTTCAGGGCTTTACGAGGTATAAGGTACGGCACATAACCGGGATCAGCTTTAGCTTTCCGCAGGGTCGGTTAACTGATCATGTTGTACTGATCTGATTGTCTCTGCCTGGCCACTGCGCATATGGCTTTCGTATGACCTATTGATATGACGAAAAACCGGTTTTGAAAAGGGCAGGGCATCATTGGTAACTTAGATATATGGCGCTCTATATCAAACCACTGTCCATTGACCGAACTGGCCATGCGTGAAGCTCTATCAACCTGTCGAAAATCTAGTTTCTTGCAATTCTAACAGAAGCACCAACTCATCCATATTAAGATGAAGGGCGTGGGCCAATATGACAAGGCCTACGACCGAGAACAATCTCGTGCCAGACCGGGAAGGCACGCGTCCATGTATACAGCCTGAACAGCACCTTCTCCTTTCACGTCTGCGAAAATTACCACCCAGCTAGTCGGAGCCCAATGGTGTCTCTCCGTTTCAGCCGCTCTCAGAGCCTACCCTATCACACGTATGGCATCACACTGCCGCCTGGATAAACGTCTAGTTCTGCCCCGTCCGACAGAGCCCTAATCCGGACAACGCGTTTTGCCACCTTGTAATTGCCCTATCTAACTGTAGCTATAACGGCAGGAACAGTAGAGTACGCGATTATGCCCTGTTTTAAGAATCCCCGTAATTTTTTGTAGATATCTAACCATCCCTCATCTCACAGCGCTGCATACTATACCAAGTGTACTCGAAGAACTAATTCCAATATTACCATCAAACCACAACTACGACCACCACACTCCACTTCCGTCCAGAAAACATGCCGGGAAGTGGTTCCGCGCCGACTCTCCCCACCGGCAATATCCCCAGCGAATCCTGGGTAACCCCCGGTTGGGGGTGTGCTTTTGCCTTCGGGCCATATATCCTATGCTTTATATTATTGGTGATTTGGATTGCTTGGCAGAAGCGGGAATCAGTGTCAGTTCTTAATATAATAGACCCTATATCAAATATGCCAATACTGATTATAGTATACCAAACATATAGCCGTGATATTAATATGGACGTCACAATCGGGAGCTACAAGCTTACCGGTAGTAAAAAGGCATTTACAAGGTTTCTGGGCACTAAAGCCCAAGATGATTGTATGATATTACTCTACCTTCTAGTGAACATCGATATAGCAGGGCTAATGCTAAATATTACCAAAGTACTTCAAAAGTTGAAAAACCTGGAAGATGGCTACGCCAATCTCTCGCCAACCCCCCGAGGCATAATTGCCGGTAGCGCCCATAACGGGCCAACTTCTCCTCCTGCTCCTTCGCTGTGGTTGCGGTGTAAGGCCAAGATCTTGCACACATTGGGGAAGGCGAAAACACAGTGATCAAGGGAAAGGGCCGGGGGTTGAGGGCTGCTGTACACGGATGGCGTGTGTATTGTTTCTTGGGGCTTATTGCGAGAAGGGGGGGAGTGACCTGTGACGTCCGGCTCTCAGTCTGTCTACTTGATATGGTGATTGGAGACACTATAAGGCATGTTAGCTGTATAAATTAGGTTATATTAATATAGAGAGATTGGACCCGCACGGGTTCGCCTGAGTCACCCGTGACAGGCCTGTATTGATTTATCTCTCCCACCTCCGTCCATTCGCCTATCCTCAATCTGTCTCAACTTTACACCACCAATTAAAACAACATATATCTACACCAGCCCTCATTGGAAAGAGAGTTGCGCAGCCCAGAATCGCAGGCACTGTACCCACAAGAATACAGTCCTTCACCATTATCGCCTTCGTGATCGTTAATTTCGTTCTCTGCTGCGTGCACCATGATATCTTCGAAGAAAATATCAAGTAAGCCCATTGAAATGTTATATATAGTATGAAAGACTAATGTGAACTACAGCTGGCCAAATCCATCCTCACAACTGGCACGATACGTTGCGGACAGAGCCGGCGTTTTGGCCTTTTGCAACCTCACTCTCCTCTGGGCATTCGCTATGCGGAATAACGTGCTGATATGGTTGACGGGGTGGAGCTTTGCAACGTTTAATCAGTTCCATCGATGGGTAGCTCGTCTTGCTACTGTGGAGGCCATGGTTCATGGGATATGCTATACGGTGTTTGAATATAACGGTACACTTTTGTCTAATATATTTAAGGCGACCTAAATACAGCTAACCAAAGTCTTGTACAGAAGGAGGATTTGAGGGGTATAAATTTGTCTGGACTGAACGATACTGGTGGATGGGTGTGATTGTATGTCCAACATATCAACAATTTCCTCTAGTTCCTCTAACCTGGTTTTAGGGTGTTTCTTCCATGACCTTTCTGGGGATTTTTGCCGTTTATCCCCTGCGCAAACATGTTTATGAATTCTTCTTGATCGTCCACATACTCCTTGCGGTCCTCCTTCTGGTCGCGATGTGGTAGTATGTCAATTTCCAATTCCACTTCATGGTATCTCTGCTAACTATTGAAGCCACCTCGAGATATTCAACGGCGAATATGACCCCTACATCTGGACCTGCACAGCCGTGTGCGCATTTGATCGAGCACTTCGCTACGGACGTATCTTATTCATCAATCGATTCACGACCAAGTCAACCGCGCAATATATTGAAGCAGCAAATATAATCAAAGTCACCATCCCCATTCGAGATATTATCCGTCCGAAACCCGGCACATACTACTACATATACATGCTCAGCGGCCTGAAGATCTGGGAGTGTCACCCGTTTACGCTCAGCTCATGGGAGAAATCCAAGACTACAAATACCAACGATGGCGGTGGCACCTCTACACTAACCTTCATGTTCGGGGTATACAATGGCTTCACACGCCGAGTGCGCGACCGGTTTGGAGTAGACTACACCCACAGCGAGAACGGGAACGTGTCCGAAAAATCCCATAAATCCATTCGTTCTGTCATCGAGGGTCCCTACGGCCGCGGCCACACGCTTTCTGGGTATGCCTCTGTGTTATTCATCGTCGGCGGCCTGGGGGTTACAGTTGCGCTGTCGCATTTGCAGGCTCTGCTGGAGTCTGCGGCTAGCAACGAAGATATGCAAACCAGACGTATCCATGTTGTTTGGTCTGTTCGGGAAGAAGAGTTGCTGCAGAAGGTTTATGAGCAGGACTTGGCACACTGGCGAAGGTCGGATGTTGCCCGGAAATTTGATATGCGTCTGGATGCCTATGTCACCGGGGATGGACATATCCCGTCAACTGCAATGATGGAAATGGGAAGCCATTTGCCTGTGGATAAAGAGGTGGTATCTGACGAGACGGATCTCGGACTTTCAAAGGATTCTGGTATTCTAAATCAGGACGCAGATCCCTCGATAACATTTCACAAGAAAATCTTCCGTCACAGGCCCCGTGTCTATGATATTGTTCACGAAGCTGCAGAGGCCTGCGCCATACCAGAGGAGAATCTGGCCGTGGTATCGTGTGGCCCAGGGGCTCTTGCTGATGATGTTAGGGATGCGGTTGTTAAAACTCTAGGAAGGGGATACACTGCCCTAGACCTGTTCCCCGAGACATTCACTTGGTAGAAAAACGGGGTTGAAAATGCTAATATAGTCACTGCCTGCCTGGACGCTCTAGGTAGTTATTATAGTCCACATATATATTGTGTCGTTTCGACCAACTTGCAGGCACTCGTCGGTCATTGCGATCAGCGACAAGGCCCCTGGCTGGCCTTCAGTTAGGGCTGTAGAACTGTCTGGTTACAGAGCAGCGTGTTCAGGACAATCCCAATTCGCTCGTGTTATTCGACTTTCCAAGTACTGATAACCCCATCAAACGATGGGGAGAACTTCTCTGGCCATTCCAACCGAACCCAAGGGAAGTGTCAGAAATTTCCAGATTCCGCTCGTATTAGTGGTGGCGATATTTGCAGAAAGTACTTCAGTATCAAGCACCAACGCCGGTTAAATATTAAACATGCATGACTCGCGCACAGAAATTTCCCGTCTGCAGAGTCAAACTGCAGATAGAGTTTCACTCAACAGACCCGGGCCTGTCGTGGTTTCTACATAATAAACAGTGCGGGCCAGACTCTGGTCGGAATTCCCCCTAAGTCCCCCGGTTGGCGCTGTCTCCACAGCTCATACCAAGCAGCGTAGTCGTCCCGAGCCACGTCGGTGGATGAGACACGCCTATACATCTCCTCCCCGACTGCTAAGAGTTTAGGACCATTTTCGGACCGCGTTGGCATCGGCTGCATGTTGGTTGGTACACCCGTACCGACTTGCCGAGGCGCCGTGTGGGAGCCATGGCCGAGCTCGTGGGATCGCATCGAGGCCAGTTTCGAGATCGGACATTCTAAGATTTAGTGCTGCTTGGCTGCGATCATGGCTGCATGCGCCTTTGTCTTGGCCTTCATGGTAGTACTCAGAGTATGGCTGCTCCGTTCGGGGTAATATAAGTGTATCCCAGGGTTGGGCTGTTGGAAATTCTACCGGATAATGAGAATGGAATTAAACACCTACCTACCGGTACTTGAACTACCAAGCCTAGCGCGAGTGTCATAAAACAACGGCGCGTCGCCTTCGGATGATTGCGCCATCGGAGACTGGGAGGTGGAGTGGCCATTTGCTGACAGCAGGGGACAATCAGCAAGCGGACTGTCGCTGCTTGCTAGTCTGAATTGCCTGCCTGTAGTCAGAATACTCGTCCAGTCGCAGTGAAGCAACCCGACAAACCCCGACAGCCAGACCCACCGGCACCTGAGGTCCATCTCTCAAGCCAGAATAAGCCGGCAAATCAGATTCTCCAAATCGCCCACGGGTTCTGACACGGACCAGCAGCTGAAGCTTCGCTGCGGATTGTGCCCGAGCTTGGTGCGTCTCGTCGAGTCGACGAGTCGCCCGGAGGAAGCCGTCCCCATCTGCCCCATGAGACTATCTGGGCTAGGGCTGGCCTAGGCTGCGACAAGCAACTGCTCGTGTGCGCTGGGAGACAGGGACGCTGCCATTGCCGTCATGAAATATGAAGACAGCTGTCCCTCGAAGGACTCTCTCTTAGTCTACAATCTCACTGCACTGCTAAAAGAGCAACCACCATGGCCACCTGCTGCCACACTGCCGAGTCCAAGTCCTCAGTCGCAGCCCCAGACTCCGACGGCCGCACTGCACTCCACCTGGCAGCCCTCCAGGGCCATCCCGACGCTGTCCGCAGCCTGCTAGACGCTGGAATGCCCCCCTCAACCCCAGACAACAACGGCCAGACACCCCTCCACATCGCAGCCCAGGGCTCCTCCCCCGAAATCGTCGACCTCTTGCTGCAGAAAGACAAAGCCGGCGCCAGCTGTTCCGCACGCGACAACCACGGGCGCACCGCCGTCTTCTACGCATACTCGAATCCCTGTCTAGACGTCCTCGCGCGCTTTCTCTCCTTCGTCCCTGTCTGTGGTACCGGGTGTGCCCTGACGCCGGAGATTGTCCTCAAGTCCAATGCGAATATCAGTGAATCGAGTTACTTTGCCAAAGCGCCTTGTGGACCTGCCTCGGTTACGAAGAACTGTTGTGTCAAGTCTAGTTGACTCCTTCGTCATCATTATTTCAGTTTTTATGCTTTCCCCATATTTTCTCTCATGACTGCATCGCTTCCTGCCTGGGATCGGTGCCCTTGTTTTGGTTTTTCGCCATAATTTCCACCTATCGGTTTGCGACCTTTCCGGCTTCGCCGTCTGCGACGAAAATGCGCAGATCTCGGATTGATAGGGTCAACAATTGGCTCGCGCAGATTGAGTTGTTGCAATAACTGCCTTGTCAATATTACACCCAGGAGAGTGACTCAATCGCCGGGCCAGAGCGTGGTTGGTAAGAAAAGATGCGGCGATTGGCGTTTACAAATTCGGTTGTGCTGTATACCCGGGATGTTTGATTGTACTTTTGTGTTTAGTATAGCGGAGTTTTTGTTCATAACGAAGTTAGCCTGCCATTCCACGCAATTTTACCGCTTTGACACGGAGTAATCGGAATAATTAGCCATATATGCACTAACTAATTTACCGCCGAACCGGAGGCGGAGACACTCTACTTGAAACTTAGTCTCTACTACTACTTCACTAGGAATACGAGCGTGTTCCCGTTCCACCGGCGGTCCAGTTGGGGATAGTTCTGGATGTACAATAGCGAGTCTATAATGACGGTAGTGATCTTTCTTAACATATATTCTGTACATTGTGCTAGGTTTGCTGCCCCAGCTATCCCAGCGAGTCAATAAACAAGTCAGGTAGGCCGTGCAAATCTCCATAACCAGCCACTGTCCTGTTCTCGATGCATTTCTTGCTCGTTTGCAGGTACTGCTCCCGAAACGCCTTCCACATATTCGAACCATCAGGGCGAGGGAAGAAAGGGTCATTTTTCCAAAACGCCTTAACCGCCTGCTGAACGCCCTGTTCGTCCATGTCCATTGTGCGAACTAGGTCAAAATCCAGTATCCACATTGAATGCCGGCCCAGGATATTGGACCATTGCGTTTGCGGCTCCCTTGTATTGATATCGTTCGGTGCAGCAAGGACAAACTCCACGTCGTTCCCATCTACCTCGGCGCCCCAGTGCATCACAGCCAGAGCCTCCGCCATACTCCGTGCATACCCGGTGATGTCACGTTCAGGGATCCCAAGTTCCTCCATCTGGTCCACGTGCAAAGGGTAGTTGCGTAGAGAAAATGCTTGAAATCTCGACGCTCTCTGGGTGGTGTGTCGTCGTCGTCGACCCAAGTACGGCCGGATGAGGCAGTCTCGATTTGTATCGCTGTCCATGATCTCCGAAATTAGCTGTGGTGGACAGTATCTTTCGGCAATGAGTCGTCTGGCATTCTCTGATATAGGAGGGATTCGCTGTGCGTGGATCATACTGCATGGCTGGTACCCGCGTGGGAATCGATCGAGGTTGCCGTGCCACCATTCACTTGACGGAGTGAGAAACTTGTAGCAAATGGGTATTTGGATTTGGGTCATCGAGGATTTGTGATCCTGTAGATGCTGGTGCATGTTGTAGTCGTTTAGTAACGACCTGTCTGGGCCTCCGTCCTCGCGCTTGAAGGCTGGGCCATGATGCCCTGCTGCCCAGACTGTGCCGCAGAATCCGGCGCCGATGCGCCGTAGCGGTGTTTTGGTATCGCTCATTTTGGTTTGAGCAATCTGATGGTAGATATTGATCAATGTTCTGCAATGTTGTAGATGTATGAAGGAAAAAGGAATCGGCCAAGAAGATGTTTGAATTATAACCTGACACCGCCTGTGACTCAGGCACTGGTCGGATGATAATATAGCTATTTTCCCATTGGCTTAGAATGTACCTCACTGGAGGTTCTCCCAAACTGTATTTGCAAACTTAATGTAGCTGGCTCATTCTTAACAGTTATAGCTATAGCGCGAGAAGGTGGCGTGATTCCCCATCTGATCTGCTGCCTAAATATTTCAACTTAGGGAAGAATACCCGGGATGGCCTTGGATTATTATTCCACGGAGCGCATGGTCGGTCATGTAGAAGACAGACAGGTATAAAATGGCTCCAGTTGGATGATGAAAATTCCTTGGTACGACACTACTATAGCACGGCTCCTTCTATGACAGTGCGTGCTTTACTATGCTTGTTGATATAACTTGCATAAATGAAATAAAACGGCCAGATTGGAGGTTGACGCGCCTACCTGACCGGGTTCGGCCGTTACACATAAACTTTGCCCTGAGGTGGTTCCTGGACCCCTAGCCCTTGCAAAGAAACAGCCAGTGACAAATTCTGCCAGATGTGTAAAATCGGTGGCCAGATACTTTAAGGTGCTTCCTCAATCAGTTAGTCAGAGACAGAGCAGAGGAAAGGGCAATGAATCCCAGGGGGGGGAAATTTGTAAAAGCTCTAACAAGTCCTACCCCGTTTCATCAAATCCTTGGGCGGTCATTAGGATTCACTAGAAATTCAAGTCAACCGCCCAAGGCCGATAGTCTGTTGCCACAGCCGTGACGTAGCCAGTGATGGCTGGTAGGTATAGGACTGTATGATTTGTGTCTCTATACCCTTTGGTAGAGTGCCGAGGCCGGCGGCCGATGAGCAAGGCATTAATATATATATATTGATATACAAACTTGGTTTTATAGAATTAACACACCTTGTTCTATTTAGATGAGGCTGCTTTGATAAGGGTGCTTAGGGGGTTAGCACTTGTTATCAGAGATAGCTAGGTCCAGGACTTAGTACTCAGAGTATGGCATCACTGCCACATGTAGTTGTTTGTGAAGGTCGCCGCCTATCGTGGGTGGAATGATGCAACACTAGGGTTCACGCCGAAGTAACAGGTATCCGTATTATGCTCTGGGCCTATGGTCGATATGGGCCGCCTGAGTAGTATGGCACATCATGTACCATTGAAATCGCACATCTAAAGTCATTCCAATTACCAGGGAATTCTCCGCTTTTGATGGAATTACTACATTACAGTTAAGAGCGTGTGTCCATTTCTATGAAGGATCCATCCATCTAGTTTCATATTTTTCATCGTTCTGGCTGAAACAATCCGAGTCTCTTCACCCCTATGGACGCATTCAAAGTATTAAAGCGATCTAATGACAGGGCTCAACAGCCAGTCAAAGTGGCTGAATATTATACGCACTTCTAAACTGAATCTCACAACAACTAATTCAGTTAAGACAGCTTTATGAATCTTCCCTCAACAATATTCGACAATCTCTTCCGGACGGAAACTGAGCTGTTCCATAGTCTTGAAAAAGACCTGCGGGTCTGCCCAGTCCTCCGGACAATAGACACCGGCACGTGTGTGAGATCTCAGCTCCGTCTGCAGAACTAACAGCATAAACGTTGCGCAGGATGACCCAATCTCAGCAGCCATATTGTTCCCCATTGCTGCCATTCCAGCGGCCGGACGACGTCTAATGACCTCTGCTGGGCATCCACTGCGAGTACCGTGAACGCGCACCAGCATACCAGATTCAAAGGGCGCATGCTTGCCGCACGCCGAGTCGACCATGAAGCGCATTATGTCCATTATACTGCATTCGCCCTCGCGGACCTGATTTACCATCCCCCAGATAGCATGACGCCAGGGGTCTAGAGACTCAGCAGTCTTTGATGCTAACTGATAGAGGTCGTTAAGCGTGATTTCCCCACCACGCAACTGCGCGGCTATTCCACCGAATGCGCCTCCCGAACCGCCCTCGTTAGAGCCCTGTTTCGTGGCCAGACTCCAAAGGAATTCGACGGCTGCGTCCATGGTCAACGCGCCAGACCGAACAGCCTTAGCGAGGCCCCTAGCAAAACCGTTGAACGGAACCGGGTTGATAGCCCCAGCGCAACGAATACGGCTGGCTTTGGGAAAAGCCCGTGGCAGCGTAACAGGTTCTGGATGCACGGTTTCGTGGAGAATGACATCTCCGCCACTGGGGCCTATGGGTGTGTGGACGGTCTCGACCCAGTTTTCATTAACAGCTGCTCTGCCGTTGGTCCACGTCAAGCAGGGACCGGCTGCAATATGCATGAGATGTTCTAAGACCTCCTTGCCATTTGCACCGCCCTGGTCAGTGACATACCAGCAAATGTCAATGGCATTAACAGCATCGAGTTCGCTAGCCGCGTCAACAGCCATTAGGTTGCTCATACCCGGGGCGGAACCGCAGTTAATATAGCAAGGAATGCCCTTCTCCTTGGCTTCCTGAGATAGTGCAAGGGAGTCTTGCGTGCTCTTGACGTCGTCTGAAAAGTCAAGATACGGGATTTTCGCGTCGATGCATGCTCGGATTACTGGTGGCGACGTGCTATAGTACGGCTGGAGACCATTCACAACGAGCATCGCCCCAGTAATCACCTGGTGTAGAGAAGGACTGTCGAAGACGTCGACTTTCTTTGCGATGGCACGACCGGCAGCTACTTTGGCTGTGGCCTGGCGGATGGCATCCTCGCCGGCAGGGTCAACGAGGACAAGGGGCGCCTCGCAGGCTGCGGCGAAAAACTGAATGGCCTGAGCACATATAACATCAGCTGCACCAATGAAGACCACCGGCTTGCAGCTCGTCGATTTGCCAGCCATTTGATAAGAAGATGGTATCTTTGGGAGGGAAGATGATGTTCGTTGGGAAGGACACACGGCGTGAGATATTCCTCAAAATATATCTGTCCAATGGATGCGGTTTCCCACCTCAATTATACCTCTTCAGACACCCTCATGGATCACATATAACTTATTATTCGCCCACGTTCTTGGCGCCCACGGATCCGCTCGCGGCTCGGAGCGGTTGCCACACGACGGCGTCCGCGGGCAACAAGATTATAAAGCACGGCTTACAAGACATAAGGAGCCGCGGCTGCGTACAGTTCCAGCCCTACTTGATTAACACTATGACTGTCTACAATATTCCAAATATAAAAACTGCTGCACTCTGCCTTTCCAGTAGTTGCCCATATTCTTGCGACACTCAATTAACCAAGCAAATTCTTACCAAACTGCTATAGCGACACGGCCTTTTTGCAATTCCCTCCCTTGACAACATGGCGGATCCTGAATTGCCTCCTGAGCTATTGGCCAAACTGCTCGGCCAAATACGTCAAGACCCTGGCTCTCCTAGGCCCAATCCCACTGTGGCTGCCTGGCATGACCCACCGCATCCTCTGGCCGATGTGCAAAGCGAAACCATGCCTCAGACGGTCGACTTCGCCGTGCTCGGCTCTGGCATAACTGGTTGCAGTGTTGCAAAATCTCTTCTAGAGAACAAGTTATCAGGCAACAAAACCGTCGCGGTATTTGACGCTCGCCGACTGACCACCGGTGCTACAAGCCGCAACGGCGGATTCTTGATGGGTCATGCCGCAACGTTCTTCGCTCCGTTTGCGAATGCGTTTGGGGTAGAATCAGCGGTCCAGATTGCTAGATTTGTGGGCAGAACTTTGGACGAGATCAGGAATGTCGCCAAGGAAGAAGGTCTTCACGAGGAATGCCAGATAAGAGACGTTCAGGTTCTCATTACTTGCGAGGATGAAAAGGACCTGGGGGAAAAAGGCGAATCATTTCGCATGTACCAGGAACACGTTCCGGAGTTCAGAGAAACGTATCTCCCAATTAGCAAGGAAGACGCTGAGAATGTATACCTCATCTGTTCCAGTCACGCCAGAGCTCCCAAGTGGAAATAAGATGGAAACATACTAACCTTTGTGGCAGACGCATGGATTGAAGAATATTGCTGGTGCGTTCATTACCAAGTCTCGCGTTTTCTGGCCATATAGACTCGTCACAGGCCTCCTCCAGCGCCTTCTCAAACAGTATCCACAGCGCTTCTCTATTGAGACAAACACGCCTGTGACCTCGGTCAAGGTCTCGCCAGAAGACAGCGCATACCCCTATTTACTGACCACACCCCGGGGAGTGATAAGGGCTGCGAAGGTCTTCCATTGCACCAATGGCTTCACTGGCCATCTTTTGCCCAAACTTCGCGGCCCTATCTACCCGTGTCGCTTAACCATGTCCTGTTCGGAACCAGGGCCCCAGTTCGGAAATCGTCCTGTGGCATGGCTCTGGCACGTACCACAAGCCTTCGATCGCGAGACCGGATTGGTTGAGCAAGGGTTATATTGGATGCAGCAAAACGCCGAGAGCGGTGATCTCTTTTACGGAGGGGATAAGCAAAAGCTAGACGAAATGATCACTTCCAACGACACGAATGTTAGTATTGACGCGGCTCGAAATCTCAAAACTCTGCTTCCCCAGCGGATCTTCGCAAAAGGTTGGTCTGATCCAGCTACCGACGCTGCGTTATCCTCGATGGATCCGCATCACACTTGGTGCGGAATTCTGGGCATGACTGCGGATCAAGTCCCGGTGGTTGGTTCCGTGCCAGTCAGCCTTAGTGGCAGGGATATTGAGGGGGGTGAGTGGATAGCTGCTGGTTTCAATGGCTATGGTATGGGCCAATGTTGGTCAGCCGGCGAGGCTATTGCCCGTATGGCTTTGGGAGAGCCGAAGCCGGAGTGGCTGCCAGATATCTATTTAAGCACAGAACAACGTTTGACAGGACCACCTATGACTGCTGAAGCCGCCCTGAAATCATTCTTTGAGCGGTAGTATGTCTGCAGCATTCATATTGTCCTCAAGATGTGCCCCGTGGACGGAATACTGGGCGAGATTGTCTATGCTAGTGCTCATGGGTAGAATCAATACACCCTGTTTTACGATAAAGGCCAAAGGCTCAATCCCCATGCGAAATCCCGCAAAGTCTTCCATGACACATATAGAATGGACAAATACACACATAGCACAGTAGCTACTAGACAGAGTACGCCATAGCCCCGTGGCGGAGATAATACCACCTAAGTTGTCTCCAACAGTCCTGCAAGCGGGTGTTCACCCCGATCCCGGGTTATCACGCGGCGGGCTCGAAGTCAATACACCTTACGGCCAATATCTGGAAACAGTACTAGAGTCTCCCGAAGTCGCTTCAACCCTCCAAGACATGTTTCAAGGTGCTCCGTCATCTCCGAAGCTCGGTCCGTGTCCATTTGAATGAGACAGCTGTGTATCTCTTCGTTAAACGCTCTGGCTGCAAGTGACAATACCTCGACCATTAAATACGGATGCTTTCCATACAAGTCAGTCATTATATAGAATGGGTGTTACAGCTGAATCCCATGGTACTTACCGGGTGTGCAGCGATATCTTGGATAGACGCCTTCAAACCACCCTTCCCTTGGAATCCAGGGCTCGATATTCTTTGGCTCTTCGAAGCCAAGAAGGCTACTTGTATAGCACTTGTCAGCCGATGCTCCTTGCATCGAGCACTCATTGACTGAATTGTAACATTGAGGCGCTCTTTTGCCTGCGTGGAGGGCTGGAGTGCGAGGTCGATCTGAAGCCGCGAAACGACCTCACAAAACAAAAGCACTGCCAGGTCACCGTCATTAAAACAAAAGAGAATGGCACGTCGTAGGTTAGGTCCCAGGTGCTGAAGACCCAATCCAGCAGCCTCCTTGACTGTACCAAACGTCAACCGCCAAAGGTCAGCCAGTGTGCCCATGGTTGTACACTGCTGACAGATCTCGTCATAATCAATTTTTCCATCCCGGAGATCTTGGACAGGCAGGGTTAACGCAGCCAGGGACTTGTACAAGTGAATAACAATAGAGGAAGCTTGCTACACAGCACGGAGTAGATGGTTGTCAGACAGTAAGACCACAATTCCTGTGCCAGCTGCAGAGTAAGGCGCTAAGTTGAGAAGGTTGAGATGAAAATGTAGGCGTTTTGCACATGCCTGGACCCAAATCGAGGCCAACAAAAAGATACGTTGGTCTCTTCATGATGGAAGAAAATAGAGAAAGAGAAGAGCAAACACGTGTTGCTGAGATACCCCACCTCTGCGTGCTTGGATGGATACGTCAAATCATAGCTCAAGTAACTATTAGACTAATACAATACTACTAACATAATATGCTATGTTGGCCATAGTCTTGGCCAGGCTAACATGATAGGTTCGGGGCTTTTGCGGTCTGGATAATATATTAGCTTGTAAGAGACGAAGGAGACCTCGATCCCTAGTATATCATCCATGGGCTGGATCATCCACGATACAAGGACTGAGTGTTATCGACAATGTCAGCTGAGACACAGCACACTTGATACATAGAATTGATTGTCTAATGGGAAGAGAACAAGATTGCCCATGTGAGCTTGCCCCATACACATTCCCTCTCATGAGGATATCTAGCGATCGAAGCTTTGGTACCGGCCTGGCGGTAGCAGCACGCTTCTTTGTATCGTACCAAGGGTACCTGTGGTTTGCAACTTACTTGTAGGTGCCGTTCCCTTGATGCCGTCTGGCAGGACGACCATGGTACTGTAACCACTCGCATTCTCCGACCATTTCTACGGACAATCCAAAATTTCACAGTGTAGTTCTGTCTGACCGGACCGCCCTCAACTAGCTGATTGATCTCCGTGTGATTAAGTTACAGATCGCTTTTCGTCATTACTAAGAGCAAACTCCATACTTCTCGATTGCATGATACCTCAGTACAACAAATATCCGCTGCCAGTAAATAACTGCCCGAAAACAAATGCCTCATACAACCTTCCAGCTCTCATTGACTGTGATCCGCTGAGCGACCCTCTGTAAACCCTCTGTAATTCTTAACCCCGGAATAAACCCTTGGACAGCACCCACACTATCACCTAATTAGGTAGTCTAAGGTGGCAAAATAATAGGATTCTGGTCGACTGGATTAGATTATTACCCCAACCTTATAGAATAACGCCTGACTTACACTCAGTAGACGGATTTAGCGTGAACACGGTCTTCTCATCAGGCTGCACATCCAGAACTAAGTGGATCGTCTTATCTGGCGACTCAGCAAGAAATAAATCACCGGACTCATCTGCGATCTGATACAAATTCTGACCCCGCCGAATTGGCTCAAAAACCTGGGGGTCGGCGGAAGTAGTGCAGGGAGATCCGCTTTCGTCACAGTTCAGGTAATCTCCCGAGTCTTGGTTCTGGATAACGACGGTGTAGGGGCCAGCGGTATTGAAGCCCCAAATCTGGTCGCGTCCGCCATCCTTCGGGCTAAAGGTGGGCAGGTTATTCTCGTTTGCGGTTAATGCATCGTCGCTTTCCTCAATAATATAATTTCCAGTTGCCGACTGGGCAAGTGCACGACCACCTAGGGCAATGAAGACGAAAGACAAGGAAAACCGCATGACTGTGGGTTCGAGAGTCACGATGATTGGATCTGAATCAGGAATAGGCAAAGGGACAGGTTTTTTTTTTTTCTTTCCTGCCAACGGAGATTGTTCGAGGAGAGCAATGAATTTATGGTTCTTCCTTGACGTGTCAGGATGCTGGCGTATCATTTCTGCGGTAGGGGAATGCAGGGGTTTGCGGTGCTAGTGGATGGGAATATACCGATTTTCAATGTTTCCCTTACTTATCCCGTCGACTAAGTCGTCGAACAGCTAGCCCTTGCATAGAGAGTGCGCGAGCCAATGTCCTCCCAGGACATTATGATCTTAATACAGCCGACGTGAGATATGGATTCTTGCACTGTGGCTCTCTAACTCCCTGCTAGTTACCTAGGAATACGAATGATCACTTACATACTATCCAGGTCCTGTCCTGGTCAGTGCTGCCTTCTGCTAGTTATCTGGAAATAAAGGAAGAATAACTTATAAACTATCTATATCCTATCCTGGTCAATACTTCCTCCTGCTAGTTATCTGGAAGCATAAGAATAATCACTTACAACCTATCTATATCCTATTCTAGTCAATGCTGCCTCCTGCTAGTCATATGAAGGCATCGGAATGATCACTTACATTCTGTCCATATCCCATCGTGGTTAGTGCTTGTTTCAGGAAGTTGCGTATAGTCACGAATCCCGCTTTTCATTCTCATACCTCTTTTTGATCGACTTGATTATTGGCCTCCTTCAGAGGTGCTCCGACCACGAATATGGCCGCTAAGAGGACAGTCTAAAACTTCATGTTGCTAACATTCCTTGGCTTCTGGAATGTTCGAAATTGAGGTTATGAAGGCTGATTGGCCATAGAATTGGAAAACTGGTTTAGAACGCTTTAACTATACCGGGGTGGAAGAACCATTTTTACAAAATAGAATCTAGTATGGTCACGCTAGCCTCTGGCTTTAGAAGTGCAAGGGATAGGGAATACCGCATGCGCTGTCCAAAAGTTCACATCGGTCACAGTGAAGGGATATGCACTGCTATGTTGTCTGTAACCCCGTCGTCTTTGTGATCTATATATGTTCAGTGTTACAGGCTCATGTTTGTCAGACGGATTACTAGCTTTTAGCAATATTGTCCAGGTTACGGTGAACTTTTAGCTATCTTGTGTAACGACACCTCTTGTGTAACGACACCTGAA
Organism: Aspergillus sydowii CBS 593.65; assembly: GCF_001890705.1. Classification (NCBI taxonomy): domain Eukaryota; kingdom Fungi; phylum Ascomycota; class Eurotiomycetes; order Eurotiales; family Aspergillaceae; genus Aspergillus; species Aspergillus sydowii. Next base: position 1,037,455 of record NW_024467868.1, read on the forward strand.
GCCCTTGCATACAGTAGATGGCGCTCAGTCGTCGCAGCATCTTTTCTCGCGGATGGTATGTTGGACAAACATGCCCGCTGCTTGATCAGATTCCACTTGCGACAATTTACTCTGCAAAGAGTTGGGCTATGTCGTGAATCTTGGATTAGTGTGCGGTTGGTCATGTCACCTTACATGACGAGAATGAATGTATAATGTAACAGAACTGGAATTTAGAATTAGTTCGTCAAAAAGCTCCTCTGTTTCAAATACCATGTCTATGTGTTTGATATAACCACTCCTCTTACAGACTATCCATTTACTTTAGCTATGATAGGTAAGATTACGCCACTATTAACAAATAATGGAATATGCCCTGCGACATTTATAACAGTAAAGGAATGTTTGAATGGCTGAACAAGGCGGGAAGGTCCTGCCGTGCGAGCCCCTCGCGGCTTGTCATTAAAAGAGGAAAGACACCGATCATCCGCAACTGTCAGGTAATGTCCAGTAGTCGTGGCTTGATTTTCATATTTTGAAGGTGTTATGATCATCAAATGCTGTGTAGTATTCTCTGCAACGAGGGAGGGAAATAGTCAACTGGCATGGATGTGTTGCTTTGTGTTCTGCCGAGCTTCCTAGCTGAAATGTATGCAATGGGTAATAGGGGATTCTACCCTTACCCTTACCTATCTTTTGTTCTCTGCCTGTGGAAAAGATAGTCCCATCTTATATTATACTCTTACATACCCTATCAGAATACACTCGCTGGATCACTAGTGAATCTTTCGCTTGTCTCAGTTTGTTAATACCTACACCTGAATATGACCTACAATGAGCTGGATAGAGAGCTGTTCGACGAGGGCGAAGTGCCTCTTGTGAAAGCCGACGCTTTCCAAGGGAAGATCCAAGCATATCAAGTCCAGTTGAAACGCCTTCGGAAAAAATCTAAGGATGATTTATTTATCAAAAGTATCAACAAACTGAAACAATCTCGATGACAATGAGCGCTCTGGAGAGTAGGCTATTGGCTCGAGCCGTTCTCGCCGCTTGTGAGCGTTCTGAGGATGAGGGTAAGATGATTTTGACTCTCTGTATCTGAATGTTGGTGTTTCCGATTTTAACGCGCACNAGTATCATATTTCAATGATTGAGTGGGTAACTGAGTCCAACAGTGGTCAGAGGAGTTCCCGCAACCAGGTTTTCAATCTCTTCCCCTGATGTGTTTCCTTGTCGTCCCCTACATACAGATTATAAACTGGAGCCACATGGCCTTCCCGATCACCGATAAATAATTCAGTCGAAGGAAATCCGGCCTGTCTCGTCAGCTTCTATTTTCTTCAGGGGAAGTCAGACTGACCTTCATTCTATCCACGAACTGCTGAATTTGCCCTAACATAATTTCGTTCTGGCCAGCAAGAACTAAAATACGCTGCGTTTTGAAGCCTTTGAACCAGCTTGAAGGAGCAGTACTGGCATCAGTGTAGTAATCATGCTTTGCATTTCCCAAATACGCTCCGGCCCAGGGCTTGGCAACACTGGGCGTAATCAGGTCCCCGATACAGTTGACTTCCGTCTCTGAGCTCACCTTAAGCGAAGTCCAGGGCGACATAAGGACGACACCTGCTAGTGGATCCGAGATGTCCAGACTAGCTATAGCCTGATGCGGGCTTGTTAAGTGTGAAAGAACGCTTACGGCCAGGTTGCCGCCTGCAGAGTCGCCAGCCATCAGAACATTGGCCGGGGTACGGTTGTGTTGTGTCAGGATATACCGCAAGGCCTCAACTGATTGAACCAGCTGAATTGGATACTGAGCGTCCGGAGCAAGTGTATATGCAACCGCAAACACGGCAAGACCTTTACCGGCCGCAGAAGCATCTTTTATGATACTGTCCCAAAACCTGAAGTATCCACTATTTGCAGGGAGACAAAAGCCCCCTCCTAAAGCCAGTTAGCAATGAGAAAAAACATAGCACCCCTGTTGTCCAAGTATGTGGCGGTCGCACCATGGTACCAGATTAACACATTAAGTGCATCTTTATCACCGATCCAATGGCCTTTAGCACCATGTTCCAGATCCACCGTTTGGAGTGCGTCCCCCATCGACTTCAGATGTTGCTTATATACTTCGCTCGTCGACGGGGAAAACCACCTTTTTGCGTATGAGCTTTCCCTCGTTGGTCTAATTCACCATTCCCGCGCGTGGCAGGGAACATGGAAGAGGGAGGGGGAAACCGACTGGAACTGTAATATAGAGAAGCGAGTGCTCGCCTTGCGCAAAACGGCGTAAGCGACATGAAGGTAAAAGGTTGGCGTACCGGCCTCACCACGCCTTATTCCTGTAAAGAGGGAAGCAAGCCCTGTCGCCAGGATTGAAGCTGCCCCCGGAAGAAGATCCAATTTATTAGCGAGTGAGAGTGACACTTTGTCGGAGGGCTTGCTTGACACCATGATTGAGATTGCAGTGACTAATTTCCCGGATAGAGTTGCAGTGTATGGCTGGAGCAGGCAGTACACTGCATGGGTTTCAGGGGATAGGACACCATACTGTTAATGAAGCAAGACGCCAGACGGATGATGGCAACTGTGGGATAACTTTCTTTCCCCCACCAAGGCCTTTCGCATGGAGCACTCCCGCGGCTCCGGAATCGGTTCCGGCCATGGATGCACCCAGCCTGGTCCCGGTTAACAACGGGATTGGGTTGAACCTTCGATCCCTCCAATCCTTATGGGGAACTTAGGGGTATAACGGGAATGAATGGGAGGAACGGCGCAACCCGCATATAGCCTTGTGTGGACGTATATAAACTAAGAAAGCCGGGATCGATGCCTCGGAGAAATAAGCAGAACTTTAAATAATTGTAATGGGAACTACAAAATATGACCGTCGTCTTGATAGTCATTGGCTGAGAACATCACGAGTGCTTTCTGGAGCCGTTGTATCCCCTGCATGCAATTCCCAAGGCTGACAGTAAGTTCGGAAATACGCTCCGTGTCCATTTGGTGGAGGGATTCCTGAATTTCGTCTGCGAGCGATTTGGCTGCGAGCTGGTGTGCCCGTATTACCAGAGCAGGATACTGCGTATGCTCATGAGTCTTCGGGTTCTACCTGAATTAGAATATTGTCTTACCGGATGGGCACCGATATCCTGGATATTGGCCTTCACTCCTGGTTTGCCCTGAAACTCATGACCAGACATGTTCGCTAAGGCCATGTCAGAGATGTTCATCGCGCTCCTCAGTCGTTGGTCTCTATGATACGCATTCATTTCCCGGAGAGTACTACGTAGCCGCTCGCCTGCCGGTGACGGGGATTCCTGCGCCGCAAGGTTGGTCTCTAGCGGTTGGATACCATCGTAGAATAGCAACACCGCGAAATCAACGTCGATAGAACAGAAATAAACGCTACGTAATATATCAGGGCGTAGCCGCTGTAGCCCCTCGACGGTTTTCCGATCAACATGGCCGAATATTGACCTCCAAACGTCAATTAGGGCTGTTATAGTGGTGTAGCGCTCATGTACCTCTCCGTATTTGCCCTCGCCCTTCTCGAGTGCCTTGGTTGCCGCTGTGAACAGGGTTAATGCTCTCCATAACAGGACAGCGACGGAGCCAGCATGGCCTACTGCACGGACCATGATGTCGTCTGAGACCCCATGATCCCATAGATTCGTAACGTTGCAAGACTGTGACGTAGCTCGAGCAATGATTGATTTTTCAACTTCGTCATCGCGCGCTACCACGGCCAGTGTACTACTGGACTTTATGCTTTGATGGGCTGAGCTGCTGGCCCTTCTGTCAAAGCAGACGAGGTGCGGCATGACAGGAACATCCCCGCGCGAGGTTATGGCAACCGCTGAATGGGTTATAGCTACAAGCCATTCAAGACCTCCAATCACTTCCAGCATATGATCGCGGACGTCAAAGGGAAGAGTGCTCACTATCCGAGCTTCCCTGGTCTTTGCCGGTCGACCTCTGGGAGATGGGAGATCAGATGGGTCCTCACAAAGGTCGGAGAGATAGGACCGCACTCTCGCGCAGAGCACTTGAAGGCGCTGGACACCCTCTTTTTGGGCGTATGCGGCGTCTTCTTTAAAGATGCTGGCCTGGGCGGAGGCCTGCGGGGGTAGCACGGCTCCGAAAAGGAGTAGCAAAAGGGCGACGCGAAATGAGTTTGTGGCCGCAATGTTTTCGAATATCATCTGTCTTGCCTTTTTCCAGGCCGCAAATGCGATGTCCCTCATTTCTGAATCTGTCGGGCAGATACCTGCCTCGTTCGGATCCTTCGGCGTGAACTGCGTCGCGACAGCCATAACCACCCACTTCCACGTTTCAGTGATCGCTTTGTCGCGCGCGTTGCTGTCGGGGATTAAATTCGACCGTTGCAGCGCTGCATCCAGTAGACTTGCTGCAAGAAACAGATGAGGGGCTGGTGATTGTGAGGCCCATGAACTCACATCTATCTCCCAGCAATTGGCGATGTTTGAAAGTACATGATCTAGCAAAGGCGCCAAATGCGTGCTATCACTATGTGAAATGAGAGCCTTGATTCCTCGCGAGTAGCAAGGCGGCATGCAGCCTGGCGACAAGCAATCTACCAGTGGCGCGTCGACAATATCAATATAGAGCCACAGCTGCTGGGAACAGGCCTCGCGCAGTACAGCCCGTCGCGCGAGGTCATGCTCTGATATTATTCCCACTGAAGGTAAATCGTCAGCTCTGGGCGTCTTGTTTGGCTTTGATTTCCCGGACTTTCGCTTTTGCTTTGCGAGATTGGCCGTGGCTCGCTTTCTGACCGGGGACAAGGTCTGCCTGCCCGCAAGCCACGCAACAGTACATTCCGTACCACGCAGCTTGCACATAGAGCATCCCGTCACCCAGGGCTTGTTCCCCTGGATCGCGGTACGTGGCGGCAGATCACAGGCCCTCTTTGCCGCACGGCAGGGGTCACAGGAGTGGTTCTGGCTCCGCGGGCGCTTTGCTACAGATTGCATGGGCCCGTGATCAGCGAGGGAAAGATCTTGTTCCAGCATGTCGCCATCTGGGATTTGAAAATCATCGCTGTCCGGGCTGATGCTCCAGGCGTTAGCCGGGTAGTTGTTGCTTGCCGATCCATGAGCAGGGTCGGCTGCCAGCATCTGCGCTCCTGGTCCGATGGGTTTCAACCAATCTGTGATTTCGGAGCCGGTAGGCGGCGTAAGATAGTGGGAGATTAAGCCAATATCAGATGGGCTTAACCCGCCATAGCCTGTGAGTTCCGGGGTGGCGATTGGGTCGGATGGAGGCATCCCGCGCGGGTTTTCCTGGCCGTAAAGCTCCATGTTGTCGCGACAAACAATGCTACATGAGCGAGGGCGATGGGCTGGTATCTAAAGCGACGGTGGCGATAGCACTAATTGGGGCTGGTCCGCGGCTCCGCGGTTTACAGCGTTACCCAATGGCTGTCTCTCTGGCGCCCGGGGAATGCGGAGTGCCAGAGGGTTGACGGAGCTTGGAGGGGCTTTAAAAACTACTGCCACATACGGGGGGAGTTCTGGTTTGACGGCCAACAATCCATCTTATCACTCCGCAGTTTTGCATCATGTCCGCGGACTCCGAAAAGGCCGAAGAGGCCATAGATATGCACCCCAGACCCATCGACTCCACCAGGGATAACCCCGCAGCGCAGAGTGAGATCGAGCTCTACTTCCCGGACGGGGGGATCCGCGCCTGGCTCACGGTGTTGGGCGGGTTCCTGGCCTTTGTTGCTACCATCGGCTTCCTCACTGGGGGGTCGGTCTTCCAGAGCTACTATGCCACCACTGCGCTTCCCAACGAGAACCCCTCTACCATTAGCTGGATAGGTAGTGTGCAGGTCTGGGGTTGTTTCTTCTTCGGACTCTGGTCTGGCCGGCTGTCGGACAGGTATGGGCCGACCTTCCCTCTGTCAGTGGGGACATTGTTGATGGTCCTGGGAAACATGATGTCCTCTCTTGCTACCGAGTTCTACCAGGTTCTGCTATCTCAGGGCTTTTGCCTGTCGATCGGCATGGGTCTAGCTTTCACGCCCACTCTCGCAGTACAGTCTCAGTGGTTTCTCAGACGCCGTGGGTTTGTCGTCGCGGCTGTGATGTCGGGCCAGAACGTAGGAGGCGCGCATATCGTGATTCCACAATACAGGGGAGAGCTAACATAAGTTCACGCTCCTTCTTACAGGTGTCATTTGGCCGGTCCTCACGAACAAGCTTCTCAATGAAAAGGGCTTTTCGCTCCACTGGACTCTGCGCATCATCGCCTTCATGCAGCTGGCCTTGATGGTTGCCGCCACTCTCCTCATCCAACCCCGATTTGCCCGCAGCAGGGAACGCGAGATCCTTCCCCTGAGGAGATATTTTGCTGATAAACGCACCGTCCTCTTTACTCTCGCACTCCTCATTATGAACCTGGGCATTTACATCCCCTGGGTTAGTAGCATAGCGTGTCCCAATCGTGAAAACGGCGCTAATCAGATTCGTCGTTATAGTTTTTCATCACACCATATGCCATGCAGTGGGGGACATCGCCGAGCCTGTCATTCTATGACGCGGCCATTTTGAACGCGGGCGGGTTCTTTGGATGCTACGCTCTGGGGCTCATTGCAGATTCGGGCTTTGGATTCTTTAACGCCCTGGCCCTTAGTTGTGTTGCCTGTGGCGTAGTCGGGTTCGCTTGGATCAGTGTCACGAGCGTCCCCGGAATAATTGTGTGGGCATTGGCCTACGGACTCCTCTCCGGAGCAATCCAAGCCACCTTTTCACCCTGTTTATCTCTATTGGCTCCGTCGCCGGAGGTCCTGGGGTCCTGGAATGGTGTGTACCTCTATCGCCGGCTTGTGGATCTTTGCACTGCCTGTTGCAGAACCTGTTTATACTGATTCGTCTTTTCTACCACAGGCATTTGCATCACCATTAATTCTTTTGCAGTGCTTGGGACCGGTCCAATTGCTGGACGCTTGCTCGAGAACACTGGCGGGACAAATTACCTACCGATGCAGGTTTTCACCGGGGTCACCATGGTTACTGCAGGTGTCTTGTTCGGAGCCACTCGGTTTTGGATTTCCTGTGAACCCGAATAGGCGACGTTGCTATCGAACCATGTGAATCAAGGTAGAATATATGTTTGTTTAGGGAGTATCAGAATGAGTGTGACCTGGGCTTTTCGATTGATCCCGCTGGTAATAATTTGATGGGAAGACATGATATATTTCACCCACTGTAGACGCATAGCAGATTATACCCCTCATTCACCGGTGGATAGCGCCCTTGTAGGCCTTCACCATAGGACACAAGGCCGTACACTGGGGCAATGACCGGGATACATGGTCAGCCGGCACGCTTCATCAGCATCATCCCGACTAAGTTACGCCCTCTCTTGAAAGTCGATCAATTCGACAAGATACCCAATTATGTGCTTTGACCAACGGAGTCCGCGGGCTGCGGCCGCTTTTGAAAGAAACAAGGCTGCCATCTGGTTCACCATCGTCCACGCTGCAAACTCAATTGGCCTAGTAGAAGAAGCATGTTTTAAAGTTCCACCTCTCCTCCAGTATCTCAGGCAGGATGAGTGCTTCCTTGAGCGGCTCCGCGGTCCCGCGGCCTGTGAACGACTGTTTGGCGCCCAGTAGACTTCAGCCTAGGCCAACACGTTTCACCAATCTAAGCAGCATGGCAAAGCTCGCTGTTGGGGCATGAGCTGACAATCGATTTATAAAATGTTGAAGTCCAGTTTCCCCCGCCTGTGCTAGCAATAACCCTGACAGCCGCCATGGTTCTGACCACAAATATGCAGAGTGTCGACTACGACGTAATCATCATCGGCGCCGGTATTTCGGGCATTAACTTTGCATATCGACTGCAGGAACGCAACCCAGATCTAACCTACTGCATTTTGGAAGCACGGCACGAAATCGGTGGGACATGGAGTCTCTTTCAATATCCCGGTAAGCACAGTCCACCATTCCTCTTTTTACCCTTCTAACCAGCAGCCCACTGTAGGCATCCGGTCTGACTCCGATCTGCACACCTTTGGCTTCGGCTGGAGGCCTTGGGACCAGAATCAGCCCATCGAACAAGGGCACTTGATCGCTGATTATCTCAAGGAATCAGCCGCGCAAGAGAGCATCAACACGAAGATCAAGTTCCACCATCAAGTTGATAAAGCCGCTTGGTGCACACCGTCCAGAACATGGACGTTGACCGTAAGTGTGAGCGAAGCACAGCCTAGAAAGGTCCTTCTGCACACCCGGTTCCTTCTATTGGGGACAGGCTACTACGACTACAACACGCCAATGCACGCCGCCATCCCCGGAATCGAGCGCTTTCAAGGGACCGTGGTTCATCCTCAATTTTGGCCATCGGACCTCGACTATAGCGGCAAAAATGTGGTGATCATCGGCTCCGGCGCCACGGCCATTACCCTGCTTCCCGCAATGGCTCAAAAGGCGTCTCATGTCACGATGCTACAGCGCTCCCCTAGCTATATCATGTCAGTTCCAAAAGAAGACTCTACCGAGAAGCTCATCAGAGCCCTTTTCCCACGATCATGGGCGGCGCATTTAATCCGCTTCAAGTGGATCCTCTTCTCATTCCTACTGGTAACATATTGCCAATGGTTCCCCAATCTCGCGAGGAAAGCTTTCCACAAGCATATCACCAACCAGCTGCCCAAGGGCCAATCTCTCGATCCCGACTTCAACCCCTCATACAATCCATGGGAGCAGAGGCTCTGCGTGTGTCCAGACGGGGACTTTTACGCTAGCCTGCAAAGTGGAAGGGCCAGTGTCAAGACAGGCGTCATTGAAGCCGTCACGCCAACTAGTATCCACCTCACATCGCGCGACAAACTTCAACCGGATATCATCGTAACCGCGACAGGTCTCAAGATGCGCATGGCCGGCGGCATACAAATCGTCGTCGATGGTGAGCCGTACCAGCTTTCGGACCATTTCATGTGGAACGGCGCCATGCTCGAGGGTCTACCGAACGCTGTCCTCGCGATAGGGTATGTCGATGCTAGCTGGACCCTGGGAGCGGATGCCACCGCGCAGTTGGCATGTCGTTTGCTCAGGACAATGAAACAGGAATCATGCTCTATGATTGTCCCTCGTTGCAGTGACGAGAAAAAGAAGGTCATGCAGGAGATGCCTTTGCTTTACTTGACGTCGACATATGTACGCAATGGGGGGAGTAGTCTGCCAAAGACGGGTAACTGTGCTCCGTGGCGTCGTCGGTCCTTCTATTGGAAGGATAAGTTAAACGCACACTGGGGCGATATTCGTCAGGGGATGGAGTGGTCAGCATAAATTGGATATGTACTTGAGTCTACACCAGATCGTGTTTTAGGGATTCTGTAATAGAATTTAAAAGAGATAGCACGAGCACACACCACTCTTTTCTAATTGGATGAACTTGCAGACTCCTGTCTCGATCAGAGTGCAGAGGTCGCCTGATATCACCTACCGGGTATCCTAAAATCATGCGCAACTAGGTTTACTGAGGATTCCTTGCACCAAATATAGTACGGTGATAGATGTATAATATCCTCAAACACAGTGTAACTGAATCTCAATTTACTATATGTGGACCTTTATACAGTCTGCGACAATAGCCAGGTATGAGTCTCAATCATCGTTCCTCCATTACAAACTGCTCTATTTTGTGACTCGCAGCCGCGCTACAATATCACGAGCAGCGCGTACACCACTTTCCACCGCACCCTCGATCGAACCACCCTCCCGCGTCGAAAGATCGCTTCCCGCGAAATAGATATCCCCATGTGGCTGCCGGAACACTGGCGAGCCTACTGTCAAAGTACCTGGTCGGTGCATCATCCACCCACCCTTAGAGAACTCGTCGGCCACCCAGTCATGGTACGCCGTATCAATAACTTCGATATTAGGGATGAATCGCTCCAAGGCGGCCTGGACCGCAGATATGTTGCCCGGGTCGATGGCAGCAGCATCAGAGCACATACACAGGATCACTGAATCGCCGTTGTGGCGCTTCTCGAGCCTTACTGCATTGATCGGGTGCTTCCCCGCGGGTGCGAAGATCGAAAAAGGTTCAACATCACCTTTTACCCGTACCCATAGCTTATGGGCCATCACGGGGTTCTTTCGGTGTATCATTGAGCGCGCGGCGGAGGGTAAGTCGGGGGTTATCTGGATGTCACCGAGGGTGTTCAGGGGGAGGGCGACGACCACTACACGGGCGTGGATCAACTCGCCAGCACGAGTGGTAACCACAACACCGGTACCGGTTGAGGATATAGAAGTAACAGGGGTGGAAAGCCGGACCTCAGCCTTTGAATGGGCCTGAATAGCTTGGATAAGCTTCCTGGTGCCTCCTTCAATACTCCAAGAGCCGGCTGTCTCAAAGAAAGCCCTGTAATCCCCGAAATAAGTGGCCGTTGCATGAAGAAGCTGAGCGACTCCCTGCTTTTTTGGTGAGTGGATCACGCCCGCTAGAACACCCTCAAGAACATCCCGCTCATAAGGCGAAAGATTCAACGACTTGATGCGGTCTTCAATGGTTTCCTGCTCGATTTCCGTGTTGTCGAGGAGATCGAGCTGGAAGGGGAGCGGAAATCGAGCCCGGGAGTCGGCAAAAAACCGCTCGAGGAGAGGGAATGCAACAGCAAAGAAGTCTTCGTTGGTTCCCGAATGAACAGAGCCATTGGCCAGCCAGTAGGCCTTGTCTCCTTCCATCGGCGGGCAGATGGCTATCCCGTAGCGCTCCAGCTCGAGCCAGATGTGTGGTTGGGTCCAGTGGACGTAACCTCCTCCGAGCTCGAGGTCCAGTTCATTATTGAATGATTTATCCATGTATGTGCGTCCACCGAGGCGATCGCGGGCCTCCAAAAGAACCACTGAGTGTCCTTCCAGACTGAGATCCCTGGCCGCGGTGATGCCAGCCATCCCGCCCCCGACGACCACGGCATCAATTTTATTTGGCATCTTGGACTGGCTGAGCTGGTTGGCTGGTTGACTCAGTTATGGAGAGACGATTTTATCCTGAGCCGGGGTACGGTATAGTTCTTTGGGAATGGCAACTCCCCGAGAGTATTTAACTGGGAGCCATCCCTGGGTCGAAACTACTTTGAGGAACCGGATCCGCGGGTCCGTCAGTGTGAGTGGGTTAAGCCAAGGTGGGGATATCGTCACTGCCTCGAAGATAAGTGGTACCTAAATCAGCAGTTTCGGAGATTCCAGCTTGCTTCTGTCGCGGCAAGCAGCATAATTCTCCCAAACCAAAGGTCGGCAACCTGTTCTTGCATTGCGGACAATAGGGGTATTATAATCCACCGTGAAGCCATCAGCGCTGGAATTCATGTTGCCCCTCTACATATCCTACCCGGTCAGAAGGGGCTAGTGATTAAACGCCATGGTGTCATGACAGGGGACTTGCTGAGGCCCTGCGTGTATGCGGCTGACCACGCACACTCCTTGCTCAATGCACTCATATATAGATCAAAAAGGAAATTTCAACCTACATCTTACTACCCATAGAGGTCAGCATGTACCCCAAAAAGAGAGAGCGCGCAAATTTACGGTAGAGGCTATGTAGCGTCTGGAAACAGAAGAAGGGACTACCACAGTGATACCGGATTCAAGTGTACTACTATGGATGATACTAAAACTATGTGATTTCATTGCAATTGTCCAAATAACTCAACTCAAAAATCCTTATATAGACTCGATAATTTCATCCTTGGGAACTCCAACTCGTTCTAGGGCACTGTAAAGCACCTCAGGCTTAGCCCAGTCCTCGGGACAGAAAACACCACTGCGCTTGTGGCCGTCTTCCAGCGCCATTACCATGAACGCAGCAGTCGAGGTTCCAGTGACAGTACCCATACTCTGACACAGATAAGTGTCTTTTCCGTTCTTCGGGTTGCGCTTCGTGATCACCGTCGGCACACCGTTGCGCATCCCAACCACCCTCACAAGTAGGTTGCCTCGATTTTCGATTTTCGTTCCAGTCATTGCGTTCATGATGTATGTCGCAACCTCCGTAGTTGAGCATTCGCCGTTCCAGATCTGCTCGAGCATCCCCCATAGAGCATACCGGAGAGGGCCGACAGAGTGGCTGATCAGGTAGTAAAGCTCCTTGAGCGTAATATCGCCACCGCGGAGCTGTCCCTTGAAAGCAGCAAAAGCTTCACTCAAGCTACCCAAGCCGCCCGCTAAAGGCGGGTGGGTTGTCAGATTATAAAGAAACTCGACGGCATCGTCCATTGTCACAGCCCTTGCACGAACAGCAGTGCCCAGACCGCGTGCAACACCATTTAGAGGCTTTGGATCCAGCGAACCGAAGCACTGAATTCTCGTCGCATTTGGGAAATGTCGTGGAAGCGTGACCGGCTCGGGATGAGCGGTCTCGTGTAAGAGCCTCTCGCCATCGTCGGTATACATAGGTGCGTAAGTAGTCCCGACCCACGACTCGTTCACTGTCGGCTTCGAATTCAACCATGTCAGACACGGCCCAGCAGCAATGTGCATCAGGTGCTGGAGCACGGCTTTCCCGACGCTAGCTTCGTCGCCGACAAGCCAGCAGAGGTCGATGCTATCGATGGAGTCGAGTTCACGGGCGGCATCCATGGCCATGACGTTACTCAGGCCGGGCGACGCGCCGCATCCAATATAGAGAGGGACACCAGCTTCTTTTGCTTCTCTGGTGAGCGCGAGAGCGCCTTGCGTGCTTTCGACGTCGTCGTCAAAGTCGAGGTATGGAGCTCTGGCTGCGATGCATGCCTTGATGACAGGATGGGAAGTTTTGGAATATGGTCCTGCGCCCAGAACAACCAGTCCGGCACCGCTGATTAACCTTGCAAGGGCAGATTCGTCAAACAGATTCAGCTTGTGAGTACTTGCCCTTCCAGCCGGTAGTTTGGCCGCAAGAGATTCGATAACAGCAGTGTTCAAGTCTGCAAGAACAAGCTGGGCATTGCTGGCTTTGGCAAAGCGTTCCACGGCAACACGACACATCTCACCCGCAGCGCCGATGAACACAACGGGCTTTGAATGAGTATTGTTGGACATGGTTAGCGGGGTTGGCGGGGTTTGGCACAAATATAGAAGTAGTTATAAATTTGAGATTGCACAGGATGGGATTGAAATGAACGCTGCTCGGTTTGTGCTCTATTTATATTGGGCCATGTCTATATCAGGCCTGGGAATCCATAGAAATGCTTTATGGATCCGACTGAGGGGTTGATTCAAGATTGGCCGTCTGATACCCTTGACTACGGTTCCGCGCTTCTTTGCATATGCATGTCCTCTTTCTATTCTTGAGCTGACGTCTGCGAATCCGCGGAGCCTCGGAGCCGCTTTGAAACGCCAAATCTAGCGCACGTCAAATAAAGGTGGGTAGTTAGTGCAACACGCGAGGATCAATTGTCTTGGCCATATCTTCGGGGCATGGATATAAGCTTTTGTTCTGTCGTCTTGGCTTCTTATAAACTCCACGTCGCAGCTGGACCTCGGAACCGCGGGTATTCGGGCAGAGAGAAGAAGGCGTATACTTACCTCCCCTCTGCTCCTCTTCTCCTAGCAAACAGTCGTTATATTCTAGCCAAAACCGCCCGTACCGAACTATTCCTCACTTACAAGAAACCATGTACAACCACACTTATGGAGAGCTGATCAGCAACCTCCCCGTCTCCCAGGCAGATATTGACTTCTTCGCCAAGCTACCTTTCGTCTACCCCTACATGGGCATCTCCAGTCGATACCAGTCAGTCCCATTCGTCACGCGATACAATAAAGGTGACTTATCCGACAAGTTCTTCAACAAAACGATCAACTCGTATGACACCGTCCCACGGGTCCTGGCGTTCATGCGAAAGTCAACCCCCAGGCAAGACCCAGTAACTGGCAACGAGGGAAAAGACAATGATGCATTGCAGGATCCGGAAGAGGCACATTTTGTCGTCTTCTGTCAACTTGAATCCGGAGTGAATGGTTACATTGACACTGCCCACGGAGGACTCCTGGCAGCTTTGTTGGACGAGACTCTGGGTCTTTGCGCCGAGTCTTACCGGGTGTTTGGCTCGGATGAACGGCAGCCTTTGCTTACAGCCAAACTTGAGGTGACCTACCGTGCGCCCGTTCCTACTCCTAATGTAGTTGTCATTAAATCATGGGTAAGACGGAAGGATGGTAGGAAGTGGTTCCTTGAGGCGCAGATTTTGGACCAGAACGGTTCAGTCAAAGCGGAGGCTAAATCTTTGTATATTAGGACACGGTCTGCATTATAAGAAGTGTCAGCTTATGGGTCTAAAGACAGTAAAGTTTGGAAGATCTGGTTCGTCTCAGACTGTATCGACTACACGGCCAGTCAAATATTGTCCAGTATTCGCCGTTAGTAATTTAGCTACTTAAATAAAACAGTATTAGATTTAAACAGGAAGAAGGCAAAACTAGAATCAGCCCTGTCTTGTACAGGCCGCCACCCTAACCACCAGAAGTCAGACAGATAAGAAGCTGGTATATTGACCCTTCTGTCTTCCCCCTTCTTCCACACTCAACGCTAATCCTCTTGCTCGCCCTGATGGTTTCGTCTGTTATAGACCGCCTTATTCCATGAGAAAATGGCAAACCAGTAGATAGTTGCAACTACAATGACTCCCCCGAAAACCACACATGTCCTATTCACGGTCACCGGCGTCTGCTGTATCTCCGTATATGTAGCAAGCCCGCTCTACCGGGTGGACCGTGTCATGTCTCTTTGGTTCAAACACCGACCGAACAAGCAATCAATTACCATAAAAGTTGAATATATTAAATACAAGCCAGAACTGTGTCAACACATGTATTCCTAATGCAAAACTAAGCTAGAATGAATCTAATATGGCTTCCCAGCACGAAGCCCAGGTCAAATTTCCCACCAATGCAGAGCGCCAACGATCAGGGCTACGGTGTCTTATATCTCTATTGATAGACGAGGGTTCGCTTCGATATATCTCTGCTGAGTAGGATATTTCCATTTTTATGCCTATACTAACCTGACAATATAAATGTATCAAGCTGAAACCACGTCTATTTCCGCCGCAATAAAACCTTGGAATAGACGGAAGAGAGGAAGATGAGAAATGTGAAGAAAAATATCAACATATACAGAGCCGGGGCAAAATACATGAGAAATGCTAATTCTGGTAGTCCTAGGACCAGGCCTAGGCAAATGACACACCAGACAGGGCCAAGGAGATAGCATACGAAGCGAGCCCGTCCATGGTCAAAGAAAATTCGGATTATGGAGAATGGATGGCGCTGAGTTTCTGGGGGATCAAGATTATGTATGACCGCGCACATGGGCATAATTGAGATAAATAAAAATCCACCTCCAAATATTATGCCCAAAAGCGCGGCCCAATCTAGCGCAAAGCTTTCGAATACGCGCTCGCTGGCTTGAAGAAGTATTATAGGCGAGAGCCCCATAAGCCAGGACATGTTAAAATACGAACACGCCAGATACCAGCTCTCGGCATGGAAGTCCTTGTTGCAGATAGCTATTATCCGAACATAGATTGAGTCACTTGCTGCCGGTGGCGATGTTGTGCTCGATGTTGTAGTCGAGTCCATGGCAGGATGTAGAGGAAAGTCCGCCTGTGACTGTGTTTGTATCATAGTCAATTGAGCTTGTGATTGGATTGAAGCAACATTGTCTCGTTTACGGGCGATTTCTGTTCACACAGACCATTAGTAATGAGGGTATACTGCAATGTAGGGAAAGTACCAGACAAGTTCTCAAAAATGAGAAGAACAGGTATAAATAGCAGGGGTGTTGGCACTATTTGGCCAAACCCCCAAAAGTCCTCCTCTAATGCTCGGCCTTCTTCTAAAGAATACGAACGAACACTAAAAAGGCGGATGCATCCCCATACTAGGGAAAAGAGTAGCCATAATAACTGTAAGCTCATGAGTATGCTTCAATCCAGAAGTTCTCCATCTCCCATGGAGCTCGGGCTCCTACCTCAAAAGCACCAGAACGTAGGAGGTTGAATAGCGCGTGGATTGAGACCAGATAAACCAGGGAGATTAGCAGCGGTGGCGCAGTGAATATTCCTACAACGCGAGGAATCCCCTCGAGTTTTCTGCAGGCCCAAATAATAGAGTGTCGCCACATGGTTTGAACAGATTTTAGAGATTGTGTCGACACGTCTCTGGTGGCCGGGAACATGCGTATGAGCCGGGTAAGCAGCGCCCCGAAAAGTATAATTTCCGATATTATTGCGGACATCCCGCTCTTGATAAAATTGAACCCAAAGCTAGGAAGACTCATAATGCACTTGGCAGGAGTTGCTAGATTGGAAGGGGTTGCTGGGTTATAGTATCCTAAGTTTGGACTTGGGATGAGTGCGACGGCTAGGATGATTGCTAGCGCAAACATGAGGAACACCCGCAAGAAGAGAATGAATCTGTGCATGTCCAGATACCGCCGAAGAAACGGCAAGGTTGCAAGATGGGTAGTAGTCGAGAACCAGGTAAGCATCGTGGTCATCTTCCAGTGGTAGATTGACAACGAACATCGTAGTTGAGAATAGGCACCGATCATGATGGCAAACCCGGTTACCAATTGCTGGTCACTCATTGCAAGCACGACCTTTATGGAAAGTGTGAATATCGATCTGGCTGTACCTAGGTCTTCTACTTACAGCCCTCAATGGTTTATCCCAATGTCCGGTTGACGTCCAGCGTAAAGTCTTCTGCACTAGCCGCCGCAGCGAGTAGTCCAGCAGACCTGATGACAATTCATAAGGGGTCGAAATATAATAAAGTAGTATCGAAAAGAAAGTCGCCCAGGCGGTTGCGACAAACCCGACTAGAACCTAGCAAGCAGTGTGAGCAAAGCGCGCCGCCTCTTTCAGAGGAATGAGAGCGACCTACACCAACACCAGAGATATCAGGATTTGGCACTAACTCCCGTTCCTGGATGGAGCAGTTTGTGATCAGGCAAGGCATGGTGGGACATTGGATACAGCAGAGGCGTGATGTCTTGCAGACACATTCTTGACGCTGGATATCTTGTTCTAAGTATGGCGCTGCCAGAGTTCTGAGAGAGGCAGTGTATGGGGCTGAAAAAGTCGTAACTCAACTGCAGTAAATCCTTTCTATAGTGAGTTAAATGACACGCGTCTCGACATTATTCTGAATTCAAGTGTGGAGACAAAGTCAAGTCAACAGCGCTGTTATACTCGGGGAGAATCAGGATATTGGATGCGAAGTTGAATGCGTACTTGATATATATAATTGTGTATACATATAATTTCTGCTCAGAATGCGCTTTGAGCGGATCGCCCAGGCTCAAGCTCAGCTGTCGACCCACACGTTTCCGAGCATTTGCCGAATTGGGAACTCAAGATACAATATTAGAAGACACGGACGGCGAGTCCAACATCTCATTTGCAATACACAGATTGATTCTCATATGGATTGCCTACTAACACCTGGGGTGTCAGGCAGGAAGGTATTGACAATGTGAATAGAGTTACTACAACCTCGCGCTATTTAAAGACCTGAATACCCAAGATAAGATAGTCCGATAAGATAACAATGGGCATTATGAATTTATGCAGAATCGAGTGGATCTCATTGGTACGAGCCACAATCACGGACTCAGGAACTCCCCCACAGTGAATCTTGCAGATCAGCCACGAGCCAAAACTCCTTAAATCATCCCCTGACTGTCGCGATGCAGCATTCTTCACTCCAATGGCGGGCCAACTCAAGAAAAAGCAAGCTCCCCGTCTCTATATAGCATATCAGATACTAACAGTCGCAGAACCCTAAGTGCCGGGATCGCGCACATCAACGTGGGCCCCCAGCACACGCCATTCGACGTGCACCTGGAGCTGCTGTGCGAGTGCTCCCCTTATTTCGACGCGGTCTGCAAAGACAGATTCCGATCCGGCGTCACCGAGGGCCCTCCCATTATCTTCCCAGCCGAAGACCCCGATGTCTTCGCCGAGATAGTCAGCTGGATGTACCGCGGCGCGCTGGCGCCCGATCTCGAGTCGCGATGCCAGGTCATCTTCCTCTTCCAGCTATGGGTGCTCGCGGGGAAATTCCAGATTAGCGCGCTGCAAAATTCAGCCTTTGCGATGTGCGAGCGGAAAATCGACAATAATCGGAAATCGGTCCTCAGTGCCGCGACCGTGAGTTATGTCTATGCGCGGACGGACCCGGGGGCGTCGCCGCGCCAGCTGGTCGTTGATACTTGGGCGAAGAGCGCGACTGTCCTAGAGTATGCGCGGCAGAAGGATACCTTTCCGCGCGACTTTCTGGAGGATCTCTGTGGGAAATTAATCGCCAATATGGAACTTACGAGAGAGCCCACGCCTGTTGAGGGCCGGCCGCCTGTGCCATTGCAATCGCCGCAGCGCAAGTCTATACACAAGTCGAAAGACAGTTCGCCTACGTCGGAGGGAGATCAGCCTTGGAAGTCTGCAGAGACCCAGCAGAAAGCTAAAGAGGGGGCTCCTACGGGGGAGAAGTCTGCGAAGGCTGAAGAGTCTCAGCAACAGCCAAAACAAGGACAGCTTTGGCCTCCGAGGGCGTCGTCTACACAGCCTATCGAGCTTTCAGAAAGAGTTAAACAAGGTCCGCCTAGATCTGCGTCTTCAGGGGCAAGAAGGGGTCTAAAGATCGCGAATCTCATGTCGCCGGAGCAGATGCAGGAGAGGAAGTACAAAGACCCGAATCGCGTGGGCGCATCCTCGTCTGCATCTGCGCCGGGTCGGTATACGCAAGAAGGCTCTGGGGAGAGCAAGGACAGTGGAGCGGAGAACAGCGAAAGTTCTTAAGGTTACGGTGGTGGCGGCATATCCATTTTCATTCATTTCGGGATGTATAATATTTTCTGCATATTTTCTGCATATCACTGTACATAGCGCCATATAATTTTGATTATTTGTCATTCATGGGAACAAAGTGGCCCCTGTTGGCATTGGAACATTTCTTGCTCCACACTGAGTCTTATAATTAACCAAGATAAGTTAAAGCCACGGTCATTCCCCACTAGGGCTCCATATTGCTTCATTTCTGCCTGGCAAGCCCATGGGACCTACTCGACCATATGGCTGGTCCGAGATGAGGGATCCGGCCGATATGTTACGGTTAAAATCAGTACTGTAAGTTCACGTTCTCTCGACATTGATGTCTTATCCAGTCTATTAGAAGATGCGCAGATCTATGATAACCCTCGATTCTGGATACATTCACCATTCAAGGCCCGAACTGGACCATTCCTGCCTACTGACAAGACTAGCAAGAGTGAGTCTATAAGAGGTGAAGAGTGCGTCGTGGATTAGTCTTTTTCAACTTGATGTCACACTGGAATTAGCACCCAGCTGGTCACCGTTATTCGGTATATCAATTCACAACGGTTCGTCCATGGGGACCTTCGTGGTGGAAACATCCTCCAACCGCAATCCAATTTCAACCATCTATCATGGTAGTGAACTATATGAGATATACTGCGTTCCAGTTCTCGCAAACCATCCCATCAGGCGTCCCAAACACGGCATCGTCCCGATAAGGCTTGGGACAAAAAGTGAAAACATCAGGCATCTAGAGGCCATGATGCTTGTTTCTGATTGCGATCTTCCCACTCTTCAGTACCATCAAAGAGAACTCTCAGTGGAGGGGCATAGAGAGCTGTATGGTACGCTGGATATGTTTCTCGTCAGTTGTCACCTCTTGGCAGTCTCTCAGCTGAAAACGTCCAAAGTTCTTGGGTTTCAGCCGCCAAGTGTGCTCTGTTGATGGTATCCAATCCGAATACGAGCACCCTTGTAGTGCTTACTCGATACCGGAAATCGAGTCAATTAATAGGCATCTCGCGATGACAGGTGGAGCCTTATTACATATTTGACTTTGTGCTGAACCGTGCGATTTATAAATTCATCAGATGCCAGTATTTTCTAAAGGCCAGCCCTATACCTCCGCCCACAGCTGTACCAAGTAAGGACGCCCACCCCGACTATCACAATCCCAAAATGGGCCAGAAACCATCCGTCGCCCACCCTGGGAAGAAAATACAGGTAATAGGCGCCGGCCTCCCACGCACCGGAACCGCCTCCTTCAGCGCTGCGTTATCCATCCTGTTAAACGGCCCAGTCTACCACAGCGGCACCCAGATCACACTGGGTCCAGAGTCAGAAATCAAATCATGGATCCGGATTCTGCGGCTCTGGGGCACTGGACAACCAGATGATCGCAAAGCCGCCCTCTCGCTTATGGAATCTACCCTGGATGGTTACGTCGCTATCACTGATTCCCCGGGTGACCAGCTCGTACCCGAACTGCTAGAGGTATACCCCGATGCCCTGGTCATTGTGACGACCCGCGATCCGCAATTGTGGGAACGCAGTATGAGTCAAGTTGCGGGTCTTGCGACGCTTTGGTTCTTGAGAGTGGTGCTGTTGCCGCTTCCTGGGATGAGGTGGTTCGTGGATTATATTAATGAGCTGGAGGTGCTGTGGATGAAGGTCTTTGGAGTGAATAGACCACATGTCGGTGTTTATGAGAAGCATCTTGAGCGGCTGAAGGCTGTGGTTCCGTCCGAGAGATTGCTGTTTTTTAATGTTAAAGATGGGTGGGAACCGTTGTGTAATATGCTTGGGGTTGAGGTTCCTGATGTGCCGTTTCCGAGGATTAATGATTCAGAGGCGATTGATAGAACGGCGCAGTATCATATTCGACGGGGACTCTTGCGATGGGGTTTCGTTGTTGCCGTTGTCGGTGCGGTTGTATGGGGCTGTCAGGGATAGTGGTAGGAGGGTTTTCAAAATTAGATCTATATTAACATAGAACGTCGCGGATCATCCTCTTCGCTGTGATCGACAAATGAATCTAGCTTTTGCATATGACCGCATCCTGCCCAGCAACGATAAATGAGATATTTGATTGGTGTTGGCTCTTCCAGCACTTCGGCAAGGCTGAGACGACAACCTGCACGTCTGGTTGGATATCAGCAGCCCAGCGTGACGTGTGAGGGGCTGAGTCTTTTCCGACAGCCTTGTCGCGCTTCATGAAGTGATTCTGCCAGTTTTTCTGAAATTTTCTTCTTCCTTACGTCCTTCCTCCCTTCTCTATACCCATCAAGCAACCCATGGCGGAACCATTTGGAATCGCATCTCTCAGTATCGAGGCATGCAAGGCGCTAATCTCATACTGCGATGGCTGGCGGGCGTTCGACACCGAAATCGAGAGCGTTAAGCTGAAAGCCGAGAGACTATTATCGACGCTGCAAATTCTGGACAAGTTACTGGCCGGAACTAGTGCTGTGAATCCGGATATAGCTGCGGATATTACACTCAAAGTATCTTAGACTGAGACGTGGCTGATAAAGGTCAACAATCAAGTTGCCAAATGCTCTGTCATTCCAAAGCGCAGTGGAGTGGACCAGAAACTGCGAGAGACGGCGAAGAAGGCGAAGTATCCGTTTCGCAGGGATACCCTCAAGGGCACGGCGAATATCTTACAGACCCTCCAGATCAATCTCAACACAGCATTGCTAGCGTGAGTCCACTCTGTTCCAAGTCAAAAGAGCTCGTTTTATTGACCATTACGGTGGTAGATTGCAGATACAGCAGACGGAGTCACTACGCAATGTCGAGCTCCTAGAGATTTCATCGATGACCAAGATAGAACAATACGGCTCAAGGTTTGATAAGATGGTAGGGACGTGATGATAACACTGGAAGAATCATTGAATTGACCGAATCTCAGGAGCTTTCAATTCAAGGCCACTGCGTTCAGTCTCAGCCGCAGGTTCAGATCGCATCGAAATATCCAGCACGGCGTCGACCTGCATCCCACAAGTACCGAAATACTGAAACAACGAAGCAGGTTCGTTTTGCCAGTGGATGGCTACGGATGTCAATTGAATTGATTATTACCATTGAAAACGGGACGCATGGCTTTGCTCTGTCTCCTTCACTGCGGTTTCGTGGCACTGTTCCGTGGAATTCGCCAGCATTCAACCTGATCAGCCAACTCACAAATGAACATCATGAACATTGTAGTCAACAGCAGAATGACGAGATTTCTAATCAAGCTATTCGCAGCCTACAACAAATGTTCAATGAAGGGCGGGCCGGCCCTGCTGACCAGACTGACAGAGGGAACACCCTGATAGATGTAGGTGTTGCACTTATAAACCGTGTGCTTTGAGACTGACAAGACCAGGCCCTGTGCCTTGAAATTATTATGAGCTCGTGCGATACGGACTTCCCACCGTACTATCCGATCATCCGATATCTCGTCGACGCAGGCTGCCCCTTAGAAAACGCCCCGCATCCCTACAACATGCTTCACCAGATTATCTTCTTTATGAACTTTCAAAGCAGATATCTTAGCTGTTTTGTAACATGGCTCGCCGGTATTGGGCTTCAGATCACTGATAACGATCTATCAGGGAGAGATGTCGGGGCGTTCAGGTCTGCGTTCATACACAGCGAGGAATGTAGGTCATACAAAAGCATTACCTTGTTAACATGATATCAGAACTGACTTCAGCAGCATTTATGGTATCAGATGTCACTCGTGCGATCTTGTCCCAGTCTGAGACAGAGCTTAAAAGGGTCATTGTATCAGGAGATGTCTCCTCTGATGATTATAGTCTCTGTCGAATGTGTTTGAGCTGGGTTCCTGGCCTTTGCATCCTACTCGAGTCCATGTCTACCATTGAACCCTATGAACTTCACTCGCTGTTACGAACGGCTGTAGAGTATGGCTCCCCGGATTCCGTTAAACTTCTCATTGACTATGGTTCCCCGATTTCGAATTCAACAGTTTGGGCCTGCGAATCTAAAGAGATAAAAGGGATTGTATTCGACTCTTTCATAGCCCGCCGGAAGCACCTGCTGGAACTGGCCAGGACTATGCTACCCGAATCCTCACAAGAAGAGCTCCGTCTCGAACGTGGGCTTTTGCCTGACTCAAATGCCGGGGAGATTCACACTCAGCTTAAACAGCATAGTATCCTTGCGCCTTCATCTCTCCGGCCATGCTGTTATGAGTGGGATCAAGACGTCTCCGTACTTTATGGTCCAACCCTCTCGGTAGACGATATGGATCTTCTTTATACATCTTGATTCCGCGATATTGATGCTCTTGATACCAAGGGATATGCACTCATCAGCAAAGCAAGACTTAAACTTTTCGACAAGCAATCGATGGGAGAGTGCATTGAAAGAGTAGAATGGCTTATTGGCAAGGGTGCGAGCCTACACTCTCCGCGAACAAATACAGGCAGCGTGCCCTCCCACCACATTTCCAGAAACATAACCTATCTTATGTCGAAACTTCTGCAGTTTATACCCACAACCACAGTAGGAAGTCCCGAGGATATGTGGAATCGAAACCGAGACTTAATTGGAGTAGTATATGGGTCTGGCCACACAGACGACTGCTCTTGTTCCTGTTCCATAGCAGGCTGTACCCCAATCTCAATGGCGTTGCGCATTATACTCGGGGACCCTTGGGATCATGGTCCCGTTTTGTGGTTTTCGGGAAAGGAAAAAGAATGCATTTTTCAGCGATTTATTCTGGATACACCAAACGTTGCAACTGCTGCGCGCGATGTTCTTCGATTTATTACGTTTACCGACCTTGGATTGACACACACCTGCTGCCGTTTCCAGTGTGGCTACCACGGAATCAGGGACGCCCCATTTGATGAGGCGGAAGCGGCCGAAATTCAGGATGAAGAGGAATTGCTTCTGATGGACTTTGAACGGCTACTTGGAGGAGTTATTCAAGAGTACGACCAGCTCAGTCTACCACTACTGGAATATATCCGCACTCGTTGGTGCCGTCGCGTCAGGGAGTACCTTTGGAAAAATGGCGAGGAGGTAGATTCTGATTCTCTTTGTAATCGTCTGGACCCGGACTTTGCGCGTCAATGAGACGAAAGCACGACGCATGAGTTGCCTCAATGAAGTCGATAAGTTGGGTCCAAGACAAGGCGCAAAGGTGTTTCCGCAATTTCTTCATTTGAAATTCTATCCTTATTGGTGTATTGGTAGTCAAGTGTCAGGCAGTTACAAGTAGGCGTACAAATGTCTATACTGCGCTTACCCCAGCAGCATAATACGTACCAGATGTTGGCCCTCATTTCCTCGTTACATCGGCTTCTCTAACGTGGAAACATACTATATTATGGTCCACTATTCTAATTCTTGGGCGTGAGAGGTCCATCTATTCCTTGTGCGATGTCTGTCATAGGCAATGGAACAAGAAGCATTGCGGTCCGTGCGCAGCAAACTTCCCTGTGTCAGGAGAATACAATATTGGCATAGGGATCTTAGAAAGTATATTGATGCTGTATAGGTCTAAACATATAGTAAGTATTTATAATTGTATGTATTGTGGATGGCACGTCTTCGCGGCAAATACTCGCGCGGAGATGTTTAACAGAAACCATGCAATGCACTCCGCCAGCTCAGCCATATCTAGTAGTAGCTACCACGGAATTGGCTATTGCCCCAATATCCCACCCCAGTCGCTCCTTCCGTTTGCCCTTATTCTCACATGCGGAAAGTGCGGCTGCATTGGCACCTGCCAGAACAATGAGGTCATATATGTTGTATGCCACAATAGGAAGGACCCTGGCCGGGCCGTTCCTTCCTACATTGCTTGAGTGTATTCCCGGGGAAGGGGCGATGTGAGTACGTAGGAAGAGTGCAGTTGCTACATCAAAGACCGTACTCGGTCAACTGTATACTGACTCGAAATGGGCCCATAACTAACCCAAATGGGAAAGGTACGGGTCGTCGCACTATCCGTAGGCTGACATGAAACCAAATGTAAGACTTCACCTCTTCATATCCCCTCTATTTTCTCTCCCTGACGACAATGCCGGACCCTATTACACTCGTCTGCGATAGCCGGTTTCACCGGCGCATTACCATCGACACAACTCATGGCGTTCTATCCGTCTCGTTCGCCGATATAGGCTGCCCAACCGGTCCCGCGCTACTCTATCTCCCTGGCATGTTTGCGTCACGCTATCTTGGAGTTCCTATGCACGTCATGGCAGAGCGGGCTGGCGTTCGCATGATTGTCGTCGATCGCCCGGGGATGGGCGGTTCAACTGACGTCCCGCTTTCACAACGTTTTGATGTCTGGGTTGAGCTGGTCCCGAAGTTATTAGCACACCTCGACATTCAGCGTGTGAGTCTGGCTTCGCATAGTGCGGGCACGATGTACTTGTTTAACACATGGGCGAGATGTCGAGATCATGTCGACCCGTTTATTTTCCTATTAGGTTGGTATTCTTCTCTTCAGTACACCTATCCTGGTGATATTTAATTAATTAACTCTGGTAACAGCCCCCTGGGTTGATCTTGCCCATTCGCGCGTTACTTCACTGCAGATTGCAAAGTATCTGCCCAATAAAGCATTCGACTACTGGCACCTTATCCCGCGTTTCTTCGTCACCCGGGCCAGTCCCGTGCTGGCTTCGAGCGGTGCTGTGATGCGCCGCATGTCCATGTCTTCTGGTATAGGAACTACCCAGGCGGACGAAGACCGAACATTCCTAGACGAGAACTTCAGGCGCATTGAGCGCGATTATGGTGTACCGAAGAAAGAATCAGAAGAGCTCTCCCGCTTGGCTATCAATTTCATGTTCACGGAGAACACGGTTGGTGCGAACAGCGAGGCACTGCAGTGTCTTCGGAAGGGCGATGGGGGCGAATGGGGTGTGTGTGGAGATTATGCTGCCTGTAGAAATACTTTGGCAGAACTGGAGCGGCAGAGGGACCGCAGTGAAAGAGCCACTATCAGGGCGTACTTTTCTGAGACGGATGCGCTGGTAGGCAGTCGGGGGCAGAAGTATTTTGAAGAGAGTTGGAAGACACCGAGCCTGGAGGAAGTTGACTTCGAATGCAAAATGATCAAAGGAACCGATCATGACACAGTGGCGCAGTCGGTGGGAGTATGGGAGGAGGTATTCTCTTTGGTACATTGATATTTATCTATTTATATGTCCAATTGCCAGCATTGCTCCTTACACAGACCCATGAGGAATATGAAGTAGACTTGGTGTAGGAAATGTGAGCAAACAAGCATCTGCCGCGCTCAAAAATCGAGGCGGTCGTGTTAGCGTCCCCACCAAAATAACACTCTTTCCGTAACATCACTTACTCACCTTGGTAGCCCAGCACTTTATCCACCAGCCCCATAAAATACTCCATTCTTTTCCTAAAATAGTTAAATCGAAGCTATTCAGAGTCGTGAAAGTTGCTAAAATGCCGCGCCAGACTAAAGAGAAGCCCGATCAGGTCCCGCGAGGCCCAATTCCATATGATCTCCGCCGTACTACCATCCCTCGAATCGACGCGCCTCCAGCGCCTGGCCAACAACGTAATGATATGTACGTGCCTCGCAGGACAACTGAAGCCGTCACAGCTATTCGGAATGAAGCTAAAAAACGCGGTATCTTGAAGGTCCCAGGGCCCTTGCCAGCGAAGGCGAGCTCTGCATCTACCCCCCTTCCGCGTCAGCAAACCAAATCCCGGTCAAGGTCATGATCTATATCCCGTCAGCCGCCAGCTACAAGTAATAAGCAGGTCAGGATTATAGAGAAAGAGGCCGCATTAGCGCCCTTAATAATATCAGGTGTGATAAGGCCTCTAGTAGCCTTATTATCAGCCGCCTCGTTGTCAGCAGTAGAGGAGGAGGAGGGGGAGGAGGGGGAGGAGGAAGAAGAAGAAGAGGATAATATAGGGGCGGTAGAGGATCGCGAGGAAGAAGAGGAATCTGATAATAG